>NC_077230.1:163479119-163787691 GCF_027887165.1 Monodelphis domestica
CCTTCAATCACCAGATGGCACTGTTAGCCACTTTGCTAGTTCAATTCTACAAGAAGAATCAAGATCCAGGAAAGTTCAACCTAGAAGAAAGACAATCCTCTCTTCTTCCCTGTTGAAAAGAAATATGGGGGAGTGCCAATTTCTCTATGGTTTTTTTTTAATTAAACCCTCACTTTCCATCTTGGAATCAATACTGTGTATTGGTTCTGAGGCAGAAGAGTGGTAATGGCTAGGCAATAGGGGTCAAGTGACTTACCCAGGGTCACACAGCTGGGAAGTGTCTGAGGCCAGATTTGAACCCAGGACCTCTCACCTCTAGGCCTGGTTCTCAATCCACTAAGCTACCCAGCTGTCCCCCTCTCTATGGTTTTTAGAAAGGACACAATTGTTTATCCTATATCTCTGCTGCTTTCTGCATTAACATGAAGTCTTATTAGTTTAAAGAATGTATTTAATGTGGATTTATTCAATGAGAAGTAGCTCTGATACAATCTCTCTCCCCAAATTCTCCTGTATTTAATGGAGCCCTAGTCATGCAAACTGAGAATAATGAAGTCAGCTCCTCAAAGGAACAAATAGGCATACTTACTAACTATAATTGTATTCCTCATTTCCTCCCAATTACATATTCTACACATCTTGTTCAGATTATCTTCCTAGCCATTTTCAATCATGTCAGTACTCTCTCTCATTTTTTTAAAACTTTCAATAGCTCCCTATTAACCAAGGAATAAAGTATCTTGATATTCAAGCTACTTCACAGTCTAGCTCTAGTCTTATCCCAAATTAATTTCTTCCTTATTCTTTGTATTCCAGGAAAACAGAATATTGTTATTCCCTGGATTTCACTTTTTTCTCTCTCATTTCCATGCCTTTGTCCATACCATCTCTCATCCCTAGACAGGGCTTTTGCCCATCTTCTTTGAATTATCTTTGCTGATTCAAGGACCATCTCATGTACTATAGAGTCCATGATGCTTGCCCTGAACCTTGCTGATGATAAAAATTCTCCCTCCTAAATTTTTTAATTTATTTCTTATAATAGTTTGCTTGGACTTAATTATTTGTCTACATTTCCTTCCTTACATTGGATTATGAACTTCTTAAGAGCAGAAATGAAGCTATATATCCAGTGCTTAGTCCAATTCTTTGCATACAGTAGGCACTTCAGAAATGTTTATGGAACTGAATTGAATCACAAGCTGCCTCTCATCATCTTAATTTTCCTTTAGAAAAGAATTTACAAGTCCACCAATGAAATGTTATTTCAAAGCAAATTTATCAACTATATTAAATCTACTTGGAAAGCTCAAGATAAAAAGTATGCACAGAAAAAAAAAGTTTCTTTTGGTGAGAATGATTACCACATAGGTGGGCATTGATAACCACATAGCAGGATGTCATAGCAAAACATTTCAAAAGCCTTCCACTATCTGTATTTAACATGGTTACTCTCTCTTTTTGAAATTCAGTGCCATGAAATAAATCGTAAACACTAAATATAATTTATTAAGCACCTACTGGGTATATGATTCTATACTAAATGCAAAAATCAGAAATGGTATTTTTATCTGATAATTTGATTCATAAGATTTTCTCCCTTCCATTACCCTCTGTTAGAATGACTTTTCTTCTTTGCTGCAAGGCAGATTTAGAGGCTAAATTAAACATCTACTAGTAGGATTAGAATGTAACTTCCAGAAATAACAAATTTACAACTAAAATGCATATGTAATGAAGCTTCTTAATCTATTTCTAAGCACTGGTATGGAATGTTACTTATGGAAAGCAATAATGTAGTGAAAAGCGTTAGGGATTTGAAATCAGAAGCCCTGAGTTCATTGTCTAAGGAAAAGTCTCTTCAACTCTATGATTCTCCATTTGCTCATTTATAATGAGATTCAATTAGATTAGATGAGATCAGAGCTTCTTGACTTTCTTTTGGTTCACAGTCCCTTCAATAGTCTGGTAAAGCTCAGGGACTCCTTCTCAGAATCATGTTTTTAAATGAGTCAAATAAAATCCATAAGATTGCAAAGAAAAACAATTATATTGAAATCTATTTAAGTAATTTTTTTTCAGTTCAGAGAATCCAGATTAAGATCCCTTGGACTAGATAATGTCAAAAGAATCTTCCAGCTCTAAAATCTTGGTTGATAAATCAATATATTTTCCACCTTTGAGTAAGCAAGAAAAATGAATGATTAAAAAGAAATGTATATTAATTTTATAATTTTTAGGACATAAGATTGCATGGGAGAAGTGACAGAGACAGATAAAAACAGAAAGAAGTGCAACTTAAAATAACCCATACCAAGATGAAGTATTGATAATCTCCTAAATCAGCAAAATGTCCCAATCATCCCTCTGGTCTTCCCTTCTGTTCCAGCTCAGTGCCATTATTCTACATGTGGCTCCCTAGAAATTCCTCCCCCTATGCTATCCCAGGTAGTTCTACCCTTTGCTCCTTTTCTTTCCCCCCACAATCAACATTTACTTTTTCTACAGAGTTCAAATAAGGTATTTGTGGACTTTGAGTCACTTGTGTGTTTTACTGGCCCCAGAAACTTTTAGCCTTCACCATAACACAATTAGTCTGATTTAATCTAAATTTACGAATTAATAGTGCAGGACTTGAAGTTAGAAAACCCAAGTTCAAATATAACCTCAAACCCTTACTAGCTGTGAAACCCTGGACAAGTCATGCAATCCTGGTGCCTCAGTTTCCTCATCTATAAAATGAACTGGAGAAGGAACACAACAAAGCATTCCAGCATCTTTACCAAGAAACCCTCAAATGGGGTCATAAAGAGAGAAATATGATTGAAATGACTTAACAACAACAATGTATAATTGCATTGTATCCGTTTCTTGGGATACAAAGATAAAAATCAACATAGTACTTACCCCCAAAGAAATATCTAACATGTAGACAAATAGGGGAATGGGCAGTGTGGCATAATAGATAGGGCACTGTACTTGGAGTTAGAAAGACCTGAGTTGAAATATCACCTCATGTACTTCCTAGCTGAGTGACCCAGAGCAAGTAACTGAAACTCTTTGAGCTTCAATAAGAGCTGGAAAACAAGAGAGATGGACTCTCTGCTGTCTAAGGTCTTCTTCAGGTCAAAATCGGTGCCTGGCTTGTAGGAGGCTCTTAATATATGCTAGTTGACAAAGTCGACTAACTATAAGTTCGACCAAAATAAGAGCAAGGAAAAATCCAAAGAAAGTGCTACAGGCAGTTTAAGAGGGGAGAGCACTTTGACCTGGTTGGACTCCAGACTTCATAGAAGGGGTAGCACTGATCTTGACCCTGAAGGAAGAGAATGATTGCAATAGGCAGCATTGTGGAGGGTTTGGGGCATGATATATGGGACAACATGCATATTTGCATGGTGGGAGGAAAGGGAAGGATGGAAGCAGGGGATATTTGGTAATCTGGTTTGACTGGTAACATAGACTATGTGAAGGGAAGAAGGATGAAATAAAACTGCAAGCCTTATGTCAGAGCCTCCATTTTCTCCTCTGTAAAATGGGGCTATTAATGCCTCCTGTCAGAAGCAATGTTGCTTAATGGAGAGAGAGCTGGTTTTGGAATTAGGAAGGTCTGGAATAAAATTCTGTCAGATAGTAGCTGTGTGATACTGGTCAAGTCACTTCACTTCTAAGTGCCCCAGACAAATCTCTAAAACTCTAGGCTGTCAGAAGGTGCCAATTACTTGGGTGCTTTTTTACACTTTCTGTTTTACTGATATTTTGTTTATACATTGCAAATATTTATAACCTACCCTCACTTGGTGAGATGTCTATTAATAAGGTTATAATATGTTACATATATGATATAATAATCAGTTACAAAATATAGAAATTATAACAATTAAAACTCCATATAGCAACTTTATCTGAAAGTTCAAAAAAAATCTCAATCTGTAGCAACCCCCTCAATCTCTATATTTTTTTAAATAGCAAACATTTATTTTCTCTCCTTTTCTCCTATGTACTCCCTATCATTGCAGGGGTGGGGGGGGAAGCAAAGGAAAAAATCAAATTTCATATAACAAATATGTATAGTCAAGCAAGACAAATTCCTCCCCACGGCTGTACACACTAATATGTATGTTTTGTTCTACATCTTCTAGGTAATAGGTGAGTCTGCTGGAATTATCAGTGGTCATCATACTGATCACACTTCTTACAGCTTTTCACAGTGTTCTCATATAAATCTTGGTTCTGCTCATTTTATTCTTCATTAGTACCAATCTGCTTTGATAAAGAGAGGTTCCTCACCAGTAGTTTTCTAAATAAATGAAATCATAGGTTTAGTCCCCTTAAAAAGTACTTTAGAAATCTTAACTTACCACAGTAATATGTTGTTCTTTTTAATATTATTATAGCACTGTTTTTATTAAAGATTTCATCACTCATAATTTTTTTTTTAAAAACACTTACCTTCCATCTTGGAGTCAATACTGTGTATTGGCTCCAAGGCAGAAGAGTGGTAAGGACTAGGCAATGGGGGTCAAGTGACTTGCCCAGGGTCACACAGCTGGGACGTGTCTGAGGTCAGATTTGAACCTAGGACTTCCCATCTCGAGGCCTGGCTCTCAATCCACTGAGCTACCCAGCTGCCCCCAACTCATAATTTTTATTTCTTTTTAAAGTCATCACTTCTATGAAGATGACTACCAAATAATCAGCCCGATCACCTGCCTCAACTCTAGTCTCATTCCCATAACTGCACGTTGGATATTCCCACTTGAGTGTCTGGCAGCATCTCAAACGCTCTATGTCTAAAATGGAAACCATCCCTTTCTCTCCCCAAACCAATCCTTCTTTTCAACATCTCTACTATCATCCTCTCAAAGAAGTAGCAGAAGGGAAATTTGGGAACTCACTCAAGGACTCTGTAACTGAAAGCTTAATCTATACTATTCTATATGCTCAGCATAATACTTTTTACCAGCCTTACCTACATTTTATAACATGTGTAGATCTCTTTCCTCTCAAAGCTGAATTTCCATTGGCTTAAAAAAAGGTAAAATTCTGATTATAGATACTAATCCTTTTGCTCTGTGGGCTTCTGATAAGCCCTTTCAATTCCCACTCAGTCTTTTGAAGACAATACATTTTGCCACTCACTCTGCCTCATGACAACACACTGAGCCTAACGTTTGTCTGAGATTAAGTTTTGCTGAAATTCCATTTTCTGTCTCTCCTTGTTTCTAGCCCACATGATCACTTTGCTATAGAGCCTTTTATAGGGCAAAAGTGGAATTAAGCATTATTTCCTTTGACAGATACTAGTAACACAGAATGTATTCAGTATTTTTCACATTACCTTATTAAGTGCAATGAAAGGTGTGAGGATCCCTGACTCAGAATGCTTTTCATTCTGATATACTCTTGCTGACTGGAGTAAAGAAGAATATTTGACTGGGAATGGGGAAATGAATCATGAATGATGATTAATATTCCAAAAGCTACAGAAGAAAGAACCCCCCCCCCCCCGGGGCCATTTGTTTCTAGCTTTCCTCTTACAGGGAATGAGGCAACCAATGAGGGCTTTTCTCTGTTACTCTGTTACCTTCTCTATTAGAGTCAGGACTATGAAGCTAATTTGACCTTCAGTTTTCCAACCCTGCAAAATCCTAGAGAAGCATCTTCCTTGTGGGGCTCTCACCACTACCTTTTTCAGACACTCTTAAAAAAAACAGGTAGACTTTCAGACAGTGCTAGAACTAGCAGGGGGGCAGTTGGGGATTTGTTCCAGATGCCTGATCAGATGGGTGGGATTCCATTTTCTGATGTAAGGTTCTTGGATCTCATCCTCTCATTGTCTTTTCATTTTCAGTCATTCACTGACATTTAATGATCTTAAAATTTTTTTTTCCATATTATGAACTTACAAACATTAGTGTTTTGATATACAAAAGGCAAGTGAAGAGAGGATGACATGTGTCTTGATCTCCTTTTAGAGGCAGACTGGTCCTTTTCTCATACTTCCTGAAGTACCGGGCCAGTTGGCATACTACCTGCTTCCTACTGCCACATTTAGACTTACCATCTGCCACCACTGATCAACAAGGACCTCTAGTCCTTGAAAGTTCACTCTATCTGGTCCAATCCTTCTTGTTGTCATCTGGAGGTCTCCAGGCCACTCTCTCTTTTTCCAAATAAGTCCAAGACCTGGTTCACAATCGCCATTTCTACTATAAGCCTTGTACCCCTCAAACACTCTGCCTTCAGAATTCCTCATCATCCTCAGATCCCATAATCTCTGTCTTCTTCAACCATCCCCTTCCATCTCCCAATAGATTTGTCCTAGGTACTGGTTACACTTGTTTAGTCACAGCTCTCCCTTTTGCAATGGTTCTAGCACAAGGCTTTCATAACTCCCCTCTTGTAAAGAAAAAAAAAATCCCTTTCAAGCTGCCTAAAATTCCTTTATCTAGTTATATAGCCTTATTTATTTTGCACTTATACACAAAAGGCTTCAAATGCAAATGCTGGGGGGAAACTAACCCAGGATAGAATCTTATTTGTTTAAAGGGCAACCTGACGGAATGCCCACTACATTTTCTGCTTTGATATAGCTAAGTGGTTCAGTAGACAGAGAGCTAGACCAGAAGTTAAGAAGACCTAAGTTCAAATCTAGCCTTACTTAGCTGTGTGACCCTGGGAAAGTCATTCAATCTTTGTCTATCTCAATTTCCTCAAATGTAAAATGTAAAGTGCAACACACACACACACACACACACACACACACACACACACACACACATATATATATAAAACACCTACCTCCTATGAAGATCAGATGAGATACTTGTAAAATGCAAACTGTGTCCAGGTTTTATTATGTATTTACATATTAGAAGTCACAGTACTAGGTGTTTGGGAATGCAAAGACAAAATTTTTTAAAAGCAGTCCCTGCCCTCAAGGAGTTTATATTCTTTCTTGGGGATACAATATGTATAAAGGTAATTATATACAGTATGATTAGAGAAGGGAGTAGACACTAACAACTAAGGAAGATCAAACTGTCCACAAAGACATTTGGTTTCTAATTATGCCCCCCAATTTAGAAACAATTAGTTGTATTCCAAAACTACTATGTGTCAGGCCCTGGGCTAAGTGCTGGGAATAAAAAGAATAAACAACATAGCATCTACTCTCAAGGATCTCACAGTCTAATGAAAATGTTTTTCAGTACTTTTGAGACTTGTCTGACTTTCTGTGACCCCATTTAGAGGTTTCTTGCCAAAGATCCTGGAGTAGTTTGCCATTTCCTTCTCCAGCTCATTTTCCAGAGGAGGAAACTGAGGCAAACAGGGTTAAGTGACTTGCCCAGGATCTCACAGCTAGTAAATATCTGAGTCCAGATTTGACCTCAGAAAGATGAGTCTTTCTGACTTTCCAAGCCAGGCACTCTGTTTACTGTACCACCTAGCTGCCTCTAATGAAGAAAACAACATACAAATGTACATTCAAGATACAAACAGAGATAATCACAGATAACAACAGAGGGAAGACTCTGTTGAGGGGGAAGGTGGTACAAAGATTTGAGATGAAGGAAGACAACAAAGTCAAGTAGTGGAGATTAGAGGGGAAAGTATTTCAAGACCAAGGGACAGTCAAGGAAAAGGTATGGATTCAGGAGAGGGAGTGCCATTTTTCCTATGAGCCCAACATGAGTGAGATGATTAGATCTATAGAAACTCTGCATATTTCCCAACTTTACATATATCTATTTGACCCTTGACTATGATGATCTCTTGGAGTCCCATGACACACTAACTTCAGGTCGGTGGCCTGGCTTATTTTCTCAATCGTTTGAAGCCAGGATCCTTGATGTAGGCATCTGTGTCTTAAGGTAACAAAGCTGTCATACTTAATTTTTTAAAAACTGCTATGTGTAATTAGTCCATCTTAATTGCTCCTGGAATTCATAATCTTATGTGACAAGATGATTATAAGTTGTTTGTTAATGGGACCTCCAAGGCCAAAAAAATACCACAGAGATGGCTATGAACTGTTCTCTTTGGAATTCTTAGTTTTGTCCTTGAAATAATTAGAAAAGACATCCAGGAAACCCTGGTTCTGCTTTTGTTTTATGATATGACAAAGACATGGAGTGAATATACTTTTATCTACCTGCCAAGAGGAAAGGACTACAAGGGGAACTCTCAACATTTCCTGTTTCCTAATGGACACCTGTAGGTTTCACAGACATGGGGATCATTCACCTGAGAATGTCTTGGTTCTGACCTTTCTTTATTTGCTTTGCCAGCCAACTTCACAACAGAGTGAATGTGGAATAAATAGAATTCTAAATGGTGGAATATTTGACAGCACTCTGGTTGAATATTTTCATTACTTCTTATTTTGAGTAGCAATGGCACAGGGAAATAGCTGCCCAATATGAACTCTATATGAAGAGTATTGAAAGAAAGGCAACCCATTAAGTGCTTTAGGATTCTTCTCTGTGCATTTGCAGTGTTGCTCCCATTTGGGCTTTTACAGGTGACTGTCTCTCTCACAGACCACTGTCTCAGAGGTATAGGTAGGAATTTCTTTTTTACCATAGGAAAAATAGTTGGGGTAGAAGAAACACAGCACATATTGAGGACTGTCCAACTATAGAAAAAGTCATTTAAGGAGAAGGGGCATCCCAAACCATTCTGAATGCACCAATCTCTTTAGAACTCAGAAGCCAAGCAGGACCAGAACTAGCTTGTACTTGGAGGGGAGTTAGCTTGTGACTATCAAGTACCATAAGTTTGATGAGACACTATGGTATAATGAACCTGGAGTTGGGGAGAAATGGATTCAAATTCTGCCTCAGATACTTATTAGCAATGTGACTCTAGGCAAGTCACTCAATTTCTCTAGGCTTCAGTTTCCACATCTATAAAATGAGGGAGATGGACTTGACTTGATGTCCTTTAATATGCTTTCCAGGTAAAAATCTATGTTCCCATTATCTCCTCTTCTAACACACAACCCCATTCTTTTGATTTCCCCCATATCACCTCTTATGTCTCTGCCCTGGCAAAGTATGGGCTGGAAAATTCAAAAAAGAAAAACAGAAAATCAAAAATTTCCCCTTCATGCTTAACTTCAGGAAACAGAGGTTGGCTAGTCTAGTTACCTACATTTAATTTTGTTGGTTTGGGGTTTTTTTTGGTAATAACAAATGGACAGTCACACTGTCACTGAGTTGTCAGTCCCCAAAAGATGGTCATCACCTATTTTCTCCTGGATGATCCTATTAAATGCAATCAGTAATTGGCCTTAATGTTGGTAATATAAGATTCTGTATTGTACACTTTGGGTTCTTCCTTAAGTAGCAAAAATAAAGACTTCTTCTCTCTGGTGAATGCTGCAGATATATGCAAGTGCATTTTGCTGTTGTTGTCCTCATTTTAATCAAAAAGGAGACACGGCAATAGTTAGATCACACTTATTACAGGTTATTTCAAGAATCCCTTATGTGAAAAACCATGGAAGTGCAACATATATTTTAGCCTGTATCAATTCAAGAAAAACAACTCTGTGCATGTGGCCTGGTATAAGAGATGCAAATCATCTTAATATACAAAGGATGACATGCTAATAACAATGTTTGTGTGGGCTTTTGCTTTTCATTTTCCAGCTGCTGTTGTCTGTGTTACCCTTCTCAACAGACTTGAATGTGACCAGATCAACTTGCCCCATGAAGTGCTACTAGAATATCAGCAACGCCCTCAGCATCTGATCTCAATCTTCATTAAAAAGCACCTTGGACAACACAGCCTAAAGTAATTTGCAGGCAAGCAAACCATCCCTCAGATTTTCCAATTACATGCAAATTCCATTTTGAAGGCAGGCTTAAAGGAAACCAATGACAACCCCCAACTTAAATGTCCAATTGTGATTTTTGGTCTTGGTACAAAACCCAAACCAGGCTCACACTGAAATGTACTAGCCATTTTGTAGATACGATGATTACCAGTCAATCTATTTCTGAAACCCATCCAGACCTTCATGTTAGAACACGGTCAGACCATCTTAAGAATTGGACAAGTTTCAGCAGTTGAGCACACATGTTCAAAATATTTACCTACTAAATGTAAGTTTAATATGGATCTACATGGAGAAATCATCCTAGGGAAATGAGTTTCATCACTTTGTTTCCATCTGTGGAGTTTCAGAAAATTAGAGTGGGAATTCAAAACCTAGGTAGTTATTTTTATGTTGGTGATTTTATTTCAAAACAAAAGTAGTTTGAGTTTCATATTTATTTCTAAAAGGAAAGAAGTAATGGGGTGTAGTAAGGTGGGGGAATATTTAATTATCTTTATAAAGCTAAACTATCATTTAGTATTCAGAGTTTGTTGGATTTACATTTTTATTTCAGAGAAAAATGACCAATTTAATGAAGAAATTACTAGAAACTGAATTTGGAATTGATGTTAAAGTTACATCTTTTGTAGAATATTATAGCACATTTTTCTCAGCACCTACATGATACCTCAGTAGTGGGCTTGGCCCTCCAGGAGGCACCATGTCTCTTTCAGGCTGTTCAGTGCACTGGAATAATCATCTAAGCCTTTGGTTCTTTTCCAAGGTGGCAAGTGCAAGAAGGGGCCAGTGTGATGGGGAATGAGCATAGGGAATGGTGGTAGGATTATAAACAAGGTAGTGGGTGATTTTTGTACATACATGACTTGTACATTTATTTCTGTATTATAGGTCAAATAAAGCTTTAATTATGGTCTCATACACTCACTAATGCTTTTTATTTAGAAGTATTTTTCATATGAGGCAAAAACATGATTGGAGGAAAAACACTGTCAGCTGTCAGATATTCTCATGGAAGAGTTGATGGTCAGTGTGATGTAGAAAGAATACTGGTCTTGGACTCAGTTGACTTAGGGTCTCAGTTGTGGTCTTGACCCTTACAAATTGTGTGATTCTAGACAAGCTGCTAAACTTCCCTGAACATGTCTCCCTATCTGTAAAATGGGGTTAATGTCTGCAAAAACACCTCATGGTTTTGTTGTGAGGAAAGCATATTGTAAATCTTTAGGTAGGGTTTTGTTCGTTTTTTGTTTTTGATGGAACCTTCCGACTTGAAAGCAGTGTAAAATAAAGGACCCTGTTCTGGGTAGCTCTGTTGTATTAACTAACTTTTGGTCTCAAAGAATTGATCTTAAACTGTAAGCAATATTTCACTTTTCCATCAATTGTCTCCTCCAAAATGACTCCAAGAGATTCCTTCACCCTGTCCACTGGATTCTTGGGAATTCCCCAGATAAGAGAATAGGTAAGGGGGCAGCTGAGTCCTTTCCTTGGTACTTCTACTTGGAGGAAGGGAGTGGTGAAGGACAAAGGAATGGCTTATAGTTCTGCTATATAGTATAGCTTATGGAGTAAAACACATGCTAAACATGTTTGTTACATAAAAATTCCCAAATAACTCTCTCCTTCCCTCCCTTCTCACATTAGAGAAGGCATCATTTGACAAAAAGATATGTCTATATACAACTATGTCTTGCTTATTTCTTTTTTTATCAGTTCTTTTTCTGTAGGCGGGCATACACAAGTTATTCTTCAAAAATATTTCTCTTGCTAAACAGTGAAAAATTTTCTAGCAATTTTCTCTGACAAAGGTCTCATTTCTCAAATATATAAAGAACTAAGTCAAATTTATAAGAATGCAAGTCATTCCTTAATTGATAAATGGTCAAAGGATATGAATAGGCAGTTTTTAGATGAAGAAATCAAAGCCATCAAGAATAATCAGATGAAAAAGTATTCTAAATCTCTCTTGATTAGACAAATGCAAATTAAAACAACTCTGAGATTCCATCTTACATCTATCGTATTGGCCAATATGACAGTAAGGGGAAATGATAAATGTTGGAGAGAATGTGGCAAAACTGGGACACTAATGCATTGCTGGTGGAGTTGTGAACTGATTCAAGCATTCTGGAAGGCAATTTGAAACTGTGCCGAAAGGGCTATAAAAGAATGTATATCTTTTGATCCAGTAATACCACTACTAGGTCTGTATCCCAAAGAAATTTTCAAAAATGAGAAAGACTTGTTTGTACAAAAATATTCATAGCTGCTCTTTTTGTGGTGGCAAAGAATTGGAAACTAAAGGGATGTCCCTCAATTGGGAAACAGCTGAACAAATTGTGGCATATAATGATGATGGAATACTATTGTGTTATAAGAATGATGAACAGGATGATTTCAGAAAGAGCTGGAAAGACCTGCATGAACTGATGCAGAGTGAAACAAGCAGAACCAGGAGAACATTATACTCTGTAACTGCAATATGGTAGAATGATCAAATGTGACAGACTTTTCTAAGAACAACAATACAATGATCCAAGACATTTCTGAGAGACCTATGAAAAAGAATGCTATCCAACTCCAGAGGGGGGAAAAAAACTGTTAGAGAAGAAATTCAGATGAAAACATATTACTTGTTTATTTGGATATTTGTTTGAGGGTTTTGGTTTTATAAGATTATTCACTTACAAAAATGAATAATATGGAAATAAAAAAACTAAAAAATTTCATTTGCTATTTATAATGTTCTCTTGGTCCTACTCATTTCATTCTTCATAATTTCATTTTTTTTTATGGAACTTTCCTATTATAACAGTGTAAAATAAAGTACCCTGCTCTAGGTGGCTCTTTTTTTTTTTTAAACCCTTACCTTCAGTCTTGGAGTCAATACTGTGTATTGGCTCCAAGGCAGAAGAGTGGTAAGGGCTAGGCAATGGGGGTCAAGTGACTTGCCCAGGGTCACACAGCTGGGAAGTGTCTGAGGCCAGATTTGAACACAGGACCTCTCATCTCAAGGCCTGACTCTCAATCCACTGAGCCACCCAGCTGCCCCCTAGGTGGCTCTTTTGTATTAAGTGAGTTTTATTTTAACATTTAAAAAAATTTTTTGTTTAAATTAATCTGCTCATGGAGCATCTAGATAGCACAGTGGATAGAATGGTAGACCTGGAATTGGGAAACCCTTTGTTCAAATTTGTCCCCAGACACTTCCTAGCTGTGTGACTCTGGGCAAATCACTTAACCCCAATTGCCTAGTCCTTCCCACTCTTCTGCTTTAGAACTGATACTTAATTTTGATTCTAAGACAGAAGGTAAAAGTTTTAAAAAATTAATTAACCTGCTTGTCATTTCTTACAGCTCATTAATATTCCATCACAATTATATGCCACAACTTGTTTAGTTATTCTCTGTTTGATGGGCATCCCTTCAATTCCCAGTTCTTTCCTACCACAAAGAGAGTTACTATAAATATTTTAGAACATCTACATTTCTTTGTTTTAATATATTTTTCTAATTACATATAATAACAATTTTTAACATTCATTTTCTAAAATTTTTAGTTCCAAATTCTCTCTCTCCCTCCCTTCTTCCTCCCTGAGATATTAAGCAAAGCAATTTGATTTTTCACCTTTATTTTTTAATATAGCTATACCTTCCTCTTTTTCTTTTCCCAGTGAGCCATCTAATACAACAAAGAGTTTTTTTTTTTAAAGAGGAGAAAAACAGTTCAATAAACTCTAATAAACACATTAATTGTATCTGTATCATTCCATACCCATATCCCCTCATCCCTGAAAGGAAAGGGAAAGAGGGAGTCTAGTCATACCTCTTTTTTGATGCCAAGCTGGGTCATCATCATTTCATAGCATTCAATTTCTTTCTTCTTCTTTTAACTTTGACCTTTTGTTTTAGATGGAAGAGTGGCAATGACTATATTTGAACCCAGAAGCTCCTAATTCTACTCCTGTTGTTCTATTTTCTGTGCCACTTTGATGCCCCCATAGCATTCAGTTTCAATTTGGTTACTGGGTGGTTGATGTTGGTTTTTCATTGACATTATTGTAGTGATTGTAAATGGGCAGATAGATGATAAAATTGATGGGGTACCAGGCCTAGAGTCAGAAAGACTCTCATTAACTGGATAACCCTTGGCAAGAAACTTAATCTTGTTTGCCTCAGTTTTCTTGTCTATAAAATGAACTGGACAAAAAAATGGCAAACCACTCCAGTATCTTTGCCAAGAAAACTCCAAACAGGATCACTAAGGATTAGACATGACTGAACAAGTCACTGTACATATTGTATTCTTAGTTGTAATTCACTTTGCTAGAATATAAATCTTCCCATGCTTGTCTGTGTCATCATATTCATTATTTTTATAGGAATGTAATATTCTATAACCTTTATGTACCATATGTTGTTTAGCTCTTTCCTAGTTGATAAGCATCTACTTTATTTCTAGCTCTTTACTACTACAGGTGTTGCTATAAATATTTTGACACAGGGCAGGGGGTCTTCCTTTTTATCATTGAACTCTTTGGCTTACATGCTGGACAGCCCAGCACATCCTTTCTAATTATTCTTGCCAAGTAGGCACAAGTGCTATCAGTGACCCCTCTAAATTTGGGACCCTGAGGCAGAGCCCTGCTCTCCCTGCCCTACTTATGGCTCTGTTGTCACCATATGACTCAGGTAGGTCAGGGCCATTGTCATTAAGAGACAAAGTAGCATCTCCCATCACCTTGGGTTCATTGCTGCCTGGCATTAAAGGATTATGCCAGGGAGAGATCTCTATCTTGGCCTCTTTTCTACTAACCTTGTTTTTGTCATCACGGTAACCAGTCTGCTTTGTTAAATTTATGGTTGGAATGAATATTAAATTGGTGGTCGCCAGGGATTTAATTACTAAATCCCAAAATGAATTACTCAAGTAAATTGAATTATGGTAGTTTATTTTACAATAGAGGGAAGATATTAAGGAAGAGAGAAAAGGGGAAGAGAGAGAAAGAAAGCGCTGGCTTCCTCTGAGCCAAGTAGAAATTCTAAGGCACCAGTGAGGGGAAAGAAGTCTCAAGATAATGGCCTTTTCTGGGAGGTTCACAACTCCAGAAAGGGAAAGGAAGGAAGTCAGCCTTTTAACTAACCACAGTGACTGTCTAAGAGGAAAGCAGTCTGAGGTCTCCTGCACAAGCTCCTCCTTGTCCAGTTCCAAAGCCAACTCTCTTCATTCCAAGTCTGAGTGACTGATCTTCCAATCCAACTCCAAGTGACTGATGAATGATGAATCTCTGTGTCTCTGTTTCCACTATTTAAAGACCTTTTTCTCTTGTGTCATCTCCCCTAAATTTTACGTCTACCAATCACAGCCAACACTCCTCTCCAGGATTGTCCACTCTTTCACCCGTGGAACACAGACCTCTCACTCAATGTATGAAATGGGTGTTCTTATCTTTTATGTGGTTAGTTCACACTATTATTATGCCAGAGAGAGGCCTCTATATTGGCCTCTTTTCTGCTAACCTTGTTTTTGTCATCATGGTAACCAGTCTGCTTTGTTAAATTTATGGTTGGAATGAATATTGAATTGGTGGTTGCCAGGGACTTAATTGCTAAATCCCATTACACTAAATTACCCTAAATCCTTTTGTGGTTAGTTCATACCTTTTTGTGGTTAAAATGGGTAGATCTACTTTAAATACTGGATTTACACTAAAAATAGATGGGATTACAATTTAATCTTCACTATAAAGGAAGAGCTAAGTACCTTCATTGTTACAATAAGGGGAGAGCTAAATCCAATCTTCACAGCTTTTTAGGTTCAGCTCAAGTATTCACCATTTTTATGAAGTTTCTCTGATTCTTCTTCACCCAATCATTCCATTAGTGCCTTTTCCAACTTCAAATAGTCCTAGGGCACTTTGTCTAAACTTCACTTTGCCAGCTTCACTCTCTATGGTATTTCATACATATTGGAGTGTATGCTGCTAATCGTCAGGAGAATATAAGCACTTTGAAGGCAGGCACTGATTTATTTTTATCTTTGAATTCCAAAAACTGAGTATAATGCCTGTTGAATTGAGCTATCTCTCTTTAGCAACAATGTAGAGGTGTTTGATGTGTTTTTTTAAGCAATTCTACTAAAAGAAAATTTAATATTATATATGTAGGAAGTTTGGTGGCCCAGTAGATAGAGTTGTGTTTTTACTCAAAAAGACTCAAGTTCAAGTGTAATGAATTGAGAACCAAGTCTTGAGATGGGAGGTCTTTGGTCCAAATCTGGTCTCAGAAACTTCCTAGCTGTGTGACCCTGGGCAAGTCACTTAATGCCTATTTTCTAGCTCTTACCACTCCTCTTTCTTAGAATTTCCAAGATGGGAAGTAAGGGTTTTTAAATATATACATATAAAAGACCCAACTTCAAATTTATCCTCAAACACATAATAGCTGTGTGACCCTGGGAAAGTCACTTAACTACTTTTTGCCTCAACTCGTCAAATATAAAATGGAAATAAAAATAATACCTACCTCTAGAGTTGGTATGAGATAATATTTACAAAGTACTTAGCACTGTGCCTGGCACATTGTAGGCACTTAATAAATAAATCTTCCTGGATTTAGGTAGTGGGATGGGCACAAAATCAGGTCTCATCAAATTCTAGTTCTTTATTAGAGGATTTTAATTTCATTTTACTATTTTTAAACTAAAAAGAAACTTCTCCATGATTACTTGAGTAGGCTTTTTGAACTTTTCCCAGGCTTCCCCTCCTTTCCTCTCTCCCACTTCCTTTCCTCTCTCTTCTCCTTTCCTCTATTGTGGTTAGGTTTGGGGACGGCATGAAGAGAACTATTCCAGGATGTTCTGGCCCTAATTAAGGCAACACCCATGTATTATCTTCTAGAAATAAAATTCTAAAAATGCAGAAATTTTTTCACTAACCTACATGATACCTCAAGGCTTTCTTTCAATCATCAATTAATTTTCCTCTCCAGAGCACTCTCTTATGTGAGTTATCATTAAAATGCCTCCAAGAACTTTGTTCTCCTCTAATTTAGTAGTTTCTCCCTATATTTACTTCCTTCAAAGATCTCTGGTTTCATTGGTGTAAATATTCCCATTACCAGCACCTCTCCATGTGTTATTTCGAACAGTTGCTGTGGTCAGAAAAGTTGTTGCTTGAAGGTCTACAACAGAGTTGTCAAATACGTAGCCCCTCAGTCCCATGACTCCCAAGTACAGATTAAAATTGATTTGGAAAATATTTTAATTAATAAAAATACAGTAAAATATAGATAATGTTAATGTATGGTATTTTAAGTCAATATATACGCACAGGAATCCTTAAGTTTCTAACTCAGTTTCACTCTACAGAACTATGACCTCTCAAAACTGAGCCATTCAGGGCTTCCAGTAACAAAGAGTTCATTTCTAGGCTTATATTATTTTCTTTGAACTTAACAATAATTAGTAGACATTTCAATATTCAAAAAGTGACAACAAAATATAGAAAATCATGAACTAATGCATGCCATTTGGGCTTTTTTAATTATATATTAAATTTGGGGGCAGGTTGGTTGCTTTGTGAATTGAGAGTCAGGTCCAGAGACAGGAAGTGCTGGGTTCAAATTTGACCTCAGATGACCCCATTGCCTAGCCCTTACCACTCTTCTGCTTTGGAACCAATACATAGTATTTAATACAGAGTTTTTAAAAATTATATAGTAAATTTTACATAGAGTCAAATAACCCCTTAAAACCATAGAACTTTAGTCAGACCTGTTGGAGCCTTTCATATGTTCACAAAACTTTGCAAAGCCAGAGTCACTCTCATGCTATGTTGGGGTTCCAGAAGAGGACTTGGGTATTTCTCATAATACGCATTCTTTTTCTTTTTCTTTTTTTTTTAACCCTTACCTTCTGTCTTGGAACAATTGGTTCCAAGGCAGAAGAGTGGAAAGGGCTAGGCAATGGGGGTTAAGTGACTTGCCCAAGGTCACACAGCTGGGAAGTATCTGAGGCCAGATTTGAACCTAGGATCTCCCATCCCTAGGCCTGGCTCTCATCTAGCTGTCCTTTCATTATACTTGTTCTTAAATAATGCTTTAATAAGACTTTACTTTATATTCTTTTTATCCTAAAAAATATTTTACCAAAGATAGTTCAGATAACTCCCAGCTTTTCTTTCTTGGGAAAAAATGACTCTTCCTCAGAATCAATTATCTGTAACCCCTATGGATTATAGTTATGTGCTATTAGTATTACACACAACTCTCTCATTCTCTGCTAATCAACTTTCCTTTTTTCTATTTATTTTCTTAAAGACTGGGTCTCTGTTTCACCCACGCTGGCAGTACGAGGGGCTTTTCACAGTCCTAGTTCTACTTTAATTGGCAAGGGAACTTTGACCTGCTTTTTTTTTCTCTCAGAGGGACAGTTTTCCCCTGATTCAAGAATTTTTGTGTCCTGCCTCTTTTTCAGGGACATAGTAATGCTGAAGTTGGGCTAGACACCTAAGTAGCTTAGTCCCTTGCAACTCAGAATTCCTTTGCTTGAGAGACCGCAGTTTTCCTAGTTAAAAGAGATTATAAACATGTACCACCATCCCTGCTCCTTCTCTTTTTCAGTTCCAGATGAAAAGTCACCCTCCCCCCAGCCAATGAGAAGGCAAGCAATATGATATAAACTATACACATGAAATAATTCAAAATATAGTTCCATATTAGCCACATTCCAAAAACAAACAAACAAACAAAAAAACCAAACCCTAACAAATTCTACTTCAATTTTCCCTCTCTAAAGGTAGATAACATTTTTCATTATGAGTCCTTAAAATTGTCTTGGATCATTGTATTGAACAGAAGAGCTAAGTCTTTCACAACTGATTCTCATGACAATATTACTGTTTCCGTGAACAATGCTGGTTCTGCTCACTTCACTCTGCACCAATACAGGTAAGTCTTCCCAGGATTTTCTGAAAGCATCCCTTTTGTCATTTCTTATAACACAATAGTATTCCATCACAATCATGTAGTGCAACTTATTCAACCATTTCCCAATTGATGGCATCCCCTTAATCTTCAATTCTTGACCACCAGAAAAATAACTGCTAAAAATATTTTGTTCATATATTTCCTTTTCTTCTTCTGAAAATTGTCTGTCTATATCCTTTGACCATTTATCACTTAGGGAATGGCTCTTATTTTTATGAATTTGACTCAGTTCTTGCTGGGAGCCATCACGTCACAATTCCTTGACAAAGTCACTCATGGCAGCTAAAGAGGTCACAGAGTGACCCCTTGGCAAGATGTGACTGCCCACTCAGCCCCTTGTATGACCTCTCTCATTAACATCCCTTACCTATGGAATTGACATGATTGCTATTCCCCCCAACCTCAGAAGGAATAATACAAGAGCAAAACACCTGCACTGTATTTCCCCAAAACATCACCAAAAGATCAGACCCTCAAACCCAATCCCAAAAGACTACCATGGGTTAACTTTTACTTAGACACATAATTCCCAGTAAAACCATACCTACAAGTCAAGCCCAGAACTTTCCCACTCACAGAAACGTATTCTCATGAAGCCAACATACAAATCAATCATAAAGGCCCAAACAAGATGTGCAGGTACACCAAGCTTCAACATGCCTCAGTGACTCAATTTCACAAACCAGCAACTCACTGGTCAGAAACTCCCTGATAAGCCTGAAAAATGATCTGCTCAACAATTAATCAGAATTGTATGCTCCTCTGATCCTTCAAGCTCAATAATGTGATTGTCTTTAAGAATTTCTGATTTATTATTTCTTTTTATTAAAAGTAATAAGTAAATTTCTTTGATTGTAAGTTTAGACTCCTTACAGGTTAATGAGAAAATTAAGCCACCTGTGATGAAATCATTTATCTTGCGTAGAAACTTTGAATGATTTGTCAGATCAATAATTACAATATAAGAATATGGAATGTTCTGTTCTTAGAATGATAATTTAGTGACTTGTTAAAAATTAATGTATCACTTTCCCAATTATCTCTATTTAGACATGTGTGTTAGGTATTGCCTCTGTGTGTGAAAAAAATGGGTATAAAAATAAACACCAGCCTTGGGGATAGTGGAGCAGATATCAGGTGCAAAGCATGCCCATGGCCAAGTGGTAAAAAGCTGTCTTCAGTTTGTTATTTTCTTGACTGACCAATCACCAACTGTCAGGAACCCCTGGAGCCATGAGTGAGGCTAGACCTTGCCCATGGCAAGTTCTTAGAGAAATATAAATTTTTTTCTCCAGTTTCCTGCTGTCTTTCTAATTTTGGTTGCATTCTATTTGTTTGGGCAAAACCTTTATAACTTCATAAAATCAAAATTATCCATTATACTTCCTGTGATCCTCTCCTATCTTTTGTTTGGTCATATGCTTTTCTTCTATTCATAGATCTGACAGGATGAATTTTCTTATTTGCTTATGAAATCACCTTTTGTACCTAAATCATGTAACTATTTTGACCTTATCTTGATATACGATGTGAGATACTGGTCTATGTCTAGTTTCTTCCAAATTGCTTTCTTGTTTTCCCAGCATTTTTTTCAAATAGTGAGTTCATGCCCCCCAAAACTTGGATCATTGGCTTTATCAAACTCTAGATTACTATGGTCATTTACTGTTATATATTGTGTACATGATCTATTCCACTGATCTACCACTCTGTTTCTTGGCCAGTAGCAAATTATTTTTTTGATTACTGCTCTGTAATATTCTTAGAAATCTGGCATTGCTAAACCACCTGCTTTCCCATTTGTTATTTCCTTGACTCCTTTGATATTCTTGTGAGAGAACCTCATAAGGATTATCTAAATGGATTACTCTTACCAGGGGTAACTGGCTAGTGAGTTATTGATTGCTAAATTTTCAGGGTAAGCATTCATTTTAGAAATCCACAAACACTACAAATAAGGGCTTCATTGTTTTGTTCATTATTTATACTTAAAGTGACAGCGAAATATTAATAATAATAAATACGAAACTTAAAATTGTGGAATGCATATATTTTTCCCAATTTCTGGTGGTTATATTTACCATCACATATTGATGATTGGCGATTGGGTTCAGATAATATCTTCAGAAGGAATCTAGGAAGCATTACCAAAGATCAAAGAGTTCTGGATAGAAAAGATTAAAGATCATAGAGGTTGAGATGTTTTTATCACTACTGTATATCAAAAGCAAGGAATTCACAAAAGAAAGGCAAATTTGGCAAATGAACAATTGGTCAAAGACATGACATCTAAGACTAGCATCTAGATTTTAGACTTAAAATATGGAAATGGTAGGCTTGTGGACAGGGATAAGTGCATCTACCAAAGGCTGATAAAACTGTACTTGCCTGGAGTCTTATAAATCTAAAGAAAAGGATTTTTATCTGAAAAGAAAAGGGAAAGATGAAATTATCTACAGAGAATCACCAAGTTGGGGTCAGAGTTATTAGGTAGGGGTAAGACTAAAAGTTAAGACACCCACAAGTTCACAGGAGATGAAATGTAAAAAAGAAAAAAATAGTAAAACTTAAGACTTGAAAAGTCTGTATCCAAATGTGCAAAGTTAAGTCAACAAACAAGAGGCCTGAGTAGTACTAACATAATGAATCAAAGGGATAGCTAGGTAGAACAGTGGGTAGAGTGCCAAAGCTGGAATCATGATGACCTGGGTTCAAATCTGACCTCACATACTTTCTAGCTATGTCACCCTGGGCAAATCACTTACTCCCAACTGCCAGCCCTTGCCACTCTTCTTAAATTTGTCTTAAAATTGTTTTAAATTTGATCTTCAGTCTTAAAATTGATACTAAGATAGAAGGCACAGTCTTAAAAAAGACATAAGGAGACAAATTCAATCTCAGAGGTATCACTGATTTTGGTGGGAGGACATCCATGACTGACATAAGGTTCTTATATTCAAAGGAAATGAGATATAGGAGAACATCATTGTTTAGAGTCCTAGACAAGATCACATTAGCTTTCTTGGACATCTTATCACACTAAATCATAGGGAGTTTTTCAGTTCACTAAAACCCCTAAATTTTCTTGAGATAAATAGCTGCCTCATCATTTATGCCCCATATTTTATACTCATAAAGTTGTTTTTCTTTGTCACAAATGTGAATTACATTATCAGATTCGCCTCAATACTCTAGTGGGTCTAGACTCTGACATCCAGTGTGGGAGCTATCCCTTTCTTTCAGGTCTTACCTGCAAGAATCTTTTCACCATCCACCTTAGTCTTACATGCTTTTTCTCTCAGAATATTTCCATTTTATCTGTTTATATCTTGTTTTTACATAGTTAAGTGCATATTGTCTATTCCCATTAAAGTGTGTGCTCTTTTTTTCTCTTTCTTTTTTAATTTATTTTTAATTTTTATTTGGTCATTTCCAAACATTATTCATTGGAAACAAAGATCCTTTTTTTTCTTCCCTCCCGCCCTCCCACCACCTCTCCCATAGCCCACGCGCAATTTCACTGGGTATCACATGTGTTCTTGATTCAAACCCATTTCCATGTTGTTGCATTTGCATTAGAGTGTTCATTTAGTCTCTCCTCAGTCATATCCCCTCAACCCCTGTAGTCAAGCAGTTGCTTTTCATCAGTGTTTTTACTCCCACAGTTTATCTTCTGCTTGTGGATAGGGTTTTTTAGATCCCTGCAGATTGTTCAGGGACATTGCATTGCCACTAATGGAGAAGTCCATTACCTTCGATTGTACCACAATGTATCAGTCTCTGGGTACAATGTTTTTTTGGTTCTGCTCCTCTCGCTCTGCATCACTTCCTGGAGGTCGTTCCAGTTCACATGGAATTCCTCCACTTTATTATTCCTTTCAGCACAATAGTATTCCATCACCAACATATACCACAATTTGTTCAGCCATTCCCCAGTTGAAGGGCATCCCCTCGTTTTCCAATTTTTGGCCACCACAAAGAGTGCAGTTATGAATATTCTTGTACAAGTCTTTTTCATTATTATCTCTTTGGGGTACAAACGCAGCAGTGCTATAGCTGGATCAAATGGCAGACAGTCTTTTATCGCCCTTTGGGCATAGTTCCAGATTGCTTGGATTAATTCACAACTCCCTACTTTGCCACATCCCCTCCAGCATTCATTACTTTCCATAGCTGTCATGTTAGCCAATCTGCTAGGTGTGAGGTGATACCTCAGAGTTGTTTTGATTTGCATCTCTCTGATTATAAGAGATGTAGAGCACTTTTTCATGTGCTTATTAATAGTTTTGATTTCTTTGGCTGTGAACTGCCTGTTCATGTCCCTTGCCCATTTATCAATTGGAGAATAGCTTGATTTTTTGTACAATTGATTTAACTCTTTGTAAATTTAAGTAATTAAACTTTTGTCAGAGGTTTTTATGAAGATTGTTTCCCAATTTGTTGCTACCCTTCTGATTTTAGTTACATTGGTTTTGTTTGTACAAAAACTTTTTAATTTGATGTAGTCAAAATTATTTATTTTACATTTTGTGACTCTTTCTAAGTCTTGCTTGGTTTTAAAATCTTTCCCTTCCCAAAAGTCTGACATGTATACTATTCTGTGTTCACCTAATTTACTTATAGTTTCCTTCTTTATGTTCAGGTCATTCACCCGTTCTGAATTTATCTTGGTGTAGGATGTGAGGTGTTGATCCAAACCTAATCTCTCCCACACTGTCTTCCAATTTTCCCAGCAGTTTTTATCAAATAATGGATTTTTGTCCCAAAAGCTGGGGTCTTTGGGTTTGTCATAAACTGTCTTGCTGAGACCATTTACGCCAAGTCTATTCCACTGATCCTCCTTTCTGTCTCTTAGCCAGTACCAAATTGTTTTGATAACCACTTCTTTATAGTATAGTTTGAGATCTGGGACTGCAAGTCCTCCTTCCTTTGCATTTTTTTTCATGATTTCCCTGGATATCCTTGATCTTTTGTTCTTCCAAATGAACTTAGTTATGGTTTTTTTTCTAATTTAGTAAAGAAGTTTTTGGTAGTTCAATGGGTATGGCACTAAATAAGTAAATTAATTTGGGTAGGATTGTCATTTTTATTATGTTAGCTCATCCCACCCATGAGCAATCAATGTTTCTCCAATTTTTTAGAAATAGTTTTAGCTGTGTGGAAAGTGTTTTGTAGTTGAGTTCATATATTTCCTGTGTTTGTCTCGGCAGATAGATTCCTAAGTATTTTATATTATCTAGGGTGATTTTGAATGGTATTTTGCTTTCTAATTCTTGCTGCTGAAATGGGTTAGAGATATATAGAAATGCTGATGACTTATGCAGGTTTATTTTGTATCCTGCAACTTTCCTAAAGTTGTTGATTATTTCAAGTAACTTTTTGGTTGATTCTCTAGGATTCCTTAAGTAAACCATCATATCATCTGCAAAGAGTGATAGCTTGGTCTCCTCATTGCCAATTTTAATACCTTCAATTTCTTTTTCTTCTCTAATTGCTATTGCTAGTGTTTCTAGTACAATGTTAAATAATAGAGGTGATAATGGGCATCCTTGTTTTACTCCTAATCTTATTGGAAAGGCTTCTAGTTTATCCCCATTGCAGATGATGTTTGCTGATAGTTTTAGATATATACTGTTTATTATTTTTAGGAAAGGCCCTTCTATTCCTATATTTTCTAGTGTTTTCAGTAGGAATGGGTGTTGTATTTTATCAAAGGCTTTTTCTGCATCTATTGAGATAATCATGTGTTTTTTGTCAGTTTGCTTGTTAATATGGTCAATTATGTGGATGGTTTTCCTAATACTGAACCATCGTTGCATTCCTGGTATGTATCCTGCCTGGTCATAGTGGATGATCCTTGTGATGACTTGCTGGAGTCTTTTTGCTAGTATCCTATTTAAGATTTTTGCATCTATATTCATTAGGGAGATTGGTCTATAGTTTTCTTTCTCTGTTTTTGACCTGCCTGGCTTTGGGATCAGTACCATGTTTTGTCATAGAATGAATTTGGTAGAACTCCTTCTTGGCCTATTCTGTCAAATAGTTTGTTTAATATTGGGATTAGTTGTTCTTTGAATATTTGATAGAATTCATTTGTGAATCCATCTGGACCTGGGGATTTTTTCTTAGGGAGTTCTTTGATGGCTTGTTCAATTTCTTTTTCTGAAATGGGGTTGTTAAGGTAATTTATTTCTTCCTCTTTTCATCTAGGCAATTTATATTTTTGTAAGTATCCATCCATATCACCTAGATTGCCATATTTGTTGCCATATAATTGGGCATAGTAGTTTTTAATGATTGCCTTAATTTCCTCTTCATTAGAGGTAAGGTCTCCTTTCTCATCTTGGATACTGTCAATTGGGTTTATTTATTTCCTTTTTTTAATTAGACTGACTAGTACTTTGTCTATTTTATTTGTTTTTTCAAAGTACCAGCTTCTAGTCTTATTTATTAAATCAATAGTTCTTTGACTTTCAATTTTATTAATTTCTCCTTTGAGTTTTAGGATCTCTAATTTAGTCTTCATCTGAGGATTTTTAATTTGTTCACTTTCTAATTTTTTAATTTGCATGCCCAATTCATTGACCTCTGCCCTTCTTAATTTGTTAATATATGAACTCAAGGATATAAATTTCCCCCTGAGTACTGCTTTGGCTGCATCCCATAGGTTTTGAAAGGATGTCTCATCATTGTCATTTTCTTCAATGAAGTTATTAATTGTTTCTATGATTTGTTCTTTAACTAACTGGTTTTGGAGAATCATATTGTTTAATTTCCAATTAATTTTCGATTTACCTCTCCATGTTATTTTCATTGCATTGTGATCTGAGAAAGTTGCATTTATTATTTCTGCTCTTTTCCACTTGTTTGCAATGTTTTTATGCCCTAATACATGGTCAATTTTTGTGAATGTACTATGTGCTGCAGAAAAGAAGGTATATTCCTTTTTGTCCCTATTTATTTTTCTCTACATTTCTACTAACTCTAATTTTTCTAAGATTTCATTCACTTCTCTTACCTCTTTCTTATTTATTTTTTGGTTTGATTTATCTAGTTAGGATAGAGGAAGGTTCAGGAGTCCCACTAGTATAGTTTTTCTATCTATTTCATCCTTGAGTTCCTCTAGTTTCTCCTT
Source organism: Monodelphis domestica (assembly GCF_027887165.1). Taxonomy (NCBI): domain Eukaryota; kingdom Metazoa; phylum Chordata; class Mammalia; order Didelphimorphia; family Didelphidae; genus Monodelphis; species Monodelphis domestica. The sequence continues at coordinate 163,505,093 of NC_077230.1, forward strand.
TAGAAATTTGGATGCTATGCCATTTGGTGCATACATGTTGAGTACAGATATTTCTTCACTGTCTATACTGCCTTTTATCAGGATGTAATTACCTTCCCTATCTCTTTTAACTAGATTTATTTTTACTTTGGCTTTGTCAGATATCATGATTGTGACTCCTGCCTTCTTTTTGTCAGTTGATGCCCAATAGATTTGGCTCCACCCTCTTACTTTCACCCTATGTGTATCTACCTTTCTCATATGTGTTTCTTGTAGACAGCATATGGTAGGGTTTTGGACTCTAATCCACTCTGCTATTTGCTTGGGTTTTATGGGCGAGTTCATTTCATTCACATTCAGAGTTATGATTACTAGCTGTGTATTTCCCAGCATTTTGATTTCTGCTCCTTTACCTGCCTTTTCTTCTTTTACTATTTCCTTCTACACCAATGTTTGCTTTTGAACAGTCCCCCTTGTTCCCACCCTTATTTTACTTCCCTTTCTACCCCCCTCCCTATTTATCCCCCCCTTATTTTCCCTGTAGTCTAAAATTAACCCCCTGCTCCCTCCCTCTCTTGTACTGCTTCCCTCCCCACCAGACCTTTTGTTACCCTTCTACTCCCCTATAGGGTGCAAATCTATTCTCTGCCCCAAATGGATCGGATTGTTTTTCCCTCTTTGAGTCACTTTCAAAGCATGTAAAAGTTGAGTATTTCTGGTCTCTGACCTCTTTACCCTTCCAGGGTATTGATGTTCTCCCCTCTCCCACCATGAGCTTCTTTATGACATATAAATTTAACCCCTTTTGTTTATTTTCCCATTTCTTTTAATATTAACCTATTTTTAAGCTCTAGTTATATATATATATATATATATATATATATGCATACTCATGAGTATGTATTTTTGCATGCATATATCTATATACCTATTTATGTCTTGTCCTTTCATCCTATACAGTTTGTTGCTGTTCCCTCTAAGTATACTTCTTTTTGCTGCCCAGGTAATAACAACAGTTTTTAAGAGTTAACAATGACCTCTTTTTTTTTTAATTTTAAACAATATTTTATTTGGTCATTTCCATACATTATTCACTGGAAACAAAGATCATTTTCTTTTCCCCCCCTCCCCTCCTCCCACCACCTTTCCCTCTCCCATAGCCGACGCAAGATTCCACTGGTTATCACATGTGTTCTTGATTCAAACCCATTTCCCTGTTGTTGGAATTTGCATTATAGTGTTCATTTAGAGTCTCTCCTCAGTCTTATCCCCTCCAACCCTGTAGTCAAGCAGTTGCTTTTCATCGGTGTTTTTACTCCCACAGTTTATCCACTGCTTGTGGATAGTATTTTTTAGATCCCTGCAGATTGTTCAGGGACATTGCATTGCCACTAATGGAGAAGTCCATTACCTTCGATTGTACCACAATGTATCAGTCTCTGGGTACAATGTTTTTTTGGTTCTGCTCCTCTCGCTCTGCATCACTTCCTGGAGGTCGTTCCAGTTCACATGGAATTCCTCCACTTTATTATTCCTTTCAGCACAATAGTATTCCATCACCAACATATACCACAATTTGTTCAGCCATTCCCCAGTTGAAGGGCATCCCCTCGTTTTCCAATTTTTGGCCACCACAAAGAGTGCAGCTATGAATATTCTTGTACAAGTCTTTTTCATTATCTCTTTGGGGTACAAACGCAGCAGTGCTATAGCTGGATCAAATGGCAGACAGTCTTTTATCGCCCTTTGGGCATAGTTCCAGATTGCTTGGATTAATTCACAACTCCCTACTTTGCCACATCCCCTCCAGCATTCATTACTTTCCATAGCTGTCATGTTAGCCAATCTGCTAGGTGTGAGGTGATACCTCAGAGTTGTTTTGATTTGCATCTCTCTGATTATAAGAGATGTAGAGCACTTTTTCATGTGCTTATTAATAGTTTTGATTTCTTTGGCTGCGAACTGCCTGTTCATGTCCCTTGCCCATTTATCACTTGGAGAATGGTTTGATTTTTTGTACAATTGATTTAGTTCTTTATAAATTTGAGTAATTAAACCTTTGTCAGAGGTTTTTATGAAAATTGTTTCCCAATTTATTGCTACCCTTCTGATTTTGGTTACATTGGTTTTGTTTGTACAAAAACTTTTTAATTTGATGTAATCCAGATTATTTATTTTGCATTTTGTAACTCTTTCTAATTCTTGCTTGGTTTTGAAGTCTTTCCCTTCCCAAAGGTCTGACAGGTATACTATTCTGTGTTCAACTAATTTTCTTATAGTTTCCTTCTTTATGTTCAAGTCATTCACCCATTTTGAATTTATCTTGGTGTAGGGTGTGAGGTGTTGACCTAAACCTAATCTTTCCCACACTGTCCTCCAATTTTCCCAGCAGTTTTTATGAAATAGTGGATTTTTGTCCCAAGAGCTAGGATCTTTGGGTTTGTCATATACTGTCTTGCTGAGGTTGCTTGCCCCCAGTCTATTCCACTGATCCTCCTTTCTGTCTCTCAGCCAGTACCAAATTGTTTTGATGACCACTACTTTATAATATAGTCTGAGATCTGGGACTGCAAGACTCCCTTCTTTTGTATTTTTTTTTCATTATTTCCCTGGATATCCTTGATCTTTTGTTCTTCCAAATGAACTTTGTTATATTTTTTTCTAAATCAGTAAAAAACATTTTTGGAAGTTCCATGGGTATGGCACCAAATAGATAGATGAGTTTGGGTAGGATGGTCATTTTTATTATATTGGCTCGTACTACCCATGAGCAGTTAATGTTCTTCCAATTGTTCAAGTCTAGTTTTAGTTGTGTGGAAAGTGTTTTGTAGTTGTGTTCATATAGATCCTGTGTTTTTCTCGGCAGATAGATTCCTAAGTATTTTATTTTGTCTAAGGTAAATTTGAATGGGATTTCTCTTTCTAGTTCTTGCTGCTGAGCTGTGTTGGAATTATATAGAAAAGCTGATGATTTATGTGGGTTTATTTTGTATCCTGCAACTTTGCTAAAGTTGTTGATTATTTCGATTAGCTTTTTGGTTGAATCTCTAGGATTCTTTAAGTAGACCATCATGTCATCTGCAAAGATGGTCTCCTCCTTGCCTATTTTAATGCCTTCAATTTCTTTTTCTTCTCTAATTGCTACTGCTAGTGTTTCTAATACAATGTCAAATAATAGAGGTGATAATGGGCATCCTTGTTTCACTCCTGATCTTAATGGGAATGGATTTAGTTTATCCCCATTGCAGATGATATTAGTTGATGGTTTTAGATATATACTGTTTATTATTTTTAGGAATGACCCTTCTATTCCTATGCTTTCTAGTGTTTTTAGTAGGAATGGGTGTTGTATTTTATCAAAGGCTTTTTCTGCATCTATTGAGATAATCATGTGGTTCATGTTGGTTTGCTTGTTAATATGGTCAATTATGTGGATAGTTTTCCTAATGTTGAACCAGCCCTGCATCCCTGGTATAAATCCTACTTGATCATGGTGGATGACCCTTCTGATCACTTGCTGGAGTCTTTTTGCTAGTATCCTATTTAAGATTTTTGCATCTACATTCATTAGGGAGATTGGTCTATAATTTTCTTTCTCTGTTTTTGGCCTGCCTGGCTTTGGAATTAGTACCATGTTTGTGTCATAAAAGGAGTTTGGTAGAACTCCCTCTTTGCTTATTATGTCAAATAGTTTGTATAGTATTGGGATTAACTGTTCTCTGAATGTTTGATAGAATTCACTGGTGAATCCGTCAGGCCCTGGGGATTTTTTCTTAGGAAGTTCTTTGATGGCCTGTTGGATTTCTTTTTCTGATATGGGATTATTTAAGAAAACTATTTCTTCTTCTGTTAGTATAGGCAATTTATATTTTTGTAAATATTCATCCATATCACCTAGGTTGGTATATTTATTGGCATATAGTTGGGCAAAGTAGTTTTTAATGACTGCCTTAATTTCCTCTTCATTGGAGGTGAGATCCCCCTTTTCATCCTTGATGCTGTTAATTTGCCTTTCTTCTTCCCTTTTCTTAATTAGATTAACCAGTACTTTGTCTATTTTGTCTGTTTTTTCAAAGTACCAGCTTCTAGTCTTGTTTATTCAATATTTCTGTCACTTTTGATTTTATTAATTTCTCCCTTAATTTTTAGGATCTCTAGTATGGTTTTCTTCTGGGGGTTTTTAATTTGTTCATTCTCAAGTTTTTTGATTTGCATTTCCAATTCCTTGATCTCTGTCCTCCCTAATTTGTTAATATATGCACTCAGGGATATGAATTTTCCTCTAAGTACTGCCTTGGCTGCATCCCATAAGGTTTGAAAGGATGTTTCGCCATTGTCATTTTCTTCAAGAAATTATTAATTGTTTCTATGATTTCTTCTCTAAATATCTGATTTTGGAGTATCATATTATTTAATTTCCAATTAATTTTTGATTTGGCTCTCCATGTACCCATACTGATCAATATTTTTATTGCCTTGTGATCTGAAAAGGCTGCATTTATTATTTCTGCTTTTCTGCATTTGAGTGCCATGTTTCTATGACCTAGTGTATGATCTATTTTTGTGAATGTGCCATGTGGTGCTGAAAAGAAGGTGTATTCTTTTTTGTCCCTATTTATTTTTCTCCATATGTCTATTAACTCTAATTTTTCTAAGATTTCATTCACCTCTTTTACCTCTTTCTTGTTTATTTTTTGGTTTGATTTATCTAAATTTGATAATGGTTGGTTCAAGTCTCCCACTAATATGGTTTTACTGTCTATTTCCTCCTTCAATTCTCCTAGTTTCTCTATTAAAAATTTGGATGCTATACCATTTGGTGCATACATGTTGATTAGTGATATTTCCTCATTGTCTATACTCCCTTTTAGCAGAATATATTTACCTTCCCTATCCCTTTTGATCAGGTCTATTTGTGCTTTGGCTTTGTCAGATATCATGATTGCAACTCCTGCCTTCTTTCTATTAGTTGAGGCCCAAAAGGTCTTACTCCAACCTTTAATTCTAATCTTGTGAGTGTCAACCCGTCTCATATGTGTTTCTTGAAGACAACATATGGTAGGGTTTTGGGTTATAATCCAATCTGCTATTTGTGTACGTTTTATGGGTGAGTTCATCCCATTCACATTCAAAGTTATGATTGTCATTTGTGGATTCGCTGACATTTTGATATCTTCCCCTAGTTCTGACCTTTCTTCTTTAGCTTTCTCCTTTTGAACCAGTGATTTACTTTAGGTCAGTCCCCCTAGTCCCCTCCCTTGAGATGCTTCCCTTTCTAGCCCCTCCCTTTTTGTGCTCCCTTCCCTTCCCCCCTCCTCTTCCCTCCCTTTTTATGCTCCCTCCCACCCTTAATTTTCCTTTCTTTCTTGCCCTAATGAATAAGATAGAATTCAGGATCCCACTGGATCTAGATGTTCTTCCCTCTCAGATTTGATTTCACTGAGAGTAAGGTTTAAGTAATTCCACTTCACGCTCTCTTACTCTCCTTCTCATATGAGAGTTCTTCCCCTCCCCTTCCCATGTGTATCTTTATATGGGAAAGATTATTCTATTGAGTCCCCCCCTATTTCTTGAAGTAAATCTTAGTATTTTCGACAGTTCCACCCTCCCTTTTCCTTTCTTTGCCCCCACTTTCCCCAAATCTTCTTAATGCCCCAATCTTTCCCTATGCATGTTTCTTCTAAGTACTCTTATGATGCTACAATTTATGAGTTACACAAAAATTTTCCCCACATATTAATATATATAATTTGATGTAAATGTAGTCCTTATAGAAGAGAGTTTGACTTAAAGAAAAAGATAAGATTTATCTCCTTTTCCCTTTCTTTCATGTTTCTCTTTTCATGTTTCTCTTGCTTTCTGTGCTTGGATATCGAACTTTCCACAGAGCTCTGGTCTTTTCTTAGCAAATGCTTGGAAATCTTCTATTTTGTTGAATGCCCATACTTTCCCCTGGAAGTATATAGTCAGTTTTGCTGGGTAGTTGATTCTTGGTTGGAGACCCAGCTCTCTTGCCTTTCTAAATATCGTGTTCCATGCTTTGCGGTCTCTTAGTGTGTTAGCCGCTAAGTCGTGTGTGATCCTTATGGGAGCCCCCTTATATCTGAAGCTCCTCTTGTTGGCTTCTTGTAGGATTTTCTCCTTTTCTTGGAAGCTCTTGAATTTGGCAACTACATTCCTAGGGGTTGTCTTTTGGGGATTTAGTATAGACGGTGTTCTATGAATCCTTTCTATTTCTATTTTCCCCCCTTGCTCCAGAACGTGGGGGCAATTTTCTTTTATAATCTCCTGTAGAATAATATCGAGTTTATTGTTTATCTCTGGTTTTTCTGGGAGACCGATAATTCAGAGATTTTCTCTTCTCCCTCTGTTTTCGAGATTGGTGACCTTCTCAGTGAGATATTTTATGTTTTCTTCTAATTCATTAATTTTTTGGGTTTGCTTTATTGATTCTTGCTGTTTTATCATCTCGCTTTCTTCGAGTTGCTTGATTCTGGTCGTTAGGGACTGGTTTTGCTTTTCAGCTTTGTCTGCCCTTCTATTGGATGCTTCGAGCTCTTTTTCCAATTGAGCAATCTTATCTGTCAGATTGCTGATCTCTTTCTCCCATTTTTCTTTCCAGGTTTCCATCTTTTGGATAAGTTCCAGTTTGAGATCTTCCAGAGCTTGTTGATAGTTTCCATTTTGGGAGGCATGTTCTAATTTTTTTTTTGGATTTCCTCCTCATTCTCCTCTTTTCCTTGGGTACTTCCACCATAAAAGTTTTCAAGTCACTTTTTTCCCTTTCTTCCTGGAGGCTTGATTTTGGGTCATGTGAGCCATCCCTTTGGTGGTTTTATTCCCCTTTCCTTTTTGGTCTGGGGTCTGGGTTATATGGGTGGTTTTTCTGTGAATTTAGGTTGCTTCAGACTAGTGCTTCCCAGCCTCCAAGGTTTCTTAGAGCGCTGGGTCCCTGATCACAGCCACACTGCCCAGGTGTTCAGCTCCGCCCAGATAATCAGCGCGTGGTCCGCCCCTGGTATTTAGCTCCGCGGAGATGTTCAGCACAGCCTCCCCAAGTACAGCTCTGCTGACCCCCGTGCTCAGCGCTGGGTTCTCCAGTGAAACTGCCCTGAGATGTTTTTTCCTGGCAGTCCCCAGATCCCAAGGATCCTGGTGTGCCCCACCCCCCCAGACAGAGACGTTCCCCACTCACTCACTGTCCCAGTGAGCGCTCAGGTAGCTCACTCTGGTTTGGTGGGGGAGGTTGGGTGGGGGAAGGGCGGCTCAGTTCACTTTTTTGTGCAAGCTTTTCCTCCTTCTTATTATAGTGTGGAAATGTTTAAGCCCCACGTACCTTCACCTCTGTGGGATACTGGGGAGTCCTGTTCCGCCAAAGGTGATTTTTATGCTCCTTTGATGTAGTCTATTTCGTTCGGTGCTGGGGAGAGGAAGCGTGTGGCGTCTAGATTGCAGCCATGATTACCCGGAAGTCCCAATGACCTCTTTCCTTATAGGGATATATATCATTTTAACTTATTGAGTCTCTTAAAAGTTTTTTGGTTTTGTTTTTCTTTTTTCCCCTCTTTTTTAATTACCTTTTGATGGTTCTCTTTAGTTCTGTGCTTGGACATCAAATTTTCTGTTCAGGTCTGGTCTTTTCTTTACGAATTCTTGAAATTCTTCTATTTTGTTAAATGACCATACTTTCCCCTGTAAGAATATAGTCAGTTTTGCTGGGTAGTTGATTCTTGGTTGTAGAACTAGTTCCCTTGCTTTCCAGAATATCGTATTCCATTCCTTTCTTTTTTTCAGTGTGGATGCAGCCAGATCCTGAGTTATCCTCACTGTGTTTCCTTGGTATCTGAATGACTTCTTCTTGGCAGCTTGTAATCTTTTCTTTGGTCTGATAGTTCTTGAATTTGGCTATAACATTCCTGGGTGTTGTCAGTTGGGGATTAAGTACAGGAGGTGATCTGTGGATTCTATCAATCTCCACTTTTCCCTCTTGTTCAAGGATTTCAGGACAGTTTTCTTTAATAATTTCCTGTAATATAATGCCCAGGCTTTTTCTTTTGTCATGGTCTTCTGGTAGGCCAATAATTCTTAAATTGTCTCTCCTTGAATGATTTTCACTATCTCTCCTCCTCTGTTTCTAAGCTATTACCATTTTTACCTTGGCAAAAATCTCCTCAATATGCTCCCTTCTCTCCTTGGGCACTGCCACCAGTCTAGTGCTGGCCCTCATCATCTACTACCTTGATTACTACAATAATATTTGTGGATCTGCCTACCTCAAGCCTCTCCCCACTTCAATCCATTTTCCATTCAGTCACTCAAGTGAGTTTCTTAAAATGCAAGTGTGATCATGTCACCCTTCTATTCAATAAACTCCAGTAGCTTCACATTAGCACCAAGAGCAAATACAAGGTACTGTGTTTGGCATTCAAAGCCCTTCAAAACCTGTGCCTGAAATGTTCTCCCTCCTCCAATTCAACTATTTACCTCCCTGGCTTTCTTTAAATCTCAACTAAAATCGCACCACTTACAGGAAGTCTTTTCTAACTCCTTGAGTTCCCAGGGTCTTCCTTCTATTAATTAATTCCTTTTATCCAATATATAGCTTGCTCTGAATATATATGTTAGCATGTTGCATCTCCCCCCATTAAACTTAGAAGCTCCTTGGGGGCTAGTGCTGTTTTTTGTATCTTTTTCTATCCCTAGCGCTTAGCTCAATATCTGGCATTTAGTAGCTGTTTTTCACTTATCAAATTGAATTGAAATGACTGTGTATTTTATTGTCCTGGACTTGCTTGTTACATGACCTATTTATGACAAATCCTCATTGTCTGTAATCAATGCTTCTTCTTCAAAATCTTTTTAATAATATTGAGTATTTCAAAAGTCTTAGATTTAAGCTGCAATAGCTATTATACTACCAAAATCTTTTGGTTCTATACTTTTGCCAGGAATAGAAATCAAGCTTACTCAATTACAAATATCAATCTCTTCCCTTTTTTTAAAAAAAAAGAAAAAATTGGCATAACATTCATATTTCTCCAGACCTGCCTGCCACACCTTTCCTGTTCTCCGTGACCTTTAAAGATCCTTTGCCATAACTTGGTAATCATATTGCCAATCTTTCAGTATCTCAGGATATAGTTCACCTGCTCACTTGAATTAACCAATTGTTTTCTCACTGTTTCCTTTGTTATTTATTTTGGGTATCAGCTCCTTGTTGACCATTGTATCCTGTCCTCTCCTTTCCAGTCCCAAAATTATTCTCTTTGGCAGAGAAAAGAAAAAAGATGAGCAGTTTTATCTTTTCTCTGCTTTAGTTATTCTCACCTTACCCAACTCTAAGTGATCCCGTTCCTTATTTGGTCCTCTTCTTCTCTTCATTAGAGCTTTATAAAAAACCAACCCCATGTTTTCCGTGCCTTTAGCTTTGTAGGATTGTCACACAATTGTCCAGAGTTTTTGACACTCTAAAATCATTTCTAATAGTGTTGCAAGATCATCACAAGCGTTTGTATTTATCTTCTATAAATAGTTTTTGCTTCTATGTTCTGTACATAGCTCTTAAGAACTGGGGTGTCTTACTGAAGTCTCCATGTCTCCAGAGAAGTTTCTTCAAACCCCTTCTCCTTTTTCTTTATTGCTTATTTGGGGTTTTCAAAACTTCACTCCTGAGAGCTTCCTCCCTCCTCTCCCATTCCCAAGGCAAGTTGACTTCCCTCAGCAAGTTTATCCCTGGGATCCTACCTATTCTTCCTCTGAATTCTTTGAAATTCATTATCTGTAAATCTAGGGTGAAAATCAGACTACTCCTTGATTTCCTTATAAGAGGAAGTAATTATTATATCCTAAGGTTCCCATCACTTACACACCAACAACCAGTTCCTCATTGTTGGTAATACCCAGATCCAGGATAGAATTTGCCCTTGTTGGTTTCTCTATCTTTTGAAGGATGAAATTATCATTTAATCAAGTCATCCTTACTTTGCCTGACAAATTAAAGACTTGATGGTCTTGTTATAGAGCTCTAGTTCCTTGAAAGTTGGGGCTGTATTTTTTGCTTTTTTTTATTCCCCAGGATACAATATACCTGGAACATATATTTTGTTGTTCAGTCATTTTTCAGTCATGTCCAACTCTTTGTGACCTCATTTGGGATTTTCTTAGTAAAGACACTGAAATAGTCTGCCATTTCCTTTTCCAGCTCATTTTACAATGAGGAAATTGAGGCAAATAGGATTAAGTGTCTTACCCAGAGTCACACAGCTAGTAATTGCCTGAGCCAGATTTGAACACCAAAGATGAGTCTTCCCTGACTCTAGGCCTGCTGTTCTATCCACCGTGCCATCTAGTTGCCCTGGCACCTACACAGTAAAGGCTTAATAAATTGTGTTGAGAAATTGTTGACTGTGGCAGAGTCAGGAATTATGGCAGGAAGTCAGAGAAAGAAAAGGGGGAAAAATACTTTGCCCTTTACCCCTTTCAACCAGGAGTGAGTAGGTGAAAATCAGGAAGATTTGGTGGGGTAGGTGTTTCCCAATGTATAAAATTAAAACTAGCAGTAGATTGACATTTCAGAAATCTTTAGAACTAACAGTCACATGATCAAATATTTAGAGCTAGAAGAGAGTTTAGAAGCCATCAAGTCCAACTTCCTCATTTTACAGGGGAGTATCCTGAATCCCAGAGAGGTTATATTAGCTGGCTAAGCATCGTTTAACTAATAAGTATTTGAAGCAGGATTCAAACTTACTTCTTTCTGACTCCAAGTCCACTACTTTTTCCAATATGGCACCTAGCTGCCAGGGATTTATTTTCATCTATTCAATGACCTTCTCCTCTATAACAATAAAAACTCAATACTTGCAGGAGTTGGCCTCAGTATATTGGAGAGTACTGAGCAAAAAAACATGCCAACATTGGTGAATGGGGCAGATGGACTTAAAATGTGAGGGGGTTTTGCGTCTTGAATGTCCCTAATATAAGAATTCTATTTTGGCAACTTGTCTAGATTAATTTGTTAGTCTTTATCTTATACATTTGCCATAGTTGAGACTGGATAGCACTCTGTAAGTAAGTCAAGTCAAGTCAAGTAAGAAACTTGACTAGCAGGGTTGGTTGATCTTTCATTATTTGTATTTGCAAGACTAGTCCTTAAGTACACCCAAGAATGACAACAATTATTCACATTTATATCTCACTCTAGGTTTGCAAGATACTTTGTTCAGAAGGACTTACCCTTGGAATATCAGAAACTACAGTCTACTGGACAGGTTTCAGGAAGGGCCATAGACAAAGGACAGAGTATAGAACAGCACATGAGTGGACAGGGAATTCAGGTCCTAGGCTCCTGCTTGTTCTCTATAATAATAATAATAGTAATAACTCAACAATCACTGCAAGAGTGGCAAAGAATTAGAAATTGAGGTGATGTCCATCAACTGGGGAATGGCTGAACAAATTGTGATACATGTTGGTGATGGAATACTATTGTGCTCTAAGAGACGATAAGCAAGATGAATTCAGAAAAAGCTGGAAAGATCTACATTAACTGATTCAGAGCGAAATAAGCAGAACTGGGAGAACATTGTACATAATAACAGCAATATTGTACAATGATCAACTGTGAAAATTTGGCTACTCTCAGCAATGCAATGATCTGGAACAATCCTGAAAGACAAACTTATGATGGAGAATGCTATCCAGCTCAAGAGAACTAACTGTTGAAGTTGGATGGATATAGATGAACGTATACTGTCTTTCACATCAGTGTATTTATGGTTTTATTTTGGGGTTTTTGTTATATATGTGTGCTCTTACAACAATGACCAATATAGAAGTGTGTTTTGCATGATAATAAAAATGAAATACAAAAACACCAAACCCCAATCCTACAAGGGGCAAATGTTTTTTCCTAATCAAAGCAGAAACTCCATAAAGCTAGCTGGCAACTGGCCACACCTATGCAGCTTCATCTCCCTCTTTGCTGATACCTATGCTCTCCCTTGTAAATTCCAAATCTACTTTGATACAACCCTGATGTGTGATATCATTTAAAAGTCTTTTCATAAGGGCCCTAGGGATTAATCTTTTTTTTAAACGCTTACCTTCCATCTTGGAGTCAATACTGTGTATTGGTTCCAAGGCAGAAGAGTGTTAAGGGCTAGACAATGGGGGTTAAGTGACTTGCCCAGGTTCACACAGCTGGGAAGTGTCTGAGGTCACATTTGAACCTAGGACCTCCTGTCTCTTGGCCTGGCTCTCAATCCACTGAGCAACCCAGCTGCCCCCTTCTAGGGATTAATCTTATTGACAATAAATGTAGATGACTTAAGGTTCATTTATAGTCAAACATAGTGATGATCTGAAATCCACTAACAAAAGCAGTTATTCAGTCCCCTCCATTGTTAAGTTCAATATTCAGCCCATGATCTTATACATTCTGGAATAATGAGTCTAGGAAATCATTAGCTAGGATTGGGGCTATCCCTTACTCTGACCTTTGCCTGTCACATTTCCTTTTTTGAGTACTTTATATGTGCCAGGTACTGTGCTAAGTACTAGTGGTGCAAAAAGAGGAAAAAAGTCCCTGCCTTTGATGAAATTGAAATCTAATTGAGGAGGCAATATGCAAACAAATATATGGTATACAGAATAAGGGAATAATAAGCAGACAGAAGGCACTAGAATTAAGAAGGGTTGGGAAAGACTTCCTATAAATTTGAGAACATTCTTGAGATGGGGAATAGCCCGAAAAAATGCCAGGAGCTGAGATATGAACTATCTTTTTTTGTGGAATAGCCAGGATGCCAATGTCACTAAATCAAAGAGTATTGACAAGAAGGAAATTTTTAAACAAAGGTAAGAGGGAGATAAGTTATAAAGGGCTTTGAATGGCCAATGGAGTATTTTGTATTTGATCCTGGAGATGACAGGGAGTCATTGGAGTTTATTGAGTTAGGGATGGGGTGACAAAGTTGGACCTATTGTAGACTTTATATATTTTACTTTTCTGCTTCTGTTTACTTTAAGTAAATTCATATACCTACACATGCTTTTCTGTATCAATCAATTCATATCACACAGTAATTTGGTAGCCAGGTAGCACAATTTATTTAGCCATTTTCCAGTTGATAGGCATCTACTTTGTTTCCAGTTCTTTGATACTACAAAAAGTGTTACTATTGATATTTGGGTGTATTTAGGAATTCCTCATAAATCTTTGATCTTTTGGGAAGTATACATAGGAAGTGGGACATTTTAGTCAGTTTTTAAAAATGATTCCAAATTGCTTTCCAGGATGGCTGAATCAATTTACAGCTCCATCAACTATGTGTTAGTAAGGGTACATCCATTTCTACCACTCTTTGAGGACTCTTCTCTTGCTCTGAGTAATCGAGCAAAGTCTCAGATAGCTAATTGGACGTTAGGTAGTGTTCTAACGAAATTTCCCCTCCCTCCTTTCTGGAGTCAAACAGGTGATATCATCTCCTAGGGACTACTTGCATTCTGATAATAGATAGTAAGAAATAACAAAAGGGAATGATTAAGAGAAACCTGAGAGGGCTTGTATAAAATGATGCAGAGTAAGGTAAGCAGAACCAGGAGAACAATAAAATGGCAATATTGTAAGGGGAAATGACCTTGAACAACTTAATTATGATCAATACAATAGTCAACTACCATTATAGACTGATGGCAAAGTATGCTTCCCACCTCTAGTTGGAGAGAGATTAGAAGAGTAGAAGTTAGTCAGTCAGACAAACAAATGGAGACACACACATACACACACACACACACACACACACACACACACACACACACACACACACACACACATTGCTGCCCCAGGATTTACTCCATATTTTACTGATTAAAGAGAGAAACTTTAGCTACCCATTGATTTGTGCTTTGGAATATTGGAAGAGGGAACAAATCTATAGACGTATAAGCATTAGATCAAGAGACTGGAAAGAAAAATTTAAAAGCCTACTGTTTGACTGTAGCTTTAGTGCAAGAGACTATTAGGATGACAAGGAAAATAAAACAGGACCTTGTAGTAATAACTTTTGGTCAGACAAATCCTGAAATATCTAGAGTTGCATACCTTCCCCCAAAGTGAGTCCTCTGGAGATATTTCCTGCAATTTTATCTACACCTTACTGAGAAAATGTTAGTACTCTCAAAAGAAACTAGAAAAATAAATCAGGAGGTCCAGTTTGAGGGGGAAAAGAATTCTATTTTAGATATTCTGAATTTGAGATGTCTATAGGACATACAAGAAAAGATGTCTAGAAGGCAGTTAATGTTGTATGACTATAGATCAGGAATGAATGAATGCATGCCCTTTCTTGTGCAAATTTGGAGAAATGAGGGTTGAAGGCAGTGAGGAAAGGATTGATGAAAATGGCTTCCCTCACTACTCCCTCCCAGAGTCACTGAATTACTTGAGGGAGACAAAATGGAGATCTCCCTTCCATGAAGGATTGCCCCTTGATGGCCATGTGTGCCCTCAAGGGCGTCAGGGAGGTCTTCTCTACAAAGAGAGGTATATGGGACTTCAATCTGGATATGAACTGCTTTGGGGCACTCACAAGATTCCTCCTCATGTCTTCTTGAAAACTGGCAACAAGATGGAGTCTGCCAATGAGTTTACTCTCTAAATGTAAATAAACAAGATTGAACTTGCTATCTGACTGCTTATTTGATTTAATTGTTGATTGGGACAAAGGGTAAAGGTTAGAGGGATTGTAGGTCACCCTAAATCTCTTTCTAAATAAATCTAATTACTAAAGTACAAGGTTTTCTCGTAGCCAGGGGAGAGAATATTGCTCACCGATTAGAGTCCAGTATCTCAGTAGTTCATGGAATGATAGTCTCTGGAGAAATTTAAGTTTGTTGTCAGGAACCAGAGGATGTTTTAAACAGGAACCCTCAATGTTAGGATTTCATCCCCAAAGATGTCTCGAATGGCCTAGAGAAATAGCTCCTCCTTCCCCTCCCTTCTATATCTCTGCCCTCAAGACCCTCTCCTCCAAAGAATTTCCCAGAAATCTTTGTCCAGTTTCCAACTGTTATTCCTGCCTCGTGCAACTATAGAACTTTCAACACTCCATTTTAACCCAATGGTTTTTTTTTCCTACTCCCCATCATTACAATAGTATCCCCTGAGGGAAAATAATATTGGATTATATTATTTATTATCAGTGTTTCTATGAATCCATTCATTGCCTCAAACTCCAGACTCTGAAAGTCAAGCAGTTTCTAAAGGGTATAACTGGGAAAGGCAATTACTTGTAGGTCCCTAAGACATTTATCCAGGCAGGGATTCCTACTATTAGTTAATCCAAAAAAACAAAATGGCATTTCTTGTATGCCAGAGAGGGGTGGGTCAGCCTAGTGAGAGTGAAGCTATAGATAAAATAATGGAGGAGAGGGCAAGATCTAAGTCTAACTTCTCATTAAAATATCTACCAATTAGGATTGCCAAGGGAAGTCCAAGTGATGTATTATCAATCCAATTAGGAGGAAGATACACCTCAGTATAAGATTCCATCAGCCTTCTTCCTGTTTGAGGTCTTACCCAACAGAGGTGCTCGAGATTGATCTATCTTATTGATGGATAGCTTGCCCCTACTAATAAATGGTTATACTCAGAGAAATAGACCCCCTTTTTTTAGTTAAAATTCCAACCATGACACACACTGCCTGATACAGAATAAGCACTTAATAGATGTTTGTTGACTAATTGAAGCATAGTCCATATACAAAGTAATTATGGGATGTGAACAGTATGAGAATTGGTAGAATTAGGAAAGATCTCATGAAGAAGATGGGACTGAACAATGCTTGAAAGAAGTTTGGATTCCAAGAAGCAGAGGTGAGGAGGAAAGGCACTCCAGGCTTGGGGGATGATTTATGAAAAATTATGGAGTTTGGGGATGGAATTCTAAGTATGGGGGACAACAAAGAAAAAAACTTGATTGGCTGGAATATAGAGTGTATACAATGTGTGAGGGAAAGAAAAATGTATTCATTCTAAAAAGAGAGTTTAAAGCTAGATTAGACGTTCATAAATTCTGGATAGAAGAAACTATAATTCTTCCTAGAGTCAAGAGTGAGACACTAAATAGTGGAGGGAGTGACACAGTCTCATCCTTACTGATGTAGTTCATGTCTGTGAATATTCCATCTGTGGTCAAGTTAAGTTTACTTGTCTTGCTTGATTTTTATTCTGGTGTAGTGCCATAGAGTTAAATTTCAGTCATCTGTACGTACTTGGTGTTTACTAAGTGTCAGAGCCACATTAAATTCTAGCCCCATCTCAAGGTATAGGGAATTTATCCAGCCTGTTTTTTTTTCACCAAATTAATGAGCACATTTTCAATGCTTTTATCCAGGCCATCAATAAAAATATGTCATAATACTGCTCCCTTCACTCCCCTACCAACTAGTCTGGTGGTGCAAAAGTCTAGACCATAGTACTTACTCACTGATGAAAATGTCACATATGATAAATCAAGACCTGACTGAAATCCAAAGAGATTCCATCGATTGCTTCCCTTTTATCTATGTGATCTGTCACTCTAGCCAAGAAGGAAATTAAATAGGTCTGGCACATTTTGTTCTTCACAAAACTGTATTGGTCTACCTGGTTTCTCATGACTTTCCACTGGACTGTGCTATAAGCAGAATATTTGATGATTTGGACCAGTATCTTTGTAGGAGTAGAGCTAAGATAGTCTTTCACCACTTTCTCCTAATTTACAGGTGGCTCCTGCAAAGTAGAGTGCTAGACTCAGAATCAGGAAGACTCATCTTTATGAGTTCAAATCTGGCCTCAGACATTTCCTAGCTATAAGATCTTGGGCAAGTCACGTAACCACATTAGCTTCTAGTCTTCATCTATAAAATCTATAAAATGAGTAGAAAATATAGTATCGTTCGTTGCCAAGAACACTCTAAAGTGGGGTCACAAAGAATCAGACGTGACTGAAAGAATACTGAGTTGCATTTTTCCTTTTACACTTCTGAGGGAACTTCCCCTATTCTCCATTGTTTTAAATTAACCCACCATCAAATGCCTCTGCCATGATTCCCTGGGTAGCTGAACATGTGTAGCATCCCTCCTACACGTGTCTCCATTCAGCTTGGTTATGCATTTTTCAGTCTTTTTTTTTCCTTCTGTGGTATGGTTTGCAGCCCTCTCAATGCAGGTGTCAGTCACTCTCTGATTACAATTGAACTTTCCCCCCCAAAACTGAGCATAGTAATTTTCCTCAGGGGAGGGATGAGGAGATGAATTAAGTTATTTTTCAGTGTTATCCTAAACCTGGATTAAAATTTTATTTTTTCACGAGTAGAAAGTAGCTTGAAATTCATCAGGCAACCTAGAGCCAACATGACACTTTCTGTATAGGACTTCTCTGGCATTATTCCTCCAAAAGGTAGTAATTTAGGACTGTGTGTAGTTTTTTCTAAAATTACTTAGAAAAGCATGTTATTCCCTACAGTAGCTTAATCATTAACAGCATGAAACCCTGTGGGTATTCCAAAGTTAGCAAGAACCATCTGTGCAGTTGGATTTGGCCCCACCTCCTATTCAAAAATATAAACAGATCTTTCTGTATTGTGAATTCTTATTGTTTCCATGTCACATTATATCTGCCGCCCTAATCAAGCCTTGTTGCCAGTCATCACTTCTCAGAACACAATAGTCATGAGGAACTGTTGCCTGTTTGTCACCTGAGGTGAAAAGAAAATACAGCTGACTCCCATTTTGCCACAGGTGAGTGATCAACACTGAGTGTTGTTGTCCATTACTGGCACCTGTTCTCTGACAATCCCTCCTTCCCACTCCCATCCCAATCACCGGACTCTCAGGAGTTTCACCCATTACTGGTCCTACAGCTGATCATTTAGAAGTCACATTACAAAGAAACAGGCCAAGGGCCCACCAGAAGAGGGGCCAAGGAAGAGTGACATCTCATTAGCTGATGACAGGACTTGGGAATTATTGACAGAAGCAAAGGGATGTTATTGCCTTGAGACAATCTCATAGCACAGCACCTTAGTCTGTTCTGTCAGCCATATCCTTTGCCCATTGTGGAACTAAGTTGGCCATGTCCCTTCACCACAAATGGGGAAGGTTGGGGAGGGAGGTAGTGCAGGCATCATTCCTTTGATTATTCACATTGATGGAACTTCCTGGGTAAAAATAATCAAGAATTCATATCTAACTTACACAAAGATTTTGTGATAAAGGCTGATTAGAGTAAAACTGAGGAAAAGCCCAAAGAGATTATTTTCTTTTTTCCTTCTAAGCAGTTATCTTACCTGTGAAGTACAATGCCTTTGATTTTTTTTAACCAAATATTCCATTTTTCAAATTTTGAACAAAAGGTTTCTCTGAAGTTTATATGATCATGGATTCTACCCTCAATACCCTACCAAAGACTTTCTTTTGTTTGAAGGATAACTAAGGTTCAGATATGAAAAAAAAAAACAGAAAAAGAATTATGCCATTTAAGAGGTCACTAAGTGGGAGATAACAGCCAATGGCTAAAGCTTTAACTTGCATACACTGGGAAGAATGTTTTGGGGTTGTAGTGGCTGAGTTTCCAAAAATAAATAAATAAATAAATAAATAAATAAATAAATAAATAAATAAATAAATAAATGAATGAATGAATGAATGAATGAATGAATAAATAAATAAATAAATAAATAAATGGCCCTTGCTGGTTTAAATAAAATATTAGGGAATTCACTATTTTCTTATTAAATCAAATTTCCTTTTGTAAGGTTTGCAGATTAACTTTTGCCTACAAAGATGTTTTCAAAAGCAAATTATAGGAGCAGATAGATAAGTGGCTCAGTGGATAGAGAACCAGTCCTAGAGATGGGAAGTCCTGGGTTCAAATTTGACCTCAATCACTTCAAAGCTGTTTGACCTTGGACAAGTCACTTAACCCCAATTGCCTAGCCCTTACTGTTCTTCTGTCTTGGTCTCAATATTTAGTACTAATTCTCAGACAGAAGGTAAGAATTTATTTAATTAAAAAACTTAAAAAGCTGGTTATGCCAAAGCCAAAAGGGGACCAAATAAATATGGCTAAGCTATGTAATTGGAGGCTCAATTACTAGGGTATTTAAGTTAAAGAGAAAAGCTGGAACAATGACTCTAAGAAATAAGGTCAAAGAGAGACTGAATTCTTAATTCTCCTCCCCCCACCCACTTCCTGCTTCCTTCTATTTGATCCTAACAGCTATTTAGAGATGGTAAGTGATAGCAGCTTTCAATAGACTAATTCCACTTCAAAATACTAGAAAAGGATTTATTTTAAAGGAAGAAAGGGTAGGGAGTGGGGAATATGAGTAGGGGGAATTTTGGGTTTCCCTAACTATTATAAATTCAATATCAAGAAAGTGGAATTGAATTGTCTTTAAGGGAATATTGTTAATAATGTGAAAAGATCTTCAAAGTTAAGCCCAAGTCTTCAGGTTGAAACCAGTAGCCAGAATCTCTCTGTCAGCTTTCTTCCTCAGAGTCTCAAGAAAGAAGAAGTGAGTAAAAATCAGTTTGTGTGCCAGCTTATTCAAACTGCCTTCTTCCTGGTTACATTCTTCTCTGGAATTTTTCTGATTGACAGATCTTCAAAGTTCCATGGTTTACTGCTACAGAAAGACTTGCATGCAAGTGCAATCAGTTTTTTCACAGATATTGATATCCATCAAAGTGATTTAGTTCATAGCAATCATTAGATAGTTGTGAACTTGAGATTACTCCACCCTACTTAGTCTAACAAAAACAAGAATGTCTACACCCATACTTAAAGGATTAAGTATTTAGGAGGATGACCTATGACAGACATGTGCTAGCAAATGACAAATCAGAAACAATTGACAGACCCCTAGGCTGTCCTAAGTCAAGCTTAAGCTACCATTGGTACATGTGAGACATAAGAAAGTGATGTAAAAACCATCTATATATTTTGCGTCACTTCCTCTCTCCAGCCTCTTTGGTGGCAGAAAGGTGGCTGGTGGCAGCATGCTGAGCGTTTCGGCATCTTGGCATGGCAGCTGCTATTGTCCGGGTTTAGTGGTGAGTTTTCCTTGATATCATACTGGAGGAAGCTGAGTAGCCTAATTCAGTTGAGGCATCTTTATTGAGCTCTCTCAGAGTTTAGGCTGATTCTTTCTCCTTTACCTTCCAAACACTATCCTCTCAGAAAGCCACTAATCTTCTTCAGAGACCTTGTGGCAGAGGACTTTGAACTCCCCCTGGCACAGGCCAGGCAGGAGAAATCCTATACTTTTTCCCTCTCTCTTCTCCTTAATTCCTTCTCTCTATATTAACTAAACCACCATAAATCTCCAAACTGACTTGGATATTTTATTTGGGATATTCCCTCATGACCAAAATTAATTTAGATTAGGTCACAACCCTAAAATTATCTTTACATAGCACAGACAGATACCAATGCAATAGAATATTGCTATGAGATCAATATCTGCTATTTGGAGAATAAATCCTGCAACTGTTTAATACTATCTTTATATAATTGCTCCAGCATCATTGTGACAGTAAAAGAGTAATGAGACTTCACATTTAGTCTGGTGGAGTATCGATCAAACATCCCACATTAAACTATAGGTGTCAGTAGGAACAAATGAGTGAAAGGAGTTGCAATACAGTGGAGGAGGTTGATAAAAATTGAGTGAATTGAGGAATTCATTCAGGAGAAAAGTTGATACACAGAAGCAAAGAAGGGAGACAGAAAATCACAAAATTTGAGTTGGAAGGGACCTCAGAGGCTTTTTAGTTCATCCCATGCTTCAGCAAGAATCTCCTATATAGCATATCTGGCAAGTAGTTATCTGGTCTCTGATCGAGAGTGGCAACCCAATAACCATCTCAAGTTAAACCATTAAATTTTGGGATACCTCTAAGTTTTTAAAACAAGATTTTAATGAATGGATGAATGAATAAAGCATTTATTAAGTACATATTATATGCTAACTAGTGAAAATGCAAATAGAAAGTAAGGTAGTACTTGCTCTCTAAGGAGCTCACCTTCCATTGTAGACAACACATAGTTTCAGCTGCAAATCAACTGGACAAATCATATGGGTCCTTAGATTACTGGGGCAAAATAGACATTAATGCTTTTTCTTTAATGTCATTTCCAATTATTTATATCAGGTTTGGGTGCCGAACTATTTGACAGTGCCAAGGACTTTGATAGCAGTAACATTTGTTTCTTGGTTTTCAGTCATGTGATTGTATCACTGCAGTAACAGTTACCAGGTTGCATCTCTTTACGGTTGGTTCCTAGGTAATCCTGGCTGTGGACACAGGGATGGAGGCAGTGCTGTTTCCAAGGTTCCTGTTGTTGAGTCATGGACTGTCCCCATCAGAGGAGAGATGGTAGTCAAGGTGTTGTTGGTGGTCTGACTTGCCTGGCACATGCTGCCTCCAGTTTCTTCCTCAGGATTTCCTACTGCTTTAACCATGGGGATATACCTGTTGCATTTGGTCATTAGGTGGTTGAGATAACTGGCTCTTTCACCATAGGAATGTTTTCTTTTTTTATTTACATCACCATCATTTCCCTTAGTATCCTTCATCCTTGTAGAAAGCCATCCCAAAAAAAGTTTTTAATACAAAAAAGAGAAAGAAAAAATCATTATCACTAATCACTACATTTTAAAAGTATTGAAATACATGTAATGTATGAAACATGTGTACCTCTCTTCTCTATAAAAAAGGGTGAAGTAGGAACCCTTTCTCACATCTCTTTTTTTGTAGATCTAACTTTTAGGAAATTTCTTTTTATACCAGTCAAAATCTGTCTCTTTCAGAAGAGAACAAAACAAGTCTAGTCCCTCTTCCACATCCTAGTTCTTCAAATACTTGAAGCAGGTCTCCATAAAGTCTATTCTTTTCTCTAGTCTAATCATCTTCAATCCCTTCAACCAAAATCCTGATGAATGTTTTCTAATCATCTTCATCATTCTTGACACTCTCCCACATAACTTTCCTAAACTGTGGCAACAAGAACTAAATACAATAATCCAAATATCACTTGACTATGACAAAGTACAAGAAAATTGCTTTTACTTTAATTTTTTTAATAACCCTTTCCTTCCATTGTGTATTGGATCCAAATTGCCTTATTTTATAATTCTTCCCTTAATACACCCAAGGATAGCATTAGTATTTTTGATTGCCAAATTATAATATTGATTGATATTATGGGCAAAAACAACTTCTAAGTCATCTGACCAAAGATCCCTCCAAGTTAACACCAACTCATTAATAACTATTCCTTGAGTTTGGTCATTCAAACAGTTAAGAATTCACCCGACAGTAATATAATTTAGTCTATTTTTTTCTTTTCTGTCCACATGGATAACATGGCAGATGTCATGAAATTTTGCTGAAATCAAAGTATACAACAGCTATAGGATTATAAATTAGCAGTCTAGTTTTTTGTTTGTTTGTATCTAGAAGAGGGAAGAGGACTTGAGGTGGTGGTACATGATGCTAGACTTATTATTTCATCAGTAGGAAAACTAGTATTCCACAACCAGATCAGAAATTATTCTTCAATTTATAAACTTAAGAGAGTTGTCTGTGGGAGTAAGAGAATTACTTGTGGTCACATATCTTGTATCAAAAGCAGGGATTCAACTAAGAATTTTGTGACTTCACCCACTTTGTAGGATTGCCTCTTACCTCTTTGAAAAGTAAATAAAGTTAGTCTGGTATAACTCTTGATGAAGCCAGATGAGTTTATAGGGATCAACATTTATCTTTCTAAAAGTACACATAGAATCACTTAAGCAATATGTTCTAGAATGGCATTGATGAACCTTTTAAAGATCTAGGGCCCAAACTGCCTGTGAGCCACCATCCCAGCAGAAGGGAGAGTATTGGCAACAATCTTTTATTTTTAAACCCTTATCTTCCATCTTGGAATCAATATTGTTTATTGGTTCCAAGGCAGAAGAGTGATAAGGGCTAGGCAACAGGGGTTAAGTGACTTGCCCAGGATCACGCAGCTGGGAAGTATCTAAGGCCAGTGTCTAGGACCTCCCATCTCTAGGCCTGGCTCTCAATCCACTGAGCTACCCAGCTTACCCCTATTGGCAACAATCTTACCCAAACTATTTGAATGATCAAACAACCAGGGAGAAAAGGCAAAGTCATGGAAAAGCAAGGGTACCCAGGGGATGGGTCCTGAGATTGTGGAGTCAGCTTTAAGGATGAGGGGGATTAAAGAGTTAATCTTTTCACAACTGAAAGATGGAAATAGTAGAAGAAGAGGCCTAATTAAAATGTCAAGTTAAAATAAATGAGCCTTTATTAAGCACCAATATGTGCCAGGCACAGTGTTAAGTCTTGAGGATAATTTAAGTAAAAACAGTTTCTGATCTTAGGAACTCATACATCTAAGGGAGAAGAAAATAAGGAACCAAAAATGTATGAAAACAAATATGGATAAGTTGGAGATACTTCTAAAAGGGAAGGCACTAAGATTAAGGAGGACTATGAAAATTGTCTCATAGAAGTCCAATTGTTATTAATAGGAGAGTTCCAGAGTGCACAATAGATGGGGATAGTGGTTATATAGAGGTACAAAGGGGTTAAATGGGGGTGAGATAGAGATACCATAGGCAAGAGAATTTTTACCTCAATCGCCTTTGATAATACTTTGAATCAAAGAGATATGGGGAGGAGAAGTTTATGAGGACAATTTTCTCTTCACATTCCTTTTCAGTTTAAAGCCTCTAATATTCACAAGACTCCAACAAATAAATTTATATTAATTCTATTTAAAACTGCTGAGATAATCAAATCTCATCCTCAAACACAATATTTTCATAAAGCTATCTACTATTAAAGTACACCCACCTTCTTCTTCTCTACCTTTAATTGGCAATAATGATAAAAAAAAAACCCAGCACCTGTTCCTAATATGTCCTTTTCTGTCCACCTCCCTCATCAAGCCCCAGGACTTCATATTCCTTAGCAATGTGGTCTAGAGTTTTTTTGGTTTCCTGCCCTGGGAGCCCTTCAGCTAAGCTATTTTTAACCTGAGGGTAGTATTTTCACCTTTTACCTCTATAAAATTATACTAACTGTTCATCTGCTTTTATTGGAAGTAAGTCTATTCACATCATAGCCAAATGTAGATAAAAATAAACTGATGACTTCCCAAAAGGAATTTTTTAATTAGATAAATCTACCTTCCATCTCCTTGCCTTTGGCTTAATGTGCCTATATTTTCTTGCCTTTTTTGGCTTTCTGAGTCATGAAATGAATTTATGAAGGTAAAGATCTGAGAATGAAGTATATTTAATTTAATGATAATTATTGATGTGAAAAAGAAAAAAATACCATATTTACTTGAAATAAATCATTTTCTCTGATTTCATCCCTAGGAAGGATACTATTTCCCTTTCCCAATTTCTAAGAGAAAATATCATTCTTCCTTCCTGTTACCTCACTGAGCATAATACTTGATCAGTGCAATTAATAAGACAATAATTTCTAATTCTCCCTTCGAGTAAGAGAACTTAATAAGTGGTTTGTTGTCAGAGCATGAATTCTGGCAGATAAGAGCAAAGTACCTTGGGTTCAAAATCACAGGCATCTGTCAGAACATGAATGGTAAAAGCCATACCAACCAGGCCATTAAAAGGCAATGGAATAAGTGATTATTGCTGAAAGAATGAGAGAACAGAGGCACCAATAAGTTCTTGGATAGAGCACCCATACATGTGTCATAGAATTCTTGAAGGAGACAATTTAAGTCTATATCTACCAGTATCATGGGCTGCTCTGATGTTGGTATTCTGATTGAAAAAACTTTGAAGTTTTTCTCAGCTTCCTGAGATAGGCTATGGCAAAGCAAGATTGTGTGGCTCTCACAGTTAAATGCCAGTATGGGACTGAATATTCCAGAAAATAAACTTCCTAAAATGTATATGATCTTTTTCTTGGAATGCCCTGAATCACTCCGTGACTCTACCCATTCAAGATTAGCACAAATATGGGGACAAATGGGTAGCTCAGTGGATTGAGAACCAGGTCTAGAGATGAGAGGTCCTAGGTTCAAATCTGGCCTCAGAGACTTCCCAGCTGTGTGACCCTGGGCAAGGCACTTAATCCCCATTGCCTAGCCCTTACCACTCTTCTGCCTTGGAGCCAATACACAGTATTGATTCCAAGACATAAGGTAAGGGTTTAAAAAAAAAAGATTAGCACAAAGAAAACAAGTCGTGTCCTCATGTTCTCAAGAGAATGGAAATCCTGTGAACCTTGTAGAGTTAGTCTCTGGCTAGTAGAGAAGAAGTAAGGAAGTCTTTTAAGCTGATTAGCTTACTTGGAGTAATGGCACTATAATAATTAGCCCTGAGCTAGTTTAAGTACAGGCTCTTGTTTGAATGGGGTTTTGAGAGAAAAATATACCTAGGAAATAGCACTGTACCCACCTATCCATTAAAAGACAATGTGAGAGATGCAGATACATGCTAGGAGCTAAGGTGGCAGGGCAAAGGATGCTCAACTCTCTGAAGCCCTCCAAACACAGAAAAATAGAAAATAAATACCTCAAAACAAAGGAAATCAAAAGTTACATGTCTCATTGGGGTGACAGGGAGAGTAGCCCAGTGAGTGCTGCAACTTGGGGGTTTTCAGAGCACACACTAGCACAGCCCTACTCACTGTGAAGTAAACTGAGGCAAACTGACAATAGGAGGGGTAGCAGCTCAATGCCAGCTCTACCTGCTTCCATGCAGCCTGAAGTAACAAAAGAGCAGAGCAGAGAACAGTCCAACACAGGAGACCTCAGGGAAACCAAAAGTAGAGGGTGCAGATCCAGCTGGAAAAAAATATTGCAAGCCTCCCCACAAGAAGTCAGCCAGTCCACCCCATGTGTACACTGAGGAATCCAAATACAACCATACCTACACCAAACACCAGAGAAGGTGATACTGGATGCTTGGAATATCATTTCCTCCACCCCAGAAGCAGAGTAGAACCTGAACATATAAACAAGTGAATGAAAAGGGAAAATAACTAGAAAAAATGAGCAAAAGACAAGGGGGAAAAAACTAACCTTAGAAAACTACTTACATGACAAAGAAGATCAAGGTGTAAACTCAGATGAGAACAACAATGGCAAAAAGGAAACAGGTGAAGCCTCAAAGGAAAGTTAAAAAGGATATCAGGCCCCATAAGACCTATTGGAAGAATTTGAGAAAAAGTTTAAAAATCAGATAATAAAAGAAATGATATAAAGATTCAACAACTTGGAAATTAGAATGGGTCAAATGGAAATGTAGGCCAAAAAAAAAAAAAAACAAAAAAACCAACAACAACCCGCTGAGGAAAACAACTCCCTAAAAACTCTAATGAGTCAAATGGAAAAGGAAAGACAAAAACTCAAGGAAGAAAATAACTACCTAAAAATTACAATTGTGCAAAAGAAAATGAATGACTCTAAAAGGCATCAAGAAACAATAGAACAAAATCAAAGGAATGAAAAAATGGAAGAGAATATGAAATACCCTGTTGGATAAAACAACTGACCTGGAAAATAGATTCATGAGAAACAATCATAGAATCATTGGAATAACTATAAAATATGGGGGTGGGGGTGGGGGGAAGCCTGGATACTGTGTAGGAGGGAAATGCCAAAAGGAATGGAAAAGACTGGATCTGAAAAACTGTCTCAGGAAAAGATGAGATGGAACCCAGCTGCCACTGGGGGATGGGATGGAACTTTCCAGCCAAGCTAAAAGGAGGAGCAGTTGAAAAGCTAAAGGTTCTTTTCTCCTTGGTTTGAAGAGAGAGGGAACTAATCTTCATTGTGAAGACTACATACATCCCTTAATCCTTTTGCCTGAGAAACAGAAGATCCTGTACTTTCATCAGTGATATCTTTAGGACAGAGACTTTTTTCCTTAGGGGAAAACAAAAGTCTAGTCTAAAGAAGACTCCCTGATTCAAACCCCTGAATCCATTTGTAGAAGGGAAATAGCTGGGGACTTCCTGTTTTCCTCTATCCTCATTATACTTCAACCCTTTTACCCAAATAAATAGATATTTTAATTTTTACTAAAGAATCAATCATATTAAATGTGTTAGGAGGGGAATTACAAAATCTATCATCTAGAGAAGAAGGAGACTAAAGGGAATTTTTGCTTATCCTTTCAGCTCTAGTCAGACCTGACTCCATAGTTAACAGCTCTGCTTGGGGGAAGGGGAGGAAGAAGTGATGTTACCTTATATCTATTCCCTCTTTCCCCACACATTGGTTCCTTCTTGATTCCCCACTAATACAATACTATATTATGAAATATCATCAGGGAAAACTATCCTGACTTCCTTGAGCAAGAGGAAAACACAGAAATTGAAAGAATCCAATAATCATCTCCTGAAAGAAACCCTAATATAAAACATCACAGGTCTACATAGCAAAAAATCAAAAACTCCTACCCCAAGAAAAAAAGTACTGTAAGCAGCCAAAAGAAAACAATTAAAATAATTTGGAGTCACAGACAGGATTGCAAAAGACCTGGCAACTTCTACATAAAGGGACAGAAAGGGCACAAAAGTCTCACAACAAAATATAGAAAAGCAGAAATATTAAATGCATCCTTTTCAGGTCATAATGCAATGAAAATTATATTCTACAAAGCACAGCAGAAAAAAAACTAAAAATTAATTGGAAACTAAATAATCTTACCCTAAAGAATGAATAAGTCAAAGAACAAATCATAGAAACATTCAGTAATTAAAAGGAATATAATAGGGAGACAATATACCAAAAGTTATTGGATGCAGCCAAGCTGTACTTAGAGGGAAATTATATTTTAAATGCTTATATTACTAAATTAGAGCATGCAATTAAAAAACTAGAAAAAGGACAAATTAAAAATCAGGGAGTTAATTGGGATTAAATGGCAAATCAAAAATTAAAAGAGAGCTTAATAAAATTGAAAGAAGGCCAGTGAACTAATAAATAAGACAAGGATCTGGTTTTATGAAAAATAAATAAATAAAATAGATAGACCATTGGTTAATTTGATTAAAAGGAAAAAAGAAAACCAAATTACCACTATAAAAAATGAAAAAGGCAAAATCACAACCAATGAAGATGAAATTTAAGTAATTTTGAGAATTATTTTGCCCAACTATATGTTAATAAATCTGACAATCTAAATAAAATAGGGGAATATTTACAAAAACACAAACCACACAGATTAACAAAAGAGAAAATAAAATACTTGAATAGTCCATCACGGAAAAATAAATTGAACAAACTATCAAAGAATTCCCTGAGAAAAGGGCCCCATGGCCAGCTGGATTTACGGGTGAATTCTATTAAACATTCAAGGAATAATTAACTCCACTACTATTTGGAATAATAGAGAAGGAAAGAATTCTTCTAAATTCCTTTTACGACAGAAATATGGTATTGATATCTAAACTAAGAAGAACCAAAACAGAAAAAGAAAACTATAAACCAAATTCCCTAATGAATATTGATGCAAAATTTTTAAATAAAATACTAGCAAGGAGATTTCAGCAGTATATTTCAAGGCTCACATAACATGCCCAAGTGCATTATACACCAGGAATGAAGGGATAGTTCAATATTAGAAAAACTATCAGCGAATTGACCAAATCTATAACAGAACCAATGGGAATTATAGGATTAATCTCAAAGATGCAGAAAAAGTCTTTGACAAAATACAATACCCATTCCTTATAAAAACATTAGAAAACATTGGAATAAAAGGAAGTTTCCTTAAAACAATAAAGGGCATGTATCTTAAAATCATCAATAAGCACTGTCTGTAATGGGGATAAACTAGAATTCTTCCCAGTAATTTCAAGGGTAAATCTAGCCATAAATATCTTGGACTATGTTATATAGTGATAAACATCAAAGCAATCTTGTACTGACTAAAAAAAATAGAGTAGTGGATCAAATGAATAGGTTAAGTAATCAATGTATGGTAGTTAATGGCCATCATAACCTAATACTCTATAAACCTCAAAAATCTAAGCTACTGGGGGAAGAACTCACTATCTGACAAAAATTGCTGGAAAAACTAGAAAACATTATGGCAGGAATTAGGCATAGGCCAACATCTCACATAATACTTCAAGATAAAAGTCAAAATGGATACTTGATATAGAAATAAATGGGGATATCATAAACAAACTAGGGGAACATGGGAAGATTTACCTATCAGACATACATAAAAAAAAGAATGTATGACCAAATAAGGTATAGAAAACATTACAAAAAATGAAATGGACAATTTTGATTACATTAAATGTAAAAGTATTCAAACAAAACTGATACAATCAAGATTAGAAAGGAAAAAATAAATTGGGGAGGGGAGGTTATGACAAAGACTTCATTTCTCAAACATGTAGAGAACTGAGTTGAATTTATGAGAATACAAAGCATTCCCAAAATGATAAGTGTTCAAAGATATTAACAGACAGTTCTCAGAGGAAGAAATTAAAACTATCTATAGTCATATAAAAAAATACTCTGAATCACTATTGTTTAAAGAAATGCAAATTAAAGCAACTTTGAGATACTACCTCACACATCACATTGGCTAATATGATAAAAAAGGAAATGATAAATGTTGAAGGAGATATGGGATAATTGGGACGTTAATACACTGTTGGAAGAACAATCTAAGGCAGGCCTAAAGAGCCATAAGACTATACATACTCTTTGACCCAGAAATGCCACTATTAGCTTTGTATCCCATAGAGATCAGAGATATAGGGAAAGGACCTACTTGTACAAAAATATTTTTAGCAGCTTTTTTTGTAGTGGCAAAGCACTGTAAATCAAGATGGTGTGCATTAGTTGGGGAATGGCTGAACACAGTGTGGTATATAGTTGTAATGAAAAGCCATTGAGTCATAAGAAATGAGGAACAGGATGAGTTCAGAAAAACCTGGACTTATATGAAGTGATATAAAATTAAGTGAACAGCACCAGAAGAACAGTGTATATAATAACAGAGATATTATATGATGACCAACTGGGAAGATTAAACCATTATCAACAAAGCAGGTTTTCAATATAATTCCAATGTACTTGTGATTATTTTAAAAATCCATTATCACAGCTAAAAAGAAACCATTTGAATCTTATTGCAGACCAAGGTATGTCAACTTTTACCTTATTTCCTCCATGAGTTTTTTATTATATGTATATATACACATATATATAATATGCATTTTAAGTCACAGTGTAGAGTATATGGAAATATGTACTGCATGAAAGCAATGATATAACATATCAGATTATTTACCTCCTAAAGAGGGGATGAGGGGGAAGGGAGAGAATCTGAATCACGATATGTCAGAAAACAATTGTCACTGGGGATACACTGTGTGAATTAAATATTTGAGGGACCTCCAACCTAGTCCAATCCCAGAAGACTCACCGGACAGAGATGGACAGAGGAGTCACAGAGTCATATTTCTGCCAACACAGTGCCCCCAAGGAAGCCAAACACCAGAAGATATGAAGTATGGAGGCCAGGGACCAATGGAAGGGTCCAGGGTTTAAAGGAGGCTCAAAAAGCCAGCACAGGAAGCTCTCAGCTGTCTAGCCTCCCTCATCTCCTCTCCTAGCCATTCTTTAAGTTGTTCTGGCAGCAGCTTATCTATGTAGCCATCTCTGGCAAACAGCAAAAATGAATAATATGGGAATATGTTTTACATGATAATACATGTATTAAATTGCTTGCCAGCTCTGAGAGGGGGGGAAGGAAGAAGGAAGGGAGACAATTTGGATCATATAACTTCAGAAAACTTATGTGGAAATTTATTAAAATAAAAAATAATAATTAAAAAATCACTGATCACAGATCACCATAACAGATATAATAATAATGAAAAGGTTTGAAGTAAAATGTGACTCAGAGACATGTAGGCATATGCTGTTGGAAAAAAATGATGCTTGTTCAATACAACTCTGCCACAAACATTCAATTTGTTTAAAAAAAAAACTCACTATCTGTAAAGCTCAATAAAGCAAAGTATAATAAAACAGGGCATGCTTGTATACAGCACTTATTATGTGCCACACACTTTACAATCATCCTCTCATTTGATCCTCACAATAACCCTGGGATATAAATACTTTTATTATCCCCATTTTGCAGATATGGAAACTATGGTTAAGTGACTTGCCCAGGATCACATAGCTGGTAAGCATCTGAGGCCAGATTTGAACTCATAACTCTAGGCCTAGTGATTTATCTATCAGTGTCACCTAGCATATCATTGGGATTTCCTACTTCCATATTTCTGCTCAGGCTAGTATTTTTTCTGGATCAATCTCTTTTGTTTCACCATTACCAAATCTTGTCCCTATTAATTTTCCACTTTCTCAACAAAGGTTTTTAGGGTTATCTCAGACCACAACAATTCTACCCTCTTCTGAATTCTTGGAAGTAGTTAATATTGATACTATCATTAGTCTTTATATTACATATTTTTGTGTAGAATTATGTGTATTTGTTTTTGCTAACCAACCAGGTCATGAATTCTTGGGGTTTAGGGTCTTTACACTATATGCAAAGTTCCTTGCAAAGAATAGATTCTCAATAAATATTGATTTTCTAAATAAGCTAGCTCTGAGTGTCTATTAGTTTGGGATGCCTCCAATGTGATATGATCTTGGGAGAAGTATGGTCACTCATTTCCTAGTTTGCCCTCTGGTCCTTATGCAAGTAGGGCCCCTGTTCTTGCAATCACAAAACCTCTCTTTCTGGACCTTCAATATATACCCAGGTATGGTCCCTCATCATTTGTGATTGCAAGTGCCAGCATTCTTCTTTGCCTTAGAACCATAATGTAGAACTTAAGTAATTGGCAGTGGATATGACAAAGGATACCTAGTCCTATACCTACTGCTAGCATAAGGTTTCCCCTATGATATCTTTCCAACTATGTGTCCAATTCCCTTACTGTGTCTGCTTAGTGAGAGTTTCCAGTTACTGCCTTTGCTACTGATGTTAAGACTCACCACTGGTGTGTCCACTACACTGTGTTCCTGACCAGCCCCAATCATTGGCTGGAAAAATGTCTCACTTTAATATTTTGTTGGTTATACCATTTTAGAATTTGATTTGTTGTCTTATTTTAAAGTTGTTTGGAGGGAGATATTAGAAAAGTTTGGCTAGAATGTTGATTTTACTCAACCCTCATGGCTCTGTCTCTTATCAGCTCCCATTAGTAGTAGTGATGGTGGTGGGAACAATACTGTTGCCACATCCACACACTTAGGATATCACTTTACAATAGTATTTTATAATTCTAACAAGAAAAATCTAGTTTCCTAGAAATGAAGTCACAGAATTATAATATTTTTATTTGACGTTTCTCTACAGAAAAGTCATGATAGAGGGTATATAATTTAGAAATTTGAGAGTTCTAAACATTGATAACTTTTTATTATTCCATCTTCTTCAACAGCACATTTTTCTATGCTAAAATAAAGATTCCTGTGGTTGAAATGCTATTTCTAGTTTCTAATTTATTCTTAAGGAATAATTTGCAAAATGAAATTGTTTGGATGATTGGTTTGCAGTAAACATGATGCACCAAATTGGTTTCTAAATTTAGAGAAAGGTTGAGTCTCCTCCTATAATAATCAAGGGATAATAGAAGTATTAATGGTAATGAAGCTTTCATAATTAAAAAGTCAAATTCTAAAATAACAAATGGAAATTAAGGCTAGCTGACAGCAGTCACATATTATCTAATTCTTTCTAATGGCTATTTTGTTTTACAAAGTTCTTTTGAACTCATCATATAAAATATCAATCTCAAAATGTAACTTTTTAAATGAAACTATGCATATCTTTTATAAATTCTCCTCTTAGAGAATCTGATAACAAAACATTTATTTTTTAAACATTTGGGGAACAGTCATGTTATTGAGAATCATATGAGAATTTCATTTGTAGATGAAATCACCCAACCTCTAATTAAATAGCTTAGCCATACTAAATAAATAGTTAAAGAATTACTTTTGAGAGTAGTTTATATATTAAATACAGAACGGCATCAAAAGGGCTCTTGCTTGTATATTATGGGACTTCTGCCTGAAGTCTACATCTGAAAGACAGTAGATGCCATGTCTTTTCTTGGAAGTTTATAGGGACAAATTTTTGGCAGGATCTCTCTTGCATAAAGTGTTTTATGAAGTCCAGCTTCTCGAAGAGCTAATTCAATGCGAAGTCTAGGGTCAGAAATTATCTAGAGAAAGAAAATATAAGTATTACATTTAATATGAAGTAAGAATTACTTAATAAGTAATTAAGAATAACAGAAACACTAAATGTCATAGTTTCCAAAGATATACATATTTTCTGTGCAGAATAGAAATTTAAAATGTTCATAAATAAACATGTTATTATAATTCATGATGAAATTATTTGCAACTTTTTGAATCTAAAATAATAGTGTCATGTAATATAATTCAAACATTTAAAAAGCTGGCATTTCTATAGCACTTTAAGATTTACAAAGCATTTTTATATATTAAATCAATGAATCTATACAAACTATACGTGCCTAATTTATTATTAATTAGTAACGTGTTAAAGGGATGAGGGTAATCCCTTTTTAGCTTTAAATTATATTGATATTTAAACTCTGACTAAAATTATACATCTTATATAAAGAGGTAAAGACATATTGCCAAGCTACAACTTTCTTCCACTCATATTTAAGTAGATACTAACATTTATTTAATATATTTTTCACAAAATGGTTTGGTAATGTATAGATCACATTTAAACAAATAGCTACGATTGGAAAGAAGAGAAATCATTACAACTTGCCCAAAAGATTGCTGATTTTCTATTTGAAACAGGACCCACAATATCTCCATCAATCTGATTCTAAGTGAGAACAGATAGAAGAGTAGTTCAATTTTGTGCTTTCATTTAGAGCTGATTGGATACTATTCTTCTTCCATTCAGGCTATGGATGTTAAGTGCCAAGAGATTCAATGATAAGAAGTTGACCACATATAGATTTTAGTAAATAAAAATTTTTGTATGGGCTTGAAGCACTGCCAGGTGATTTTTAAAAAAGTCATAAGTTTTTTAAAAAGTATACAAAAATGAAATAATCGGTTAAATATGAAATCTCCAAATCCCTAATATCATTTGTCTAGAAAACATACAAAAATATAGCATAATGGAAAATGTTTTATTTTTTTCACTGAAAACTCCATCATTCAGACAAATGGGTATTAAATACCTAAGTGCAAAGAACTCTTCTGGTGATGGAATCAGGTACAACAATTTACAAGGAATCATATATGGTCTCATCATTGAGTTGCTAAGAGTTTACTATGAGAAAAATATATATATACCTATGAATAAACTACTACAAAGTATGTGATTAAATACAACTGCTATTATAGTGATATTTATGAGTCCAAGACAGTGAGGTCCATCAGATGCTTCTATTTGTAGATGACACTGATTTGATTGAGTCAAGTTCTAGAACATCAAAAAGCTTCTTGAATGACCTCTATTACCACTCAGAAGAATTTGATCTGACAATTTATCTAGTAAAAATTAAGTGGATGACGAATGATGGATATATAGATTGATATGTACTCATATGAACAAAGCATGTGTGTGTTCACATACATGTTTACATATGTGTATATGAAACAGAAACTGCAAGTATGCATTGGACTAGGCTCAGAATTTAATGGGCAGAAGAGACGGGTTAGATTTTCTGAAACTACAAAGTTCTTTTAATGACCTCATATTTCTCCCTGAAGTAAAGAACCAGCCTTTAAAATTGCAATATTCAACTGGTTTTGTTGTTAGCTGCAAATTATATAGTCTCTAAAGAACTGAAAATGATTGTTCTCCAGAAGGTAACAGGAGCATGGTGGGTGAGGGCAAATTGCAAAACATGGCATAAACAATAAATTGTGAAGGAGAACCAAGGCAAAATATGCCACAGAAGTGTTTGAGCAGAAAAAGAAGATGGGCAGGTCATATGGTAAAAATAAGAGGTAACAAGTAGAAGTCCCTTATGCTTCATTAGTATATTCTGTAGTAAGAGATTTTAACAGGGACAAGCTGACAAGAAGAGATCCTGCAAACTGACATTCCACACATAACTCTCAGGACCTGAGGAACTGAACACACAGACAGTTTCTGAGGGCAGTTGGTAGACTTCTCTAGAATAGAAAGAGGCTGCTGATTTTCTCTAGCAGTCAGGAAAGCCAAGAGGATTTCTGTCTGGTATTTCTGCAGTGGACACAGAGAGCCAATGATTCCCTCTTCTTTGGATTTCTTGATGTTCTACCTGTCCTTGCTGCTCTTGCTGCAGGTTCTGCTGCTGCTAAGTGGATTACAACAGAGTTGTTACTGGGACTACTGCTTGACTTAAAGAGGACTCCTGGTTGTGAGATTCTTTGGTCCTTGTCCTTGTTCCTATAAAACCCCTTAGCCTTAATTACTACTATAAGAATTTAGTTTAGAATAATTTTAGAAGGTATAAAGGTTTTAATATGTTTTGGGTTAGAAGTTAGGTATCTCCTAATTCCCTTTCCCCCCTCTTCCCTTTAGCTTTAGCTTTAGCTACCTGTTTTTTTTTAATATATAGTTAGTTTTTAATCCTTCTTTTAGCCCACCTATTACACTTCCTAATATCAGAAAAAGCAGGCATGAAGGTGTTTTAATCTGCATTATCAGAGAGAATATACCTTTATCTGTGAGGTTACAGATTCTTTGATTAGAACTACCCTAAGAAAACAAAGGATAGAGAACTGGATTTGGAATAATGAAGGTCTGAATTAAAATCTTGCCTCAAAAATTTATTAGCTCTGTTATAGTGGGTAAGATACAGCTTCTGTTTTTTCCAGCTTTCTCATCTGTAAAATGGGAATAATAGTACTTCCCTCCCAAGGTTGTTGTAAGGATCAAATGAGACAACATATGTAAAGCTATTTGCAAAACTTAAAGCTCTATCTAAATGCTAGTGATTATTATCACTGAATATGGTATAGGTTTTTGATTAGGGAACTAAAATGAGAAGGATTCAATTAGGGTAGTTTGAAAAGGAAAGGGAGCTGTCTTGGAAGACTGAACCTTGAGATAGCCTGCATACTAGACAAATGGTATGCCATTAACAGAAACATGTTCTAATTCTATAAAAAGAGCAGATGGAGTTTTCCTCTTTTTTTTTTCCCTTAAGGATATAGATGGGTTCACAAAAGTTAAAATG
Source organism: Monodelphis domestica (assembly GCF_027887165.1). NCBI lineage: Eukaryota > Metazoa > Chordata > Mammalia > Didelphimorphia > Didelphidae > Monodelphis > Monodelphis domestica. The sequence continues at coordinate 163,541,397 of NC_077230.1, forward strand.
CAGTTGTTAAAATAAATTATGGCAGAGTCCAAGATAGTCTCATATACCAAAAATCTTTCAAAATATTTATCCTTTCACAAAATTTGAAGACTAATATAATACATATACATGTTTGTGGTTTACAGAATCACAGAAACTGAAAGTTGGAAAGGACTTCAGCAACCACCTAGTCTAACCCATAAATGAAAGGAATGTTCGTTTTAACATACTTTAGAAATGGTCATCTATCATGTGCTTGAAAACCTCTAAGGAATAAGAACCCACAATCTGTCTAGGCAATTCATTCAAACTTTGAACAGTATAATAGTTATCCTGAAATCAAGTCTAAATTTCACTCTTTGTAACTTCTGCCTGGTTCTGCCCTCAAATCCTTCCTTCCAATGACAACCCTATAAATAGCTGGAAATAGCTGTCATGAACCCCTCTGCCCTCATCCCCAAGACTTCTCTTCTTCAGTCTAAACATCCCTACTTCTTCTAACATATCTTTGTATGACATGAACTCAAAGGCTTATAATCTGTATATTTCTGTGTAGTGTTGGCCTTCTTTAACCCTATTAAGTTATAAGATTCTAAATAGTAGGTTCTATCTACTTTATTATTCTAAGCAATTTTACCAACATCATTCCTTAAACATAAAATTTCTCTTGTTTATTTTAATTCTTTATGAAAAAATGAAGGAAAGCTTTATCAGTTGTTCCTTTTAAAGGATTATGATAAGATTTTTTTTAATTTCCAACTTAAAAGAAAATTAAGCAAGAAATAATTTCTTTGGTGCAGTAAAAGAGTATAAAACAATCAAATACAAGCATAAACTGGTCTTTTCAAGAATTGAAAATATACATTTTTCACATTTGCAAATATAAAAAAGTTAGTGCTAGATTTGAAAATAACTTTAAGCACAAATTTTGAGCATTTATTCAAACATTTTCCAATAACTAGCATTATTATGAAATAATAAACACTAATTGAGCATTGCATATTGACTACAAAGATTGTTCAAACTATAGTACTCAAACACCAGAAAAAAATTTACAACTTAATTGCTTTACTCTATTATCAGAGTCCTAAATAGGAATCCTGAAAACAAATGATAAGCAGGGAAGGTTGGACCTAAGATATGATATGTGCTTTAATGAGGTAAACTCAAGACAGGAAATTATGGGTGTTGAGACATGAAAGTGGAAGACAAGGTTATTTGAATGGATATGGTATTGGTAAGGGAAAAAGAAGATTGTGATTCAGAGAGGAGGGAAAACTACTTGGAATCCATATTTGACAGTAATAAGGTTCTAGTTAGTAAGAATGAACTTTCACAGACTAAATGTAGTTGCTGAGTGATAGCTGACTGGAGAGGCCCTGAAAGTGGCAATAGGGAAGCAGAAATATGGTAGCTTCTACTGCCTCTTTGTGTTAGTTTATGGGAGAAGGAAGAGATGGAATTGGGAATATATGCCAAGATATGAACTATCTTCAAAAGAAAGTGAGCTCCAGAAGATGGAAGGCATGTGAGAGAAAGAGAACTGGGGTCACAGATTTAGAGCTTGAAGGGAAACTTGAAGTCATTTAGCCCAACTCCCTCATTTATAGATGGGGAAACCATGACTTAGAGAAAAGTGACTTTCCTAAGGTCAAATAACTAGCAAGTAGCTAATGCAGGAAAGGATTCTTTAGTGTCAGACAGTCAATTAGTCAGCAAGCATTTATTAAGCCTTTACTATAAGTCAACAACTATATTCTAGTATTAAGAACTGAGGATACAAATAAAAATTAAAAAAAAACAAAATGTCTATCTTAAGGATCATACATTTAAAAAAGGGGAGATAATATACAAAATAACGAGGTTATCTATAGGACATAGAATAGGTAAAGGGAATCTGAAAGGTAATACTATCTGTATAAGTTGCCTAATGGGTGAGGAGACCAGGAAAAGACTCTTGTAAAAGCTGGAATTTGAGTTGAGCCTTGAAGGAAGCCAGGGATGGCTAAATGGCAGAGATGAGGAGAAAGAGCATTCCAGGCATAGGAGCCTGCTAATTGGAAGGCATAGAGATTGGTGTTTCAAGGTGGAGGAACTGTAAGGAGGTCCGGATTGTTAGAGTGAAGAAGAGTGGATGGGGGAAGAAGTTGCTGAGGTGGGGGGGGGGTGGAGAGAAGAATTTGCCTTTCCCCCTTTTCTTGGGTCACACAGTTAATGTGAGTCTGCTTCATCTGCATCCCCCTACATGGCTCTAACTTGATCAAGAGGTGAAAGAAAGGATTAAAGGGGCTAAAGAGGAAGTGCTGGGTATCTGTCATCCTTCGAAAGAAGCTGCTGCTGGGGGTGCTGCTGTACTGACCACATGGAAAACTAGTCTTGCTCATTTAAATTTTCTAAAATCACAATCTATCAAATATAACAATGACCTGAGGTTCTGTATATGTATTCAATTTGAAGAGTGGCTTTTGAAGAACAAATTCTTCTTCACTTCCAATTCCCTTTTTGGCTTTTGAGGCCAATGTGTCTGCCATCATTCTAACAGGATCCCATTGGGCCACAACGGAAACCTAACAGAAGAGAAAATTATGCTAATTAGAATGTACAAAAAAGCTAAATAATGCAGAAGCAAATTAGTTATCTTTAACAAACTTGTATCAAATCCAGAAAAGTTGATTAATATAACAAAAATTCAGAGCAGAGGGTGAAATGAATATCTTAGAAATCAACAAAGAAGACTTATTTCATGATAAGAATTTCAAGGCTGTAACCAATAGTTAAAAACAGGATCATGTCTCAAACTATACTATAGAGCAGTGGTCATCAAAACAATATGGTACTGGCTAAGAGACAGAAAGGAGGATCAGTGGAATAGACTTGGGGTAAATGATCTCAGCAAGACAGTCTATGATAAACACAAAGATCCCACTTTTGGGAACCAAAATCTATTATTTGATAAAAACTGCTGGGAAAATTGGAAGACAGTATGGGAGAGATTAGGTTTGGATCAACATCTCACACCCTACACCAAGATAAACTCAGAATGGTTAAATGATTTAAATATAAAAAAGGAAACTATAAGTAAATTAGGTGAACACAGAATAGTATACATGTCAAGATCTTTGGGAAAGGAAAGATTTTAAAACCAAGCAAGAGCTAGAAAAAAATCACAAAATGTAAAATCAATAATTTTGATTACATCAAATTAAAAAGTTTTTGTACAAACAAAACCAATGTAACCAAAATTAGAAGGGAAACAACAAATTGAAAAACAATCTTCATAACAAAAACCTCTGACAAAGGTCTAATTATTCAAATTTATAAAGAGCTAAATCAATTGTACAAAAAATCAAGCCATTCCCCAATTGATAAATGGGCAAGGGAAATGGATAGGCAGTTCTCAGATAAAGAAATCAAAACTATTAACAAGCACATGAAGAAGTGTTCTAAATCTCTTATAATCAGAGAGATACAAATTAAAACAAATTGAAGTATCACCTTACACCTAGCAGATTGGCTAACATGATAGCAAAGGAAAGTAAGGAATATGGGAGGGGATGTGGCAAAGTCGGGACATTAATTCATTGCTGGTAGAGTTGTGAATTGATCCAACCATTCTGGAGGGCAACTTGGAACTATGCCCAAAGGGCACTAAAAGACTGCCTGCCCTTTGATCTAGCCATAGCATTGCTGGGATTGTACCCCAAAGGGATAATAAGGAAAAAGACTTGTACACGAATATTCATAACTGTGCTCTTTGTGGTGGCAAAAAATTGGAAAATGAGGGGATGCCCTTCAATTGGGGAATGGCTGAACAAATTGTGATATATGTTAGTGATGGAATACTATTGTGCCCAAAGGTATAATAAAGTGGAGGAATTCCATGGGGACCGGAATGACCTCCAGGAATTGATGCAGTGAGAGGAGCAGAACCAGGAGAACATTGTACACAGAGACTGATACACTGTGGTACAATTGAATGTAATGGACTTCTCCATTAGTGGCAATGCAATGATCCTGAACAACTTGGAGGGATCTATGAGAAAGAACAATATCCACATTCAGAGGAAACACTGTGGGAGTAGAAACACAGAAGAAAAACAACTGCTTGATTACATGGGTTCAGGGGATATGGCTGGGGATGGAGACTCTAAATGAATATCCTAGTGCAAACATCAACAACATGGAAATAGGTTCTGATCAAGGACACAAGTAATACCCAATGAAATTGTGCATTGGCTATGGGAAGGGTGGGGGGAGGGAAGGGAGGGAAAGAATATGATTCTTGTAACCAAGGAATAATGTTCTAAATTGACTCAAATAAATAAATAAAGCAGGATCATGAGGCCATATACTTCAAAATCTAATTTGGTTTTCTTTATGATGTCAGGTTATTGGAAAATGCATAGAGAAATATCAACCCAGTGAAGTGACAGTGGTAACTGAACTTAGTTTGTGTTGTTGTCATTTTCAGTTGTGTCTGACACTTTGTGACCTCATTAATGATTTTCTTGGAAAAGATCCTGGAATGGTTCACCATTTCCTTCTCCATCTCATTTTATAGATGAGGAAACTGAGGTTAATAGGGTTAAATGATTTGCCCAGGGTCACACAGCTATTTTAAGTCTGAAGGCAGTTTTGAACACAAGACCTCCCATCTCCAGGTCCAGGCTGTCTCTATGCTGAGCCACCTTCCAGCTCCCAGCAAATAAGGTTTGGGTAAACTGAAGGGTAGCATTACATTCAAGGAGTCAGAGTATCTTTAAGATTCTGGCTGTGCCAGTTTTCACTATATAGATCATTGGGTAGTTTTCAAGTGTACAAGTCACAGTTGCTATGTCTTTTCCTTCTGTGGCACTCCAGAAAAGCATTAAAAAAAAACAGAGTAATTTATAGGCCTCTAAGCAAATGCTTAGGTGTTCCTTAAGATAATCGTGGTGTGTTAAAAAGTGTATCCTTAAGGTTACATGGCATTTGTGTGAAAATTGTTTTTATTTGGAAAACATCAATTTAAATAATAATGGTTCTGCTATGTGTGTGTGAGATAGAGAGTATGGGGTGGGGGAAGACAGACAGACAGACAGACAGACAGACAGACAGACAGACTTTGGAAAATTCACTTGACCTTTCTGGGTCTCAATTTTCTTATTTGCAAAATGAAAGAGTTTGACCAGATGACCCCTTCCAATTCTAAATCTAAGAACCTATGACTGGATGACTTCTTCACAGGATCATAAACCTGGAGTAGAAGGGAGAGGCCATTCGGTCGCAGGCCCTTATTTTATAAATGAACTGAGGCTGGCCCAGTTTAAGTGACTTGCTTGAGTTCACATAGGCAAGGAACAGAGGCAAGATTTGAACCAATTGCCCTCACTCCAGAGACAGTGTTTCCCACCACCACACTGTACCCATTTAAAATTCTAGCTAACTCTAAATCCTGGGCTTCTATGATAAGATAGTTCAAACATATACCATATTAAAAAGATGGCACCTTTTGGACTTTTACAGAAAGGGGAGAGTCTTCACGTGCTTGAGGGAGATGTCCCTCTAGTAGCAGAAAAATGGTATATAATATAATAAATTAGAAATCACCTAAATTATGAACTTGTTTCTCTTTCCAAATTTATATCTGAATTTTATTTTTTAATTCTTTCTGAATTTAGTTCAGTAGTTAAAATAGTTCTCTGCACATAACAAGAGCTCAATGAATTTAATGGAATTCTAAAGTTCTAATGGTAAAATTGTAAATATTTATGATGAATCTACTATATAATAGCTCTTCCTTTTTAGTGAGTTCATGGAAGATAAAATTATTATCACAGATTTTAAAGTTTTGGTATCAAAGTCAGGTTTTAGAAACCAGAACTAATCATAATTATTGACATTGAAATTACTGTCACTGACAGTCCAAAAAGTATAATCAGTTGCTAAGTTTTACATAATTTTTGTGCTGTTGGAGAAATAACTAGGTGGTAAAATCCTTCTTATTTCAAGAAGAAGGATAAGAAAATAACTGCTTGTAGGTTTAAATGGATTATAATTTTCAATAATTCATGAATGAATTATAAAATAGGTAAACTCCTTGAGGCCAGGTAGTGATAGCTTTTGTTTGTCTTTGTCTTCTAAATGCTTAGCATATTTCTTTGTACAATGTAGGTATTTAACAAATACCTATTAAACTGAATATGATTTTATAACATACCCTCAAACCCTTAACTTTTTCTTATTTGAATTATCTTTCCTTTTAATTTGAAAGTCTTTCTCCTGATTATTTGGAGAACTTTTTTCCGAATTAAATTGTTAACTTAAACTATCAAGCATCTTGCAATTTTCCAGGTTGGGGTTTTTTCTAGAGGCAATCTATGAATCCTTTCTATTCGCATTCCATTTTCTAAGTTCAAAAGTTCTGGGCAGTTGTTTTATATTATTTCTTGCAGTATTTTGTCTTCCCTTGTTCTTCTGGAAGACCCATGATTCTTTGGTTGACCATATATAACTTGTCTTTGAGATAGTATGTTTTGCTTAGTAATTATCATATGTTCTTTTAATGTTTTTGTTTTTTGCTTTCCTTTTCTAGATCATCCTTTACTTCTGTATATTTGCAACTCCAGCCTTTTCTCTCTTCCCTTTCTTTGGTGGCACTTGCCATTATAGCAGATTCAAGTATTTCTATTCTGCCCATTATTTTTGCTATGCATGCCATAATTTTTCTGTCATAATTCTTATTTCTCTTTTAACTACTAAGACTAGGATATTGTGGTTCTGTGTCCTCAAATTCTAAAGGATCCTCTGTCTTATCAAGTGTTGGATAATTTTCCTTTGTTTTCCAATAAAGTAGGGCTCCTGTTACCACTGCGGTTAAATGTGAGGAGAAATGGGAAAATTTGGAAAATTGAAGAAAATAAAAAAAAACAGTTCATAAGTTTCAAATCAGGTAAAGTCCACCAGTCTAGTACCTGCACATGACTCAACTCCCTTTGAAATTCAAAGAGAGAGAGAGAAAAAGAAAGAGAGAGAGTTGTTTGTCTTTCATTTTCAAAAAGACTCAATGACATCACAAGGTGATGTGTTGAATCTTGTGCATGAATTAGATTTACGTGAGCGCATTGCACAAAGTCTTCGGTCTCACTTTTTCTTCCAGAGTCATCAAAGTCCAATGACAAGACAAAAGTCAGACTGACTGGTGATGACCCAAGACACAGTGGATGATCTTGGTGTCTTTTATATCTGACCAAGTGCCCCACAGTACCTACTTCAGCTACCTTCCTGGCCATTTGGAATAATTGTTCTCATCTACCCATTCCACCAAGGGAAGTCTTAATCTGCTTAAGGAAGATGTCCCTCTAACACACCAACAGTTTTGAGGTCTGTCTATTACCCTCAATTTGGTTTAGCTCATCTGCTGAGATAGTTTTATTAGGGTGTGGCCACCTCTTGGAGCCACAAGTGAGAGTTGAGAGATAGGTGGACATCAAAGTGGATGAGCAGGCCTAAAAAGTACTTAGCAATCCCTGAACATGCCACATACTCCTCACAATTATTATTAAGGTGCTAACAAACTAGCTGTGATATGGAGGCATTAAAGTCTTAGAACTTTCTAAAGGTATGGATGATGTTTAAATATACTCATAAACTGGAAATATCAAAGAATATAAATGTGATCTCAATAAACAATTCTGCTCCCCTGAAAGAAGGTCTGTGTTTGGAAAGAATATTAGAAAATCCAGGTTGGAATTCAAGTTCTGCTCACTGAGTGACCTTGAGCAAGGAACTTCCCACTTCCCAGCCTTCACAACTGTAAAATGAAAGAGGTAAACTATCTGAACCAAGTGTCATGTATCTAAGTTCTATATCTAAGTTCTTTGATGTATCCAAATTCTGAAAAGTTAGACTTCAAAAAGCAGATGTCCTGAAATGAACTTTAATAATGATCACATTAATAGTATTTAGAAGACTCCTTAATTGCATATTAAAATATGCAAATGAAACAAAATCACCTGTTTCCTGAGGGCCTCAAGCCTCTTCTCTCTTTCTTCTTGTTCCTTTGTTTCCTTAATGGCCATTTCTTTTTTCTCTGTCCAGCGTTTTTCCAGTAATTCTTGTCTAAATTTGACCCTTTAAGTAATAATACAAAAAGATATTATATGGCTGACAAATAAAAAGAACAGAACAGGAGGGCAGAAGCTGCTTCAGGTACTATCTCAAGCCAGTACATGTTATTCTAAATCATTTCCACCCCACCCCAGCAGTTCTGTCATAGAAGAGATCTTAAAACTTTGTTTAGTTTGTCATTCATTCTCATAAAATTCTCTTCTACTCACTTTTAATCACACTTCTTCCAGGCAGTAGTGAAGCTCAACTATCCCCTAAAAGACAATCTCAGACTTATTTTTAAATATTTCATAGAGTTACAGAGTGCTAGAGCTGGGAATGACCTTAGAGATCAATACTCCCAATATTTCAGCTCTGTGCCATTAATAACAATAACACAGATTTCCACCTTGATGATTTGAAATGTTAAAAAGACAATTTCACTGATAGCTACAGATAACATTTTTAGCCAGAAGAGTAAACAAAAGATGATACTCCAATACTGCACTCAAAATGTTATTACTGTCAGAATATATCTAGGAAAAATATATTTTTGAAAAATACTTTGGACACATTTTCATTTATTTCTGCTCTAGGATGACCTGTTTTCCTTGCTAAGACTATAGAAATGCACTTTGACATCTGTAGATGGCAGCAAAAAACACGATTCTTCCCTTAGCATTCTTTCCACTTGAGCTATTCCATTTCCGTTGAAATTCACAACTATTAATACAGGGCACAAAACTATCTAAATATCTAACCATATCCATTCAGTGTTGGAGTGGGGAATTCTTCTCATAAAACAACTATTCTATTCTTCTGAAGTCACACTGAATTTTAAAGATGCAAATACTGCTTTCAGAAATGGTATGTGCCAGGCTTTTTGAATAGCAAGTACTATGCCACTAACACCTCTTGTCTGCCAAATTATATCAATTATTAAAGGTTTACACTGAATAGCTTTTGTGGGGCACCTGTTCTGCCAAGTCTTGGTGTATAGGGAACACACCTACATTTTTCATTGATTCATCTCATCCCAGGCTCTTGCCTCCCAGGAGATGCAGCAAAGTATAGAGGAAAGAGAAATGAATGAGAAGACAGAGTAACTGGAAGCAAATCCCACCTCTGCTACTTATATGTGACTTGGCAAGCAATTTAACTTCTTCAACTATAAAATAAGAGTGTTGGATTAGATGGCCTCTGAGATCTCTTCCAGATCTAAATAAGTGAATCCCAAAGTAAATCCAACATGTAATGAATCCCAAGCCTTTATCAGTGTTTTATCCCAGGCAAAGGATCTCCTGTTGACATAGGCAAGACATAATCATTTTTAAAAAATTAAACCACAGATTACATTCTCCTCTCTTTCAGCTCCCCTTGTCATATATATGGATATTTTTGTAATCCTTACCTTCTGTCTTAGAATCAATACTGTGTATTGGTTCCAAGGCAGAAGAGTGACAAGGGCTAGACCAGTGATGGTGAACCTATGGCACAGGTGACAAAGATGGCATGCAGAGGGCTCTCTGTGGGCATGTACACTGGCCCTCTTCCCCCATTGCCCAAGTTCATTACTAGAAAGGCAGTTAGACTCAGGTGGAATTGCTCCCCTCACTCCACCACACCTGATAACAATTTTTTTCAATGGGAGCTCACAGGCAACAGAGCTAAAGGGGATCAGAGTGCTCAGTGCTCCCTCCGCCTCTCTACACTCCTTGAGCACATTCCTCACTTCACCTTCCCCTCCACTTCATTTCCTGTGTGGAGTAAGGGTGGGGTGGGGCACGGGCACCCAGCACTTGTTTGGGGAGGGCACAGCATGCAGTCTCTAAATGTTTGCCATCCCTGAGGGTTAAGTGATTTGCCCAGGGTCACACAAATAGGAAGTGTCTGAAGTCAAATTTGAACACAGAACTTCCTGCCTCTAGGCTTGGCTCTCAATCTGCTAAGCCACCTAGCTGCCCCCCTCCCATTATGGATATCTTCTTACACTAAACAGAAGATAAGTGAGTATCTATGATGGTTCAATTAAAAGACACCCTGGGATTTCCCAGGACCATACCCTAATTTTCACAACCTTCACAATGTTTCAATTTCTTTGGAGTATGTAGCATTAAGTGCTCTATAGTAGGGTTTCAGATTGCTATAAAATTTTTTTTTAAAAACTGGCTTGTGCTCAGAGGAACCTGACTTAAAAGGCATGAGAGTTAGTTGACGACATTCAAGTCCAGGGTATAGGAAAGGATGGATCACATGCTATATTGACCATCCAGTAATCACCAAAATTAAGGGGGCTGCCCTAATGGTCCTCTTGGCAATTTAGTGATACAGAAGACCTATCCTAAACATCTTCATTTCTAAGGATGCTATAATTGAAACTAGTCTTCAAGAAATTGTACATACATCTGCTTTCCCTGTCACCACCCACCCCCCCCCCTTCCTATTGGGAAGTGATCTGAATAACTTCTTGGCAAAAAAAGGACCAAACAATATGGCTAAATGGATCATCTGGAAAAATTTCCCCGCAAACATTTCACCATGGGAGGTGGTCATCTTTTCTTCGTTAGACCAGGTCAGTGAAGCGAGCGTTGACTGCTAAGTGCTGGGCGGTGAATTCCCAAACAGGAATCCTGGGTTCAGCTCTTAATCTGGGTTTTTCTTCTTGCCTCTACAAAGGCTGAAAGTGCTGCAGAAAGGGTACTTTCAAGTCCTCTGGGGGGAGGAGAAGCATCCTAGAGTTCAAAAGCAGCAGCTGCTGTAGAATCAGGTGCAGCATTAACTAGGATCTGAAGAGGATTTGGCTTAAGCCTGGGGGCCAGAGCGCAGTTGCCTTGACTTGAAGCTTCCCTATAGAAAGGGAGAGTTTATCTGTGGTTTAGAAGCTGTTTCCTAGGTGCCCCAACTCCAAGGGATCAGTATTCAAATGCAAATGATTTTGCTTAACACCTTGAAGTGTGGTAACTAACTCCCTTTGGTTCAGAAAGTGTTGGGCAAACCCAACTTCTCCTACCTCCCCTTTTGAAGCCAAAGCTTACTCCAGCCTCAAAAGAAGGCACATTAAAGGCTCTGCAAAGCAACAGACAGGAACAGTGTCTACATAAATTTTTTTTCCGGGTTTGGTGGAGGATGAACTAGAACATGCAAGAGTCTTAAAAAAAAAAAAGACAAACTTCACCTACCATCTGAGTATCACATCTAAAACAGAAGAGTGAAGTAGAGTAGATAGAGTGCCCAATCTGGAGTGAAGAGGTCCTGGATTCAAATTTGACCCCAGGTACTTCCTAGCTATGTGGCCCTGGGTAAGTCATTTAACCTCAATTACCTAGCCCTTTACCACTCTTCCTCCTTGGAACCAATACTTAGTATGGATTCTAAGACAGAAGGTAAGAGGTTTAAAATAAAACACAAACAAACAAACAAACAAAAAACAAAAAAAAAACAGTAGAGCAGCAAGGGCTCTGCAATTAGACTTAAGTGACTTATCCAGAGTCATACAGTTAGGAAATGTTCGAGACCACATTTGAGCCCAGGTTCTCTCAACTCCACATCTGGAATTCTGTCTGCTCTACCCCAGCAAGAATTTTAATGATTGTACCCTAATGACTGGATGGATATCTTCACTCCTTTATTTCTCCTTTATATCACTCCTTATATCACCATATATATCACTCCTTTGTATACTCCTTTATACACACTTTCCACTAAAGAAGGAAAAGGCTGTATTTTGAACATGCACACAGAGGTAGTGTTTTTTGCTAAACTGCTTTGCTTCTTTCTTTTTTATTCTTTGTTACAAGGAAAGACTCCTGGGTAGGGAAGGAAGGGAGGTCTGTATTCAGTTGTGAAGGTGATATAAAAACAAAGAATGTCTATCAATTTTAAAAAATATATAGGAGGAACAAAATAAATTCCATCAAAAGCTCTTAGCCTGAGGTAGCCTTTTATTAAAAGAGGTATGAACCACTTTTCTAGGAAGGATTTTGCAGCTCCAAGGAGTGAATGTCTTTTATCACTCCATAAAGGAAAGTTTGCTTGCTTAGAAAAAGTAAGTTGTCCCATCCTCCTGAGTTCCAATCTGAGTTGAAAGGGCATAAATATGAACCTCAGGAATAGGGACTTTAGAAGCTCTGGAGCTAAAATATGGCAGTGGGAATGACTGGATTATGTTTAAGGAGGGATCCTGGGAAGCCATTAAAAACACTGGAGTTAATCTATTGTCAAAATAATAACAAATAAAAGGTTTGGCCCAATGATCTTTCTGCATCTTTCCCCTGATATTCTTTAAGTTTAGAGCTTTAAGCAAACAACAGACAATAGAATTTGATGTGGATAAGAATTCAGCAAGGACTTTAAGAAGTACCTGTTACTTCAAACCAGTTATTAGATGGAGGATGCTCCTTTGAGAGGTTCTTGAGGAGCCACTTCAACTCTTCATTACACTCAATTCTCTAGAATCCCTTGCCCCCTTGTCTAATTGTCAGTCATGCCTTGCCAAACCTCAACCCTGGATTACTTCCACTATCTACTCTTTACATTTTTATTCCTATGCTGCTGGATACTCACCTGGAGAAAATAATGAAACCATGTTGCCTGGGTCCATTGTAATTTTATGCAATCTCAATTTGACGTCACTGCAGCAAGTCCATCCTTAAACCTCTCTAATTAATTTGCTATCCCAAACCTTTCCAACAGTCCTCCCACCCCACCCCCACCTCAACCTAATCACTCTCTTGGCTGAGGACCTTGCTTCATACTTTATTTACAAAATTGAAGCTATTCATTGAAACCTCCCCTCCCCACACTCCATCTCATGTCACTCAGATATCTTCCCCCACTATTTCCTCCTTAACACCACTCTTGCACGAAGTGGTAGACCTTCTCCTCAGTAAAGCCAATTCCTCTTCATGAATCTAGGTGTCACAGTGGTTAGAGTACTGAGCCTCGAGTCAGGAAAACTCATCTTCCTGAATTCAAATATAGCCTCAGCCACTTATTTAGCTGTGTGACTCTGGGAAAATCATTTAACCCTGTTTGTCTCTGCTTCCAATCATCTGTAAAATGAGTAGATGAAGCAAATAGCAAACCATTACAGTATCTTTGCCAAGAAAACCCCAAATGAGGTAACAAAAGAGTCAAACATGACAGCAAAATGACCAACATCATCCTTGTTCTGTGATATTTGTTCTGTCTTCATCTACTGGCTCCATCCCTGTTGCTTACAAATACACCGATGTCTCCCTTATGACTTTAAAACCAACCAACCCACCAACCAACCTTCACTTGATATGCTTTCCACAATATTGATCAACCTCCCTTTCTCAGCTATACTTATCCCAAAGCACAGGTCTCATTGTGTCACTACTCTGCTTAATAAGCTTGAGTGCATCACTTCTAGAATACAAATATAAAGCTTTTAAGTTTTTGTTTGGCCTTTAAAAGCCATCACCAGTTGGCCCCTTCCTCCTTTCCCAGTCTTCTTAGACATTGTTCCTGTCCTTTGCACATTCTATGTCCAGCTACACTAGCCTACTTGCTATTCCTCACTCATGACATTCTACATCCTGATACAATGTTATTGCATTGGTTGTCCCTCATGCCTGGAATGTTCTCTCCTACTTCCCCTTCTCTTAGATTCCCTGGTTTCCATAAAGACTCAGCTCAGATTCCAGTTTCTGCAGGTGACCTTTCTCAATTCCTCTGGGCTGGTGCCTTCCCTCTGAGATTAGCTTTTATCAGGGGCAGGTAGGTAGTACAGTGGATAGAGTGCCAGGCCCAGAGTCAGGAGGACCTGCATTCAAATCTGGACTCAGACACTTTCTACTTGTGTAACCATGGACAAATCACTTAACCCTGATTGCCTAGCTCTTTCATCTCTTCTGCCTTAGAATTGATACTAAAACAGAGGGTAAAGGTGTTTCTTTTTTTAGGAGAGATTATCTTTCATCTACTCTGTATATAGCTTGCATATACATAGTTATTTACATATTGCCCCCCCCCATTAAAATTGGAAACTCCTGTGAGGACAGGGGCAGTGTTTTTTGCCTGTAACCCTCACATTTAGTATGGTGCCTTACTAAATCAATGCTTTTTAACTGAATAATTGACAAGGGAGAAGCCAGTGCATAGGGAAGATCTAAGATTCTATGTCTGCCTTCTTGGCCAATGTGGGTAGTAATGCTAAAAGTATAACTCCTCAATGACATGGATCAGCTAGATGAATAATATCATGCCCCTTGGGGCAGCAATACATACAGGCAAGAGGATCATTCAAGTGCAGAATCAGCCTCAGAGCTGGAAGTTTATTCAGTACAATTCATTCATTTTCATATATGAAGAAATTAAGATCCAAAAAGGAAGCAATTTTCCCAAGGCCCCTCAGCTAGCTTATGGGAAGAGTAAGGACTAGAATGTGAAATTTCACATTGGGGAACTTTTTTATTTATTGGGCAGGGGGTGCCCTTACAAACTATATGAGAACCCCTGTTATTTTTGGTATCATGAAGTAGATTTGTGTATAGAAATGTATTTTGCCCCATAATACAGAGTGATTGGAAATATCATGTCGACAAGTTCATTGAGTGAATTTGAGGGTGTTAGAACTGTCATTTTTTAAGATTATAAAGAGAATTGTAAATCTATTAGGTACTTTGATACTGCAAGAACTTTGTCAATGTTCTTTTCACCAATACAGATTCACAAAATGAAATCCCTCTTTAATTTGGTACATTAAAAAAAAAAACCCTTATCTTATGCCTTAATGTCAATTCTAAGACACAAGAATGGCAAAGGCTAAGCAATGGGGGTTAAGTGACTTGCCCAGGGTCATACAGCTGTATCAGCAGAGGCCAGATTTAAACCCAAGACCTCCTGACTCCAGGCCTGGCATTTTATCTCCTGGGCCACCTAACTGCCTTGGTAGATTGTTTTTGCTGTGACCAAAAAATTCATCACCTGATGACCAATGTAGTAAATGCCATCCTAGCCAGACTGGTCGTTGGATATCAGGAGGGTAGTCACCAGATGTGGAATGTGAGCCTTCTCCAAATTTGAATTTCATTGGCATGATCTTTGAGAGGCTAAAGTTGATGAGACATCAGAGTGGGATGTAAGGGTAGGTTCAGCCTTTCCTGGAGTGATTCTTATAGTAATCCCAAGATATTTCTGGTAGATTTTTAAAGATGTGGTATTTGGATGGCATTTCTTCCCCACCAAGGAGCTATGTCAAAACTTTTATTAGCTATATTGGAAGGGAAACCACATTGAGGATTTGCCCCTAATAGTAGTAGAATGCTTAAATCCTTTCACTTTGTATTACAAATATAAAGAAATGCTTTTAAAAGCTAAAAGCTAAAAATTGAGCTTAGTTATTAATTCTATGCTAGCTACTTTTAAAAAAAGATTGTTGACAGGCACATGCAATTTTTGATAAGCATAATTTCACTTAAAATGTTTTCAGATTCATTAATATTCAGAACAAAACAAAAATACCACATTACTGGAAATGGGACTTTATAAAGCCCTGCTTCTAATATGTGCAACCACATTTTCAGTCAATGATGAATGATGCTTTTTACTTTATAAAATCGCTACATTGCACCACTTGGATTTAACTATATTTAGCCTCTGCTAATGATAACAACAAATGGCAAATGAAACATTTTAGTCTGTTCTCATTATTAAGGAGATACACATCAAATATAGAATTCCTCTCTGTCTCTGCTTGTGGTAGAGTAACTGTGACAACAAAAGAAACCACAATCCTTTCCCTCAAAAAAGATTTAACCAAATAAGAATAATAAAACTTGGCTCCTACAATACTGCCAGAAAATCCCCTTTATACTCCCTCTCTTCCTTCCCAGGCCTCTTACAACTTCTGTGCAAATCAGACATCAAAGGGGTCTCAGATTTAAACAGTGATTCAGCAGCCCAGGGCAATGAAGTCAAGTCTGATTCTCTATCAACATAGAAAATGATTAGAAAAGAGCTTTCACCACCACCCTACAATTTAGCATTCTTTTCTCCTGAGGTAAAACCAGCAGAGTAGAACAGGACTTCCTCAAGCACCTTGGGGGGCACCATTGTTTTAAAAGCAACCCTCTTACCTAAAAAGCAAAAACCATATAAAGTGCAAATTCACTAAACTGAGACTTTTAAACATATGCATAAACAAAAAAAGAAATACTTCATTTTTTATTTTATAAGTAAAGGTATACATTCATATACCTATATTTATGTATATAGGTATCATCTATGTGTAGTTATATGCATGTATACATGTATATGTGTATGAACATATCTGTATATGTAATAAAGAGAACACGTTTTGCTTTTGACACATGTTCAGAGGCTGTGTAAACAACCCATTCAGAGTCCTTTCCTTCAGCTGGAATTTTTTCTCTTTCAAGTTTCAACACTTTTCCTTTAACATTGTTTCTCTTAAGTCTGACCTCTCACCAACTCTTCTTTTCTCTGAATATGGAGACTGAAGGGTAGAATTCTGGAATGGAAGCTTTTCATTTTCAAGAACAGACAGCCACACAACGCAATGCATCTATCATATTCCCAAAGGATGAGGACAACTTTCCTTCCTTACTCTTGCTACTAGATCTAGGGGGAGAGAGAATACAACTCTTCTCCAGCACCAATTTGACAAATTCTGTTGTCCACAGTTCCATTTTTGGAGGGGGGGAGCCAAAACGGATATCCTGTGAAAACAGCAAGAGACAGGCCTGTTGCCTATGTGCCATGGTCCAGTACCCACACTGATGAGGAACACAATTGAAGCAGCTATCTCCAATTGGCAACATAGATACAAAAAGTTACAAAGATTCTTTAATTTCATTTTTTTTTAATATGCCTCTATCTCCTTGCCCACAGATAAGTGTAGTCAGAAATGAAACTTTGAAACCTTGTACTTTCCTTTCCAAGTTTCTTCTAAGGATAAGAAGACTTTGTTTCCTCTAGGAAGAAAAGGAGAGGAAAAACCCCAGGAGGACAATAACAGCAACTGACATTTATACAGTGTTTTCACATACTTTTGCTTATTGTTCTCCCTATTTTAGAACTGAGGAAACCAAAAGTAGGAGAACTTATTTGCCCAAGGTCACATGGTAATGGCTAATTAATGCTCAGATTCATGGTTTCTTCATAGTAAGCTCAGCTCTCTGGTATCAATATTCACATTTTAAAGAAGAGGCCAAGGATTTGTTAGAACTTTTCAAGGAGGTAAAGTAAAAAAATCTAGTGGAGTCAAAAGACTAGGGAATAAATCTTGCATAAGGAAGTGTCTCTAGTAAGTCTGAATTATATTGATTTTGCTATGTTAGCTGAAGCTTACCTTTGTATTACCTAGTTTAAAAAGGAGGAAGGAATGGGTTGCTAAGGAAACCAATAGTGTAAAATAAAAGTTAATTTTTAATTTTCATGGCATTTTCTTTGAAAAGAGTAAAGCACAGATCAGAAAATATGTATGTGTTTTCCTGCATTTAAAGTAAAAGAAGAGTTGTTGGAAGTAGATGAGGACTACTTCCATGTTAATAAATTTTCACATAGAATACTGACATGAGAGTCAGTGCACAAGAGGAGCTAAAGAATAGTCTTCTTTATGTAGTAGTTCATTAAAATATAACTCATTATTTTCATAGATCAGAATATACCACAGACTAAATCATAGCTTATAAAACATAAAAAACATACTGTTATGACATGATTAGCCTACTATTAAATGGTTGTCTGTCCTGTTCACCCCAAATGAGTGTATTTATTCTTTTTTTTTTTTAAACCCTTACCTTCTGTTTTGGAGTCAATACTGTGTATTGGCTCCAAGGCAGAAGAGTGGTAAAGGCTAGGCAATGGGCGTTAAGTGACTTGTCCAGGGTCACACAACTGGGAAGTATCTGAGGCCAGATTTGAACCTAGGACCTCCCATCTCTAGGCCTAGCTCTCAATCCACTGAGCTACCCAGCTGCCCCCTATATTTATTCTTATAGATGTATCTCCTAACCCAAGTAGAAAAGGATGTTTTACTTCTTAAAATCATGACCAATGCTCTGCTTCTCACATGTTTAGAGAGTTAACTTTGAAGCCAAGAAGATCTTTTTCAAGTCTTACTGAGGGGTAGTGATGTAGCATAATGGACAGAGCACCAGGCCTGGAGTTGAGAGGACCTGGGTTCAAATTTGGTGTCAGATACTTCTTAGCTGTGTGACCCTGGGCAAGCCCCTTTACATTATTGCCTAGTTCTAATCTCTCTTCTTCCTTAGAATCAATACTTAATATCAATTTTAACATAGAAGGTAAGATCTAAAAAAAAATTTTTTTTAAAGTCTTGCTGACACACCCTGGCTGTGTGACTCTACGGAAATCACTCAAACCTTTTTTCTATTCTAGGCATTCTCTAAAACTATAAATTGAGGAGAAGGTGCTTATTTTTTTTTAAATTAAAAGAAACCAAGGAGAGATTATGGGGAAGTGATAAGCGTCTAAAGGAGCGCAGTTCTCTCACAAATACCCCAGTAGACTCCAAAAATGCACCAGAAGGAACAATGATAAACAAAGAGATAATTAGCTAAATCCTGTTTGGTCCAGGGCTGTACAAAAGGACTGTAAGAATACTGACAAAGGAGCAGAGACAAGTGAAGGTAAGTAGAAGGTGAAGGACAAAGCATTCCTATATTACAGTGGGAGCAGAATTGGTCCAGCACCAAACCAGGAAGGTGTTGTGGGGGCCTTGAGTTGAACCCCAGGTTCAGGATGGTTAACCCTTGCAAGAATGCAAGAATCCATAACTTAGCTTAGAAATTAAAAGAAATTTATTAATTTAGAAGTCATGTTGAATTTGGCTGGGAGGACAGTGTGCAGGGATGGATACTGCCTCCTATTGAAGATGTATTGTAGGCTTTTTATGTCTTTTGACAACAGGGGTTTGGTGGCTGGAAATGAAATGAGGTCAGGCAGTAGTGGAGCATATTTATTATCTGACATGGGTTTGTGTCCCAAAGACACAGGGGGTGACCCTCATAGTTTAGGGAACAAGTAGATGTCCTATCTGTGGCCATCTCAAAATCTAGGGGACAATCCAAGAAGAATATATATGCTTTATTTTCTTTATTCATTTGGTTGTTGTTGTTTTATATGTCTTCTTTCACAACATGATTAATATGGAAGTATGTTTTGCCTTATGGCACATATTAAATTGCTTAGTGTCTCAGGAAGGGGAAGAAGAAGAGAGGAAGAGAAAGAATTTTGAACTCAAAATGTTATAAAACGAATGTTTAAAAATAATAATCACAAAAAAGAAAGAAAATGAATGTTTAAAAATTTTTATATATACCTTTTTAAAAAAAAAGGTTGTGTATGACAGTGAAATCATGGGTACAGTCTGTATGCCTGTGACATTTAACATTCATAGTCATTTCAACTTATCAAGATATAACTTTACTGTATAAATAAAAATAAGTCATTTTTTAAAAGTTAAAAATGTTTAAATTCAATGAGTAAAGTGATATTTTTATAATTACTGGCTCTTTCTCTACTGCCTATAAACAAGTTCATGTCTTCCCACTTGATCTTTCCTTTCTGGCTAACTATTGTCCATTATCTCTTTTCTTTTTTCTTTACAAAGTCCCTAGATACAAACTTTATTTTCAATTCTAACTTGAGAATTCAGAACAATTATCATCTAAAAGACAAAAGACAAACACAAATGAGGAATTTGATGACATTTCTGCTCTCTTCTTTCCTTTGTGCTGAAACTCTTTGAAAAGACCTCTACCCTAGGTGCTTCCATTTCCTCTCCTTCCTTTAAAATTACCAGTGGTCTCACAGTTGTTAAATCCAATGGTCTTTTCTCAGGCTTCATTCTCCTTGATCTCTGGAACTTTGGATACTCTCAGTCATCCTCTCCTTGATATTCTTCTCTCGGGGACAATAGTGGCTTTCAGGATACTACTCTCTCTTCGTTTTCTTCATAGCTGATCACACCTCAGTTTTAGGCCCTCTCTTCTCCCTCTGTATTGTTTCATTTTAGGCTTCCATGGGTTTGATTACCATCTCTATTCTGCCCCTGCCTCTTTGCTGCCCTCTATTCTCACATCTCCAAATGCCCTTCAGACATCTCAAAAGACTGTTCAGTAGACATCTTAAACTCAACATATACAAAGCCAAATCATAATCTTTTCCCCTAAATCCTGTCCACATCCTCCTATCTTCCCTATTACTGTAAAAGGCAGGAGCATCCTTCCACCTTCAGACTCAAAACCTTCTTTAACCCTTAGCCAAGGCCTGTGGATTTTATCTTTTCAACATGTCTCCAGCAATACATCTTCTTTCCTCTAACAATACCACATCTGAACTATTGCAATAACCTATTTGTAGTTCTGTCTACATCAAGTCTCTTCCTTCTCTAATCTTCATTCAGCCAGTAATGTGATTTGCCTAGAACACAGAGTCAGATCATGTCACCCCCCTACCCACAACTTGGTAAAATCCAGTGACTCCCTATTGCCTCCTGGATCAGATATCAAATATTCTGTTTGACTTTCAAAGCCATTCATACTGGAGCCCCCTGGGGCTAGTACTCTTTGATGCAGTGACACTGGCCCCCTTGCACAAGACACTCCATCACTAGGCTCGGGGCATTTTTTTCTGATTCTCTCACATGCCTGGAATTCTCTCCCTCCTGTTCTTTGCCTACAGGTCTTCTTGGCTTTCTTTGAGTCTCAATTAAAAATCCATCTTCTACAGAAAGCCTTTCCCAACCCCTCTTAATTCTAACTCTGTTAATTCTTTCTGATTTATTCTATATATAGCTTGTTTTTATATATGTTTGTTGTCTCCAATTGGGTGATAAATTCCCTGGGAGAATGTTAAAGATGATTATAATTTTAAACTATTAAAAAATGTCTATTTTTATATTCCCCAGTACTTATCACAGTGCTTGATACATAGTAGTCACCTAATAAATTTTATTGATTAAATAAATTTAGAACATAGTCTCCATCTCCCTGAAGACTGATAGATGACCAACTTATTCTATGTTCAGTTTCTTAACTTCAAAAATGATAATTTTGTATATGTATAATCCTGATTGAATTGTCAGTTCTGAGAAGGGGAGGGAAGGGAGGGGAGACAATTTAGATCATATAACTTCAGAAAACTTACGTGGATATTTGTTAATGCTTGTAATAAATAAAATAAAATATCTTTTATAATAAAAAAGTTACAATTTTGAGCAAACAGAACCAACATTTCTTGAACCAAGAAAGGCATAAAAGGTGATAGGTATGATGTTTCCCATAGTATATATTACAATCCACAAATGTAACTGGGCTGTTGGTAGATTAGCAAGCCTTTTCGTAAATGCCCTGATTTCCAAGCATAGGCCTATGTACACATTAAAAATTCTGAGTCTTTTATAACATAAAACCAAGTACTCCAATTACATGCAAATGCTAGATCCATTACAGGCCAGGGTGGATTGTAGAGCTGCAATACCCTGGCATATCCATCAGAAAGATTAACCAGTAGCAAATGCTCCAAGAGATAAAAACAAAATAACATTACACTATGGAAGCTTTCAAACCACAGAGCAGTAGCAGATACTAATGATAATCCTCCAACCTCACTGTGGTTGCTCAGATTTGGGAAGGGCTATAGAGAATAAAAAGCCAAAATATTTTGATAAAGTGATAAAGGCTGTTGTTTAAGTTTGTTAGACTCATACTTGGGATTCCCCCCGCCCCCTTTAATTAATTGGGAACTATTCAAAGAAATAGTCATACACTCAAATATGATATATACTATAGGTATTTTTCCTTTGTTCCTTTCCTTTTGTTTGTTTCCTGTTCTTTCTTTTTGCTCTTTCCTTTCCCCTTCTTTCCTTTCCCCTCCTTTCCCTTCCCTTCCCCTCATCCAGCTTCCCTTCTCATGCTCCATAGCTCAGGTGTTCATTTCTCCATCAGGCTGCAAATACAGCTGGTCCAATAATGATAATATGGGAGCTTTGATATGCTCTGCTTCTGACCTGAGCCACTTTGACTCTCTTCAAGAGAGTCAATTTAAAGACAATTTAAGACAATTTAAAAGAGGGCAATTATAATTTTAAACCAGAAAAAAAAATAAAGAAACAAAGAAAAGATTATGGGGAAATTATGGTGTTAGGATCTAAAAGAACCCAATTCTCCCACAAATACCCCTAGAAGGGCTCTAAAAATGAACCAGAAGGAACAATGACAAATACAAATAAAAATAATCAGCTGGAGGGTTCATGAAGCCATTCAGTATTTTCTCTTTTCTTAGAAAGCTCTACCTTGTAAGAGTCTTCATTCTCTCACTCTGCTCTCATCCCTTCCCCTCCTTTTTTTATCTCAACTGGGCAGGGTTCAACTCTTGTATTGTCTAGCTGTATTGCATTGTCTTACTGAAGTTTCATGTTGTACTTTTTTCATTGCTGATTTTTGTTTATTGAAGTATGTATTTATTACATGAAATGTTTCCTTTACTAATTAATATATGCACACCTCTAATCCTTCCTTGACCCCTCCCCCAGAATTGGGGCATAATCAATTTTGTATTGGGCAATTTGCTAACAAACTGTCAATCCTGCTTATAATGGTGCCCTACTTGTTGTTCAGGGATTGCTATGTTTAATGTCTATGCCTAATATAATGTGAGTTCTAGCATGGTATAGACTGGTATTTTTTTTTAAGTTTTATATGTTTATAGAGTAAGGAAAGAATGATGCCTGTGATTTGTGGAAATGTGATGCCTTCCTTTTAGAGCAAAATTTGTTTTTGTTGTTCTTTAATTATGTCTTTACTTAAAATGTTGACTTAAAAAAAAAGTTGTTCAGACCTGCACAAAAAGACTGTCAGAATCCTAATGGAATAGAGAAAACGTGAAGACTAGAAGAAGGTGAAAGGCAAAGAATCTCATTTTCATAGCAGGGAACAAAGTGAATCTGGCACCAAGCCAAGAAGGGACAATCCAGAGGTCCCCTAACTACTCACATCAAGAGACCTGGCCAGGTGAAATGAGATTGAGCCTAATGTTTTGAGGGTCATCCCTTCTCAAGTCAGTTCTATTAAAGTAGAATGTCTGGGATAAAATTTCCTTAGTTCCTTTTCCCATATATTAGTGTAATAGCATTAGAACAAACAGAAATATTAGTGTTGTTTCAATAGCACATTTTGCTTCACTTATCATTGCTTCAGATTTACCAAATATATACTTTGGTTTGTAACTTTAATCAAGCTTAAGTAATTCATGGGAGCTATGGCCTTTCAAGAATCAAAGGGAGGAAATGTAAAATTGAAAATTGATTTTAATGCTATTTTGCTAAGATTTAATCAAGTTATATTTAATATTACCTTTTGAGGTTCCCTTTCCTTGTAAACTTCACCCACCACCCACATTCTGGAGAAATTTGTCTAAAGCTTTTTCTTGTAATTATCTCAATCTTTGTAATCTACTTTCTAAAGAAACTCAATTACTCTAAAAGGTCAAATCTCATCAATTTAAACTATAATGAAAACTTCAAATACCTGCAGACTAATCCCATCCCCTGAGAAGTTTTGTTTTGTGACTAGAATCACTGGCCTGTGGTTAAGGAGATTTCAGAAGGGGAAGTCCAAATGATGTAATCTCAATTTTGACTATCTCATCAATAGCTAATCAGAAGAAGCCAGACACACCTATGTTTCTTGAGATTTTGCTCTGTTATCTTGAAAATTGTCATAAAAATCCTTGTCAGCCATCACTCAAGATCTTTGGTCATTGAGAGAAGCCACTGGCCCAAATTATTGGTTACTAGACTAACTAAAATATTGATTGTGTTTAGAACTTTGTTTCTCAGCTTACCTTAATTTCTACTTTAATACAAGCCAGGGCTCTGAAAGCTGAAAGGAAATCTAAGAGCCTCCTATGCTTCATAGCAGAAAATGGGACCATATCAGGCAGACCACATTTGACTCAGGAAATATAGGCAGCCCTGGCCCACTCAAGTATTCAAGTGGTCCTGGCCCAATTCAATTTTCAGGCAACCTTAGTCTGAACTATAAGAGACAGGGTGAAACTATTATGGCAAAAGGTGGAGCCTATTATTTCCCATCAAATTCTAGATGAAGGAGAGTCTATCCACCCTTAACTTGAATAGGGAAAACAATACATCTTTATTTTCACTAATCTTTAACTGAAAGTTAGCATTTCTTTCCATAATGAATGTAGGCAACAAAGTACAGTAGCATTAGACTTCACCAGACTTCCCAAAAGGTTAGGAACCCCTGTTCTATAGGGGTTCCCCAACAAATGATAGCCACCCTGAGATCCCATTAAATTAACTGGGAAACAATTCAGATCAATATTCCCTTCTGAACACACTAATTATTTGCTATCTTCTCTAGTCTACTTTTTTGGATCCTATCTACAATATGATGATTCTAGGACTATAGACATCCAAGTTCCATCTAAGTGTAATTTTATGTCAGGCTAAGATTATTCACTTTTTGTTTTGGTTTTAACACTCTTCCTGATGATGTCCAGCAATTTATATGGCATGATGTGCTGAGAAAGTATTTAAAAATTCCAGTAAAATGTTAAAAACCATTTCTATGAGTTATATTGGGTAGCTTGAAGTTTATCATTCTATATAAGCATAGTTTGCATGCTGAAAGAAGTTAAAACTACTCAATACATCTATTTGTTTATAATTTTGGTTGGGTGACTTTAAAAGTACTTTTCTACTACCAAATTATAATTAATTTTTAGCAACAGAAACTGGAAGCAGATTACAAAAGGGAAGAAGAAGTTGATACCATATGAGACAGAATTGAATGTGCTATTTATTCTCAGGATGAGCATCCAGGTTACAAAGGCTAGTTCCTTACCTTTTGTTGATTGAGGATTCTGAGAAAAGCTTAGAAGGGAGATTGATGAAAGACAGAAAGGACAATGAACAGCTCAATTGCTCCCCTTACCTCATCTGAATTGGGCTGGAAGTACAGGTGTTTTGTCAAGGCCTGCTGCAGAGGCCTGACAAGGGAGGGGGTAGGGGTCTTGTGAATATATTTCCTGCTTGTTGCCTAGTCAGTTGGCTCTTCTTAGCCCATCATTGAATTGCTCTCTTTCAGGAAGGGGAATAAACAAGTGATTCTCTTTACTCCTACCTTCTGACTCTGATTCCAGGTTTTTATTTGAGTGAGTGGGGCACTGGTGTTCATTTTTGAGTAAGGCATTTGTCAATCATTTTTTTATCTCACACAATATTCTCCTCCCCAAAGGAGAGAAAAGAAGGAAAAAGAGAGAAAAATCTCTATTGTAATAGAGGAGTGGGGAGGAATTAGACAGGATTTGACATGATGGCCCCTGAAATCAGTTATGTGAAATACAGGAAAGATGATTCCTTATGAAGAAGAAGGTCAGAATCAAAGCTACTGAAAGGACACTAGGGTTATGAGGGTGAATTAAGGTTTGGAGAACTTAAGAAAAAAAGAAAGCCATGTTTGGGTTTTAAAGGAGGAGAAAGAATCATTTAATAACAGATAAAAGTTAGTTTAAAAATATTAAATTTATCAGACAATTTTGTTTCATCATTAGTTCTCTCTAAATGTTACTATTCTTAAACTTCTGGTGCAATTGAGTGCTGCCTTCAGTTTTAATAAAGAAATAGGAAAACACTTAAACTCTGTATTCTAAACTTTGGTTAAGTTTCAAGTTGAAGTTCAAGTTGGGATTTAAAACCTATCTGTTCTTAAAAAGAAAGGTTCTGAAATAAAAGTGTAATGGAAATTTTAGTGATTCTAACTTTTGCCTTAGGGAGAAGCTGTTGTGTGCTAACAAGGAAATTTAGATAAACATTTCTACTAAACAGAATTAATAGCGAGATAGTTAATATCCAATTGCCTCTTTCTAATTCCAAGCCCATCACTTTATCCACTGAACCATCTAGTTACCACTATAAAAGCAATTCAGATGCTATCAAGAGTCAGTAGCCCAGAGTATATATAGCTTGCCTACCATAATTGCTTATCCATATTGTGATTTGGGCCCCTCCTACTTAGAAATGCCTCTTGCTTTTCTTATATTATTTCATTTATCCATCTTCATTTAAAATCATAATATAAACAAATAGTTTAATTAGATTAATGATTATAGTAGTAGTCTCTCGGAACTGAGGATGACAATTGTCTTTGTGCGCTTTCATCTGTAATGTAGATGAGTGTGCACAAAAACACTTGTGCGTGAAGGAGATTTAAGTGGAAAAGTCGAGACAGTCCCACTCTCTCGGCATTGGAAGCCTGGGTCCAGTGGCACAAAAAGTCATTACACCTGGAGACTTCCTCAGCTGCATTGGATGGCCATGTTGTCTTTTGTGCTCCAACATGACCTAAGCACTCCACAGTGCTTTGCTGCGTCACCATCTCAGCCGCTGAGCCTTCTTATTTATTTCTTCTGTTAGGCCAAAGCAGTCTTCACATGCTGGGTGAGCAAAGTCTTAGTTCACGAGGGGTCTACGACACGATGGCTACCCTCACAAGGTTTAGCCAGCCCGTCGAAGCCATTGTGTATAATAATGATTATACAGTACAAGCAAAAGTATTCATAGAATGCCACAAAGACCTCACATTCCATTCAATTTCTAGATCCAACCCTTCCCCAGGTAGAAATTCCTTTGAGGCTGGAGTTTGCCTTCCCTCTCTTCAAATATAAATAGAAAGCCAATCAGGAAATGGAAGCTGGACACAGTCATTTTCCTTGTGGCTAATTAAGAAAGCCATATAAGAACTTCAGTGAATCTCATGATTATAGTTTTCATGGTCAGACTAACACATCAGATTGATTTTGTAGCATCCAAGAAAACTGTTCCAGCATTTGTTGGGTTAGGTGCCACCTTATTGCCCCAGAAACCAATGCACATGGATGATACTTGACTGTCAAAAATGTAGCATTGTCAGAAACAGAGGGACAGATGCAAGTCAGCTGCCATTGTATTTTTCTCTATCCCTACTCTTTATCTTGAGTCTGATGCCAGTTCTTTCCATCCACTATCTGTACCAGCCCAGGAATCCAAAGCCAGCTTTATGTCAGAACAGCAGAGTTTAAGTTGTGTCAGAGAATCCAAGGACCAGAAAAGGGCTAGAAGGCTAGTTACTCTGGCATATATTCCTGTTCAAAAGTCTCTCTTATGGGGTACTCTAGTAGAACAAAATCTTCTACCACTTATTAGTAACAATAGACAATTAGAGAAGGAGATCTTTAGGGCAAAGAGGGCAATTAGGTGGCACACTGGATAAAGTGTAGAGCCTCAAGTCAGAAAGACTTGTTCAAATTTGACCTCAGATCATTATGAGTTGTGGGATCTTGGGAAAGTCATTTAGCCCTGTTTGCCTCAGTTTCTCAACTGTCAAGTGAACTGGAAAAGGAAATAGTAAACCAGTTCTGTATCTTTGCCAACACTAAATGGGCTGACAAAAAGTCAGACTCAAATGAACACCTGAAGATCTTACTAAATTTGTGGGTGCTTGCATCATTAAAAATAATTTTCTTTAATGTTTATGCTTAACTATATTAAATAAAATATTCTTTGTTAAAAAGAAACATCATTGAGAAAAAACAAAATAAGACAACCCCTTATTAATAATGACTGTGAATAGTTTGATTATTTGCTACTTTGATATCCAAACCAAAACACCAAGATAAAAACAGGTTACACTAAGTAAGTATTTACAAAGTACTTTAGGGAAATAAATAGCCTCCTGAATATTGCGGTTGCAAACCTAAGCTTTTTAATCAAAGGTAATATTATAATAAACATATAAAAATGTATGTAATCATTATATAAGTAAGCCCCTACTCTCTAGTTCATGGTGAATTCTCATCCCTTTTTAGGTATAAGAGGAACATATCCCAGGAAGAATGTAGAAGAGATGCAAGGACTCTGAGGAGGTGAGACAGGCATGCTGAGCTACATATAGGACCCGGAGAAAACCCAGAATATTGGGAAAGTCCCTATAGAGAATACACATTAATGAGAGACTATTCATCATATGTTGTCATAAATTTTGTCCCATATCTCTCCTCACCAAGACCAACTCCTCTCCTATATACCTAATATGATATTTCCCCATGACTCCAATGGCTTGCCCTTTCACTCAATCTCTTCTTACATTACTGGCTCCTTCTTCCCTGTGCTCTAAACATACCCATATCTTTCCCTACCATAAAAAATTCCTCACTTGACTCAACTATTTCCTTAAGCTATTTCATCTATTTATCCCTAGCCCTAACCCTAACCTTCACCCTGGCCCCTATGTATAGGTATCATATCAAAGACTAAATCTTATCTGGCTTCATTTTTCCCTTGGGATTTCTTCATGGAGTGATCTCATCATATCTCATGGTGATGAATTTATCATTTGTTTATAAATTATCATACCTATGCAGATGAATCTTAGATTTATACATCAATCCCTGGTCTCTCTCCTAAACTATCTCCTAATTACCAAATGAACTAGAGAAGGAAATAGTAAACCAATTCTGTATCTTTGCCAACACCAAATGGGCTCACAAAAAGTCAGATTCAAATGAAATAAACAGTTATTTCATCATTGACTGCCTTTTAGATAGATAGGTCCAATTGTATGTAATGGAGCTGTCTCAAATTAAACATCCCCCAAACAGAACACTTTTCATCTCTCTTAAACTACACTCCTTTTGAGGATACAATATTTTTTTTTCCATTTACCAAGATTCACAGATGAGAATCATGCTTGAATCTCCTTTTGCCCCATTTCCAATTAGTGTTGCTTTTACCTCCACAACATCTTTTACATTTATCCTGAGTTTTCTACTCACAGTCACTATTATAATTCAGTCCATCATCATTCATTTCTCACCTAAACTATGGACACAGCATTTTAACTGGACTTCTACTTTCCAATCTTCTTTCACAATAACCATCTTAAATATAAGCCTATGTTACTCCCCAAGTCAAAAGCCATCACTGACCCCCTATTACTCTTACAATAAAATAAAAATTACTAAGTTTGGTTTTTAAGCCCTTTGTGATCTGTCAATAGTTACTCTTTCAGGCTCATAGTACATTTCTCCCCTTCATGGACCAAATAGTCCACAAACTATCCTACTAGTCTTTCCTTAGACTTGTTAGTCCATCTGTCATCTATTTCCCATACCTGAAAATCTACTCCTTCACCATCACCTCTTAAATAAAGCCTGACTTCTTTCAAGGGCTAGCTCAGAGGCCAGCTCCTATAAGATATGTTTTCTGATTTTGCCCAGTGATTAGAATTTTTTCTTTCTACCTCAAAGTATTATGTATACACTTATCTGTCCACTTGCCTCCTTGACAGAATATAAACTCTGAAGGGAAGGATAGTTTTTTATTTTTGTTTTTGCTTTGGTTTCCCTTGCACTTTTCAAAACTGTTTTGTGTCTAGTGATGTATACAGTTGTTTCAATCATACTTGACTCTTTGTGACCCTATTCAGGGTTTTCTTAGAAAAGATACAGAATGATTTGCCATTTCTGTCTCCAACACATTTTACAGATGAGGAAACTGAGGCAAACCATCATTAAGTAACTTTCTCAGGGTTACACTGCTAGTAAGTGTCTATAAAGTCAGATTTGAACTGCCATTCATTTGCAAAAATTTCACACTGACTCCAGGTCTGGCATTCTATTCACTATGCCATCTAGCTGCTACAATTAACAAATTCATACTGGATTGTATTGGATCCATTCTTGTCAGTTCAGCATTTCATTGTCTAACTTGATATAGAGTCCTAATCTGCTGGCTCAGTGGTAATGCATTAGCAATTAACACACACACACACACACACACACACACACACACACACACACACACACACACACACACTATATATATATATATATATATATATATATATATATATATATATATATATATATATATATATATATACACTTTATTTACTAATGCCACATGAAGCAGATTAGGGTACAAATATACTTTCTCTAATGTTAGTCAGCCCAAAAAAACTAATCTAGTCCCCATGGAATACCAAGTTCCAGAGAAGTTGACTTGCCCCAAGTATATAGGGAACAAGTAGTGGAGCTAGAATTGAACTGAGGCCCATTCACTCCAAACTCAGTATTTGTTCTGCCTCTTTCCATGCATTCTGTTGACTGTGGCTAAGAGAAAAGATATGAATTCCTCAGGAACATACAACATCCAAAACTTTAAATCTAGGTATCACTAATGATGGACCAGACCAAATTTTTGCAAATGAATGGCAAGGATATTAGTACTACACAGCCAGTCCTATTTATAGTCATAGCATCTATGATATCTTGGAATTGATAGCTACAAGAAAAAAAGAAGGAACATGAGAAGGAAAATTTGCTACTCATTCCATAGAGAGAAGGGGTTTAAAAAAGGCATGCCCTAAAAATGGGCTACTTAGTTCTAAACACTACAACTGACTTGAATCATTTTGTGATTCAAGAAAGAAAAAGCAATCCCAAATATATCAGCAGATAAAGAGGTAGGATAACTTTTCTTTAAAAGTAATAGTTTTGTATAAACAATTCAGGGAAAAGACATAGCAGCAAAGAGGAGCAAAAAGATATGAACTAAAAAGCAATCTAAAATTAGGTAGCTGGGCAAGGCAATAAGACAGGCATTCATGTGTTCAGCTAAACTCTCAAATGCAATGTTATTCAGGCCTCCTTCAATGAAGGACTGCTACATAGCTTATAACAGAAGATATCTGAGTGAGACATTAGGAAAGTCTATTAACAGGAAAATATAAAAATGGATTACAAAAAGAAGTTGTAAATCTGTTTCAGAAAAAGAATTTTACACTTCTGGGGTAAAACCTGACACAAAGACTGCATTGACCTCGAGTCATACAAACAAGTATAAATTTGTATAACAACTTGAATAGACGTTTTAAACTATATATAGGGGCAGTCAGGTGACTCAGTGGATTGAGAGTCAGGTCTAGAGACAGAAGGTCATGGATTCAAATTGGACCTCAGATACTTCCTAGTTTTATGACTCTGGTCAAGTCACTTAAACTCCCATTACCCAGCCCTTACCATTCTTCTGCCTTGGTACCAATACACATTGTTAATTCTAAGACAGAAGGTAAGATATAAGTTATATTTAATTATACTTAATATGTATATATATGCAAACTCACATGGTATTACAACAAACTACTTGTATAATGGTTCATAAATTCTGAATTTCTATCATTTGACTAATGAGAACTTAAACAAAAGAAATTTAATGATGGCTAGCATTTACATTAATAATATGTGTTTATGTTCATGCTAAACATAAATTTCGTTAAGTAGTTGTTTGTTCTTTGTTTTTGAAGAGAATCAAAGGCATCATGGGGTGATGACTTCACTTGCATGTCATTTAAGTGAATCAGAATTGCACAAGGTCTTTAGCCTCACTGTCTTCCAGAGTCATCAAAATCTAATGACAGGACAAGAGTCAGGACCACTAGTGATGATCAAGAGTATAATGGATGATTTTGGCATCTTCCACGTCTGAACAAGTTCTATGTGATTTATAGCACCTGCTTCAGCTGTCTTCATAGCCATCGGCACAAGTTTTTCCTCATCCTCCCATTTTCTGGGGGAACTCTTCACATTCTTAGGTATACATCCCCATAACATTTCTTTTTAGGGCTTTTTGGTTGCCCTTACCTTTATTTAGTTCATTGCTAAGATGGGTTTACCAGGGTGTGACAGCTGCTATTGCTACAGTTTCATGGAGCCACAGTTGAGAGTTGGGTGAAAGGTGGAAACCAAAGGTAGATAAGGAACCCTGGAAAGGGCTCATTAAGCTTTCATACCAGAGGTATTAATCCTCCCCAAACATCCTACAATCCTTGAAGTAGACTTATTAAAAAAGGGTATATGGAATGTTTACAAAGGATCCAGAAATCATTTTGCAAATATATCATTAAAATGCTTAAGAGATCTGGGCATAAAGGCACCTTAAGTGTAATGAATGGCTTCTACTACAAAAAAGTACACAATTTTTTGCAAAATGTTAAGGAGAGATACAAAAAGTAGACAGAAAAGGAAAACATCTGGTTTATTATTTATAAGTATCACAACTATCAACTCCCTTGCTGTTGGCAAGCACCCCCAAAACCCAAGCAGATAAGCCAAATCAATTTAACATTGGGAAGACAGCTGGCTCGAGTTCCTTCCTTCCCAAAGGGTCATCTAATTTTCTCATACTTCAAATGCTTAGTTCTTACAGCACAGGAAAAACATTGTGTTCCTTTGGAAAACAGATAAAGGGTTCTGTTTTCTGGTACAGCAAATGTAAAAATTAAGGTTAAAAACTACTATGAGGAACACTGCTTTCTCAATATGGAAGGAGAAATGGTATACACTTATGTAACAAGAGTTCTGTTTCCTTGAGAAGTCATTTCATTAAATTTTTCAGCAAATGAAGAGTCTTTTTCTTGTATTTGCCTAAAGCATGTCAACACAGGTACAGAATTTTCTCAAGTGAAAACATTGCCATTGTTCTGACTAGGTTAGCCATTTTTGATCACCTTGCAAATGTTTGAGGAAACCAGGAAGAGTATTCCGTTTCATTAGCAAGCTAATATGCCTATACTTTCCATGGCTAGGGGAGCATCCTAGTTGTTTGTGGAAAAATAGCTGCGGGATTCTGATGAAAACAGAATCCAGAGAAATTGCAATAAATGCCCTTGTACTATTTTTAATATTACCCCTGCTGTATGTATAATTAGAATTTTTAAAAAGTTTATGCTTTAAAAAATCACCAAAGGGATTAAGTGGAACAAGCAGGCTATTTGTGTGGAGAACCATGAGGAACAAATGGCATTAGATAAACAAACAATGCCCTCCAACCTTGTTTATTCTTTATAAAATAATTAACAAAACCAGTGGAGGAAATGAATACACTTGATACAGATAAGCTTGACTTCAGAGATGTATTGGACATAGAAACATTTAATAAACACTAATGTAAATGTCTCAACTCCAAGGGGAAAGGAACTACCTGACCACTTCAGGGGAAATCTGATTTATATTTACTTACTCTAAGACTTTCTAAAGTAATAGACAGATTATATCAAGGAAATAAGGTAGTGAAATATGAACCAAGCATGGCATTCTTGTTTTACTTTAGATGAACTGCCTTAGAACCTAGGTAGAAATAGAGGCTGGGATAGATATAGGCAAGGGACAAAAAGAAAGAGAAAAAAGAGCAGACAGAAGAAGCTGAAGCAATGCTATGCTATGACAGCCTCCCATTCCTATATCATCACTATTAATTGATGCAGGGTGGCTGAGTTCAATTCACCTGGCTGTAGAACAAGTTCCTGGCTTTGGAGTGTCTTTGGGGACTGGGTGAACACCAAGGAAATTATATGAAAATTTAGAAAAACACATAAGCATTGTCATGTCATTACATTTGTACACAACAATATTCAGTTTTAATGAGGACTACAGAGTTTCTGCTGGCAGTGGGGTTGGTATAGAAAGGTTTCATGGAAGAGACAGAGCTAGAAGACTGTTTAGAAGAAAAGGAATTTTGGTTTGGAAAAGAATGAAGGGAAAATAACAAGTATTTATTGCACCCACTATGTGTCAGGCACTGTACAAAGTATTTTACAAATATCAATTAGATTCTTACAACAATCCTGGGAGATAGGTGTTATTATTATGAGACAGGCAGAGATAAAGTGACTTGCCCAAAGTCTGTGTGAGACTGGAATTAGACTCAGTTCTTCCTGATTCCAAACCTAGAACTCTACCCAGTGATCTATCTAGATGTTTCTAAAGATGCCGAGAAGTCATCTCAGGCAGGTTATATAACCCTTCATGGTAGTTCTGAGGTGAGAGTGGAAAAGAAGCCTCCTAGGCAAAGGAGATCAGTAAGATTAATCAACTCTTTCCTCCACCAAATGGAAAATAATTGATCAAATGATAATGAAGTGGCAAAGAGGCCTTTCTTAGCTGGTCTCTAAGGGCATATGAACAACAAAGTTCTGTTGAGAAAAGATGATAAGGGAAATATGCAAATAAAACAAAGTATGTTGTATACATTATAACATTTTGTAGGCATTTAGGTAGTATGATCAGTTGGAAGGAGTTTCCCTATTGATGAGATCACAGTCATTAAAGTATGAGAAGCTGGAGAATGTCTTACAGCCTTATATTTGGGCAGGACATTAGATTACTTAATTTGAACAAATGCTTTTCTTGGCATATCCAAACACATAGAGTTCGCATTTCAACCTGAAACATTCCTGCTGACTGGCAATATCAATTTAAAAAACACATTTTAATTGAATTCTTTGGATGATGCCAGCTCTCTTTTACTTTGGAAGATTTTGATTGGATGCCCTCATGAAGTATGCCAGGGAGGAGGACTGCAGAGAACTAATACAATGGAAAGAGGTGGAAGCCTGATTTTATATACAGATCAATCTCAAACATAAAATTAGGAAAGATTCTTTTGTATTTTTGTTTAGTGAGTACGCATATGCTTGTTTTCAAGAAATTTCATCTGCCCTCTGGATTTTCTAGAAATAATAAACTAAAAAGGAAAGCAAAGAAACAAAAACAATAGGGATTTTCAATGCCTTGAGGCTATCCCATTTTTTTAAGCAGTAAACTTGAAAAACTGTTTCAAGTCTTTTCATTCTAACATAAAAAGTAAACCTCAAAAGAAAAGACATAAGGTTTATAAATCTTGCATTTTATTTCACAGGTGCAAACATACATTTTAACTAACTAAATTTCTGAGAGATCCAGTATGATTAAAAATGAACATATTTTCTAGTTGTCAGAGGAAAAGGTTCAGAGAGTTTTCCGGAGTTGAACTCCCTCTTAAATCATGGCCAAAGATATTCCATATTTTCCAAGAGTACAATTAAAAACTGTATACAACTCATTTCTCATTTTTAGAATGATTTTTAAAAGTGCGTTCTCTACTATTTCCCATTTCATATGCACATTTTGTATCTATAATTATTTTCAGGCACAAATTTTCACAGAACAGCTGCACATATAGGTCATAGATCAGATATTTACTCTTTGCAGACAACTTTAGAAAAAACTTTCTTATTTTACAGAAGAAGCAACTGAGACCCAAAGAGAATGTGACCTACACCAAAGATTCCAGCTTTCTTCTGTTTGTTTTATTATCCTAGTAAAGCATATGGCCTGCTTTCCTTATTTTCATTTAATTCTTTTCAGCTGACATCAAGAACAAGCTAAACTTGACATTGTCTGGGATAGACAGATAAAGATCAAATTGTTAAGAGGATTTATATAAATATTATATGAAGACAGATTATGATATTTTCCCAGTGAGAAGTCAAGGGGGGGGGGGGCTGATGGAGAGAGAGAGAGAGAGAGAGAGAGATTCCATTATATAGTGGGAATTGATGAAGAACTAAGAAATAAGTTTCTAAGAACAGGAAAAAATATATTTTAAATATTTTTTCCTGTGAAAGTAATTTCAATTCAGTAAACACTTATTGAGAATCTTCTATGAGCAAGGAATGGTGCTTAGTGGTACAAGAGATACCACTCAACGCTTATTCTCAGTCACCTTACAAAATAATAAGGGATTCTGTACATGGATTAGATTAGGGGGCCAATGACATCCCTTTCTACTCTTAAATTTCATGATATATGTGATTTTGTGATTCTGAGTAGGAAAAATAACTTTGATACAAGGAAGAGTATGACAAATTCAGTGACAACGTCCAGGGAAGACTCTGAAAGAGATGCATGGAACTTGGGTCTTAAAGGTAAAGAGAAAGAGATAGCAGCAGGAAGAGATGAGTGGCAGTAGGCCTAAAGTTCATTCTATTTTTAGCAGATGATAAAAGAACATTTGGAGAAAAATATCATGGCAGGTTGAGAATATGGGATGAAGCCTAGTACAGCCTAGCACTGAATATATGAAAGGTAATAATATGAGACAAGGTTGTCCTATAAGGTTAGAACAAAGTGGTGAATAGCTTTAAGGCTAGAATCAGGAGTTTCTAGTATATATGGTAAGCAATGAGGAGACAATGAGGGATTTGAATAAAGGAATGGCATCAATCCACCAATAAACATGTATTAAGTGCCTATGTCCCAGGTACTGTGCTAAGCATTGGACATGATCATAAGGTGCATTAGGAAGACAACTTGGGTAACTAGGAAGTACAGATTAGAAGGAAGAGAAACTGAAGGGGAAAAGGTCATTTAGAATTACCTCGGCAAGAAGAAATACGGGTTTTATGTATTACAAAAACTATTACTGAAAGTTGAGATATTTATAATATTTCAAAACTTGAAAAGTACTTTATATACCTCATTTCACTTATATCTATTTGATGAAGAACAGTTTCAATGAGGGTGAAGAGATTCTGAGAGAAATTGGGAAGGTAGGAATGATAAGACTCAGTAACTATATTAGAAATAAAGGGTAAGAGAGAGAGAAGCAGATGATTATCCCCAAGCTTATGAAAATGGGGAATTGGTAAGATTGTAGTAACATTAATAAAAATGAGGAAGTTAGAGAGTCTGGCAAGTTTACTAGGAAAATGAAAATGTCACTTATAGACATATTGAGGCTGAGGCACTGATAGGACATATTCTAGAATGCCACATACAATATTTATAGGGAAAGATGGGTGGATATTATAAAAATGGAGATTTGAACCCCAGACTTCAATCCCCAGAAGTTCTTGGTATTTCCCAGAATTCCCTATAATCTCACCTGAGTCTCTACCTGGGTGAGATCACAATTAGTATTTAACTGGCAGTAATGCCTCCCACAGGCTCTCTCTGCTCAGCCATTGCAATGATGTAGTAAGTAAGCTTTGAATAGGGGCTAATCAGTCCTGGGCACATGGTGCATTTTCTTTATTCCTTGATTTTCTAATAATCCTTAATAAACCTCACAAAATATAATATTTTTGTTACTAGGGACTAACTTAATTTTTATAGTTTTTGGTGACCACAAGATTGGATGAAAACTTCTCAATTTTTTAAAAGATAGCCTAGATAATTTTTTTTTTAAGCCACATTTCTCTTTCCAAGGCTTTTTGCCCCACCTACCCACCTTCGCAAGCTTTTCTTGATTCAGCTTGCTCCTGCTGCCTGCTCCCTCCTCCTGCTATCTGTTCCTGCTTCCATTCATCCACTCCGGACCTGCTTGACCCAGATCCCTCTCCTGATCCCGACCTGCTCCAGCTCAGCACCAGCTGATCTCCAGCCTTGAGCCAGATTGCCCCAGGCCAGCCCCAGTACCCAGGCTGCTGGTAGCTTCCCCTTGTGTCTTTGGAATAAAAAACCATCTGTTAAAAATGGGGGTGATCTTTCCTTAGGCTACAATTAGCCTCCACATGGCAGGGGACCATGGGGGTGGGGGGAGGTGGAGAGAGGGGGGAGGGGACAAGGAGAAGGAAGAGACTTTTCCAAACAGGAAGTTACAAGTATGGCATATTCTATGAGAGAGCAGTGTATTTCCTATTTCAAAGGATATTTTTTGAGTGCACTGTTACTCTTATTTATCTCACCTGAGATTCAGGGGAGAAATTCATCTCCCTGCAACTCTTTGCCAATTGGGTCCACCCAATTTGAGATTCCTAAAACCTACCCTCGCTATGGGAGATCCCATATACTGAAATACTAGTGGAATCTAAATGGATAAAAAACAAACAAACAAACAAGCAAAAAAACTAAGAAACTTTAAAGAGATTTGGAGGTTATATATTTTAAGGCTTTTCAGACTCCAAAGTTTTATAAAAATCTCTGTATTCTATTGCATTTTGCTGATTGTTTTGTTTAAGATTTAATTTTGTTGGTTTTATGTTCATATATTCATGCATTCAATACTATTCTGTTACACTGAATCATTTTAATGTACTGGGTTTTAACTACTGTTATATTCTGTTGCTTTTCCCCTATAGCTATACTGAACAAACATTATTGAAATAAGCCCATATATAAAAACATCCTTTTCTATTTTGACTTTGTAAATTGTTACATAGAGGATAGATGGACTTTATAAAAAGTGGTTAAAGTTGTATAACAACCTTTGGAAAGGTTTTAATTTAATTTAATTTTAAAATTTTAATGAGCTAAATATCTCAAAATGATTTTATGAGGTCTTTAGACATGATTTTTAGATTTTTTTTCAACAACTCTGATCATTTTGCCTGCCTCTAACAGTAGGTAAGGTCCATTTTAGTAGTTGAAGTGAAATACAATTATAATTCCCACCTCCCACATTTATAAAAATGTGAATGGATGGGACATCACAGTCTCATACCAAAGGATCTGGGAAGTTAATCCCAGGGCATGGTACCCCTGGCTGGCTCACAAGAGTATCTCTCATTTATAACTCTTCAGCTCACTTTACCCTTTCATCAGAACAATCTAGATGTCTTGATGATGTTCTAGACCCAAATAAGTTTTACTTTGTTTTTTAAATATCTCAGCCAAGGTTGAAACATTGCTACACGTAAAAAAAAAAATTGTGACAAATTTCCATCAGTTCATAGGCTTTTAAAAATGTCATACAGCAACTTATGTGAAATATGATAATGGGTTTGTTTGCCATTTTAATTAATTGGGCTATTATGAATTTGGGAGAT
Source organism: Monodelphis domestica (assembly GCF_027887165.1). NCBI lineage: Eukaryota > Metazoa > Chordata > Mammalia > Didelphimorphia > Didelphidae > Monodelphis > Monodelphis domestica. The sequence continues at coordinate 163,580,126 of NC_077230.1, forward strand.
ATTGAAACATTTTGAATGTGCATTACATGCTGTACTACTGTTCTTTATTAAAAAAAAACTGTTACTTTGTGAAATTCATTTGCTCATACAATGGATCATGGCCAGGTATGAAGAGGAAATGGATCTCATTTTTGGTGAGAAACCTTGGTATTCTATATTTTCTTAGCTGACACAGTGTGCCAATGATTATAATGTATATCTTTATTTTTAAAACTCATTATATTTTCTTGCATGTGCAAAATACTCTTTAAGTTTTATTTTTTCTCTCCTTTTTATATTTGAAGCATATGTCACCAGAATAACGATTTTATTTAACTTTTTTTATTTTGTTGTAATATAAGTTTAAAATAAATTTGCTATAATGTCAGTGCATGCCCCAAAAGCTTGAGACTATAAAAATGAAGCCATTAATAGTTTAAAAAGAAAATTTATGGGACTTTGCTTAATGATTCTGTCTAATTCCAGGACAAGAGAATACAAAAAGGGAGCACAGACTTAACCTGAAGAGCGCCAAAAGAGCACACAGGTCAAAAAAAAAAAAGAAGAGGAAATCAATCCAGGAAGGATTGATGCACTTCTAAGCCAATACAAAGGACTTGAAACTAGTGTGAGTCTCAAGGTTGCAATGCTTGACATACATTAAGACATAGGTCTTCCTTGTATCCACACTCTTTGTGAAAATACTTACAGACAAGTATCTCAAATTTGGCTCCTACCTGGCTCCTATAATCTAATCCATTTTCTGTCTTTCATAATGAGGCAACTTTCTGTAGTCCTGGCTACTGACTGGGTAAATGCATTATTGCTTATATCATTTTAATTGGGCCCTGATTCAAGGACCTGTTATAGATTTATTTTTCCTTTACTTAGAATTTTTACACATAAGATTTTGATAGTCTACATTTCATCCAGAAATTATCCTTTTTTATTTTGGATTTTTTTAATGTTTTTTTTTTATTTCTCTTGCCAATTGATTCATATACCTCATAACTCAGCCATACTTCCTTGAGTGATCCCTGTGTTTTTCAATCACCCTGTTCAGGAGGGTATGTATAAATATTATTATTTTAAATTGCAAAATTTAAATTCCTTTTGAGAGTAATTTTAGGTTAAAAAACATGCTACCTCTCCGAATCTAGAAACTGAACTGTCTGGAGAAGACACCATGAAGATGCCTCCACAGACCACAAGCTGCATGAGAAGATCCAGAGGGAACTTTGGGATATGGTGATTTGAACTGTGTGGGGTTTAAATGCATTTGCTTTGTATGTATACTCTTATGCCAAAGGGGACTTCCCCCTAACTGGCTTTTTGTTAATGCACCTTGAAATTATTGGTTTTGTTCTCTTTTCCTTTTATCCACAAATTATTGCAATCTTTAAGTTGATTATGTTTCCATGATCCTTTTGGGGAAACTGGTTTCCCAATATGATCACAGGGAGGTATGTAAAAATGGAGATTTGAACCCCAGACTTCAATCCCCAGAAGTTCTTGGTATTTCCCAGAATTCCCTATAATCTCACCTGAGTCTCCACCTGGGCGAGATCACAATTAGTATTTAACTGGCAGTAATGAATGCTTCCCATGGGCTCTCTCTGCTTGGCCATTGCAATGATGTAGTAAGTAAGCTTTGAATGGACTAAGCAACCCTGGGCACATGGTGTATTTTCTTTATTCCTTGATTTTCTAATAATCCTTAATAAACCTCATAAAATATAATATTTTTGTTACTAGAGACTAATTTAATTTTTACAATATGAAGAACAGGGGTTACAGAAGGTTTGTAGCAGGGAACGGACAAGTTGAAGGGAGAGAGGGATTATGTCTGCTGGTGAGCCAAAAGGAGAGCTATGCCCCCTGTCGAGAAGCTATTTTTTAACAAAATATAGTTTCCAAGAAATGAGCCACTTATGATAGCCTGTGGGGAGGTCTTCTCTATGAATTGATGCCGAAGATACCCCAGAGCAGGTAAACACGGACCCTTGTGATAGAGGCCCCTCCCCCGTTGAGGTGATCAATTTCATATACTCTTCAGTCTGGCACTTTTTCTCTAGTGCCTGCCTCTATCACAACCTCCTAAGGGACAAGCCTTTCCCCAAACTTTGGTTGTCCAGCAGGGGTCCGATAAGCATCATTTGTAGTTGGATGACTGAACTGAGGTTCAGCTCCCTCTATACCCCGGAAAAGATAGTCGACTTATCTGACTGCGATATTCAAAGATAAATTTTAATAACCAGTTCAGCTTGGAGAGGTATCAGGGAAAAGGGAAGAGGGATGTCCCTAAATAAGGTTGAAGTCTTTCTCAGCTTTGGAGCTGAGGCCAGGCCTCACAGGCTGGTGGAAGGTTTCTCTTATTCCTGTCTACGCTATATATGTGCTAGTTTTCTTAATTTCAAAATCTTAGCAGTAGACAACAAGCAACAAGGAAAGTTCTGACTTCAGAGCTGGTTGGGCCTATCTCTTCAGGCTGAAGAAAATAGAGGCACTTCTATCCAGAGACTGGGAAGCCAAAGCTCCTCCCACTTCTAACTCCAGGAAAAGAAGTGCTAGTCACAAGACCAACTGCCACTCCCAGTTGCCCCTTCCCCCACCAACTGTCAGTCTTGTCAATTTCTTCTCTCTCTAATATTCCCACTGTTGCTTGTTCCAACACACTGGCAGAAAGTCTAGAACTTGTTTTAGTTTCCTTTCCACACACTGAAAACATAAGACTAGAACTCTGTGTAAAGATTAGAGTATAGATACATATATGGAAGTTATGTGCTTAAGATAATTGAAAAATAGTTGATAACTGGGGACAGCTGGGTAGCTCAGTGGATTGAGAGTCAGGCCTAGAGATGGGGGGGTCCTAGGTTCAAATCTGGCCTCAGCTTCCCAGCTGTGTGACTCTGAGTAAGTCACTTAACCCCCATTGCCTAGCCCTTGAACCAATCACAGTATTGATTCTAAGATGGAATGTAAGTGCTTAAATAAATAAACAAATAAAAAAGAAATAGATGACATCAACATGGAATAGAGCACAAAAAAATGTAAAGAATGTCTAGGAAACAACATTGCGACATACCCTCATTTCATGAGGATGAAGAGAATGAAGGGTCTAAACTCCTTCCAATCTTACCTTGGCTGAAACATCTATCTCTGAGGTAACAACTGACCCACTTGGTACTAAATCCAATTACTTTTTTAAAGTCCTCACCCTTCTTGACCTCTCTGAAGCTTTCAACACTGAATTACTGTCTCTTCATAGACATGGTACCTGAACCCTACCTACCATAGAATTATTTTTACATCAAATTCAATTATTTTTCCTATTCTGAATTTGTTAAATATTACCAATCCTTTACTTAATACTTTAAGTCCAGAGGTGGTAGAATACAAAAGCAGAATCTTACTCCTTTTGCCAATGGAAGTAAATTCTTAATATTGGCAGATCTATTCCATTATATGCCTAATTGCTTCTTCTGTTCAATTAAAAAATTGTCTGAGGGTAATCTGGATTAGCTAATCTTCACACTAAAATCTCTGAAGGATTTTTTTCCCTTCATCACTTTTGCTTCAATGCTACGGCTCATGATCTCTTGTCATTCTCCATATTTTACAGGTGATCTCATTCTCTAAACTGGTGTTGCCCTTGGCTGCCATTCCTTTCTTCTTGGCAAAGAGATTAAGTATTAGCTTTTTCAGTCATTGTGGTATACTAGGCTTGGTGATTGCTTTGAACTGATGAGGGGATAAAGGACTTTTCAAGATCATTCAAGTATTTCTGATGAAAAGACTGGAAGCTGAGTAGAAACTCTGAAATGCAAACATGAAAATCTAAAAAGGTAAATTACTTGAGAAGAGGCTATACAATAAAGATGTATTTACATTCTAATAAAGAGAGAAGAAACAAACATCCCTTCAAAACCCTAATATCTTCAAAGGTCATGGAGGGGGTTGAGTAACACATAGTGCCTGGGGGTAATTTTGTTCTGGTTTAATGATCTCAAGCAGGCCAATCTTTTTTTAAAGGGTCAGCTAGTAAATATTGTAGGTTTTATGGGACAAAGGCAAAATCAGGAATATTTTTAGTAAGAATTAAAGAAGATAGATAACAAATTGTTACAAAAAATTTATTGATAAAATTCCAAATATGAGTAGAATTCTTTTGGGTAATTTTTATTGTTCTTTGATTGCTTCAGTTGTGTCCAATTCTTTGTAACTATTTTTTTTAATTACAGGTCTACAATAAGAGAAATAGAATACTTTATGTGAGAGAGATAACATGTCACTTAATTGGGGTTCAAAGTTAGTGTTCCCTATCATCAAAATTGAATGCAAATGTTCATTTTTTAATTATGATCATTAATGAGATTTTATGTTTCATCTTTGAAAATGTCTTTTCATACAGATAGGTACTGCCAAATACTGAAATCAATCCATGAGCATTAGGTTTTGAGGCTGAAGGCTAACAATCTTAAATTAGTTTTTTTGGAAAACATTTCTTCAACTGCTGCAATCAAATATGATTTAATCAACTAACTATTAGTAAATGTCTTTCTCTTTGTTTGGCTAACAAATGAGTCATTCAGAGACTTACTTTGGTTGCAATCTTATTTTAATTTTTTTATTTTTCTCAAGAAATTCTGTAGTACTAAGGTATTCCATTTAAAATTTTCTAATTTCTGACTGCTACTTTCCATTGATTAAGAATATTACCATAAGTGCTTGGTCTGGTAATGTCAACATACATTGGATTCTTTTATCACAGCTAAAAAGCCACTGTATAATATTTGAAGTCCACCTTTCTCTTCTTCTTTATATATATATATATATATATATATATATATGTATATATATATATATATATACATATATATATATATATATAATGAGCATGAGCTGGTAATAAAAAAAAATCATATGGTGTACCATGACATTTGAAAGCCTATTGATCTACTGTAAGGCTGTAGCATGAGGTGAGGAAATAGTCATACAGAGTCTCTGTTGCAAATACTCAACTCTACCATTGTAACAAAAATTATGTGTAAAAGAAGCATAGCTGTATTCCAATGAAACTTCATTTCTGAACACTGAAATTTGAATTTCATATAATTTTCTTCTGGCACTAAATATTAGTTTTCTTTGGGTTTTTTCAATCATTTAGAAATATTTAAAAAAAACATTTTTAGCTCATGGGTCATTCAAAATCAGGGTGGGGGTATGGGGACCAATTTAGCCTACTGCAATAGCTCACTAATACCTGGTCTTAAGAGACAAAAGAAAAAATATCCTAGGGAATAACCAAAGAAGAAGGGGAGGAAACATTATATAATAAAGGTGCATGAGATGATTTTTAAATTAAGCAATGACTTGGAACTTTTGTTGCAAACCAATTAATACCTATAGTCCTGAGGAGAACTTTAACTAGTTGTGTGAGCTTGGGTAAGTCACTTAAGATTTTTTGGCCTGTTTCCTCCTGGGTAAAATGAGAATCCTTTTGCAACATTTTTCCTTAGCCCTGCTATAAGAAAATTCCTCGCTTCTTTTTATTCATAAAATTGTTGAAAATCTGGTATGTTTGGTTTTTGTTTTGTTTTGCCCCCTCATGACTGAGACAAAGCATGAAGGAGTAAAGAGTGTCAGCTCTCCTCACTTAAATCATTTCACCCTTGTCTGCATCAGGTGCCAAAAGACGAACTTATTAAATGATCAATGTACATTTATATAATCCCCATGAGGCAGAATACATGAAGATGTATGCTCTCCAAAGGAATATCTCAATATCATGGAGGATGGAGTCAACATGGCATATCAAAAAGCAGAAAGGGATAATCAGGAGACCTCAAATCCTGATTCTGCATTTACTAACTCTATGCCCTGGCTAAATCACTTCTCTTCCTGGGAATTCCATTTCTTCATATAAAATGAAGATGTTGAACTAGATTCCCTTTAAGAACCTTTCCAACTTTACATCTACCATCTTATGAAAAAACAAGTGCATGAAGAATATCTACTGTCTAGATTATCTTATGCTTTTAGATGGATAACCTATTGACCTGATTCATCAAATAGTATATCTGGAACAGATACAGCAATGGACAATGAACTGAACCCCAAAAGACTAGAGTATGTTATATTTTGTAAATTGTGCTTTAGTGACCATAAACTTCTCTCTAAAATAAAGGCCCATGTTTTTAACGTTCATTTTCTTCTTCTGATTCTATACAGCTGTCAGAAATAAGTCTCTAGAGAGTTAAAGTTACAGAGGTCATACAAAGGGTGAATGTCAAGCATGAGCAGTCACCAATATATTACCGTTGAAGAATAGTTTGGGCCAAGTGACACAGAGACTGCCATTAGAGAGAGATATGACTAGAATAAGAGGTAAATCAGTCATTTGAGGAGAACCAGGGTTATCAGATAGAAAGCTTGAGTTTTGCATCAGTACCCATCAGGACATTGTCCTAGAAGTTCTCTAGAAAACTGAGACAAATGGACAAACATGGACAAGAGTCACACAAGCTGTGATCATCATGGATACATTGTGATGCGTCCCAGTGGAGAGTGAGCCCACATAAACAAGCTCATAAAGCAACTGAAATAGAAAAATTATGCAGTACTTTGAACAACCCCAAGTTTTTCCCTGGAACAAAGGTCCATCTTTTATCATCAATATTCCCCCAGTATAAGCACTCACTAAGGTGTAATGTTCACAGCAAGCACTCAAATATAAAAAACCTCTTAAGAATTTTTTTTGTTAATGAAACATGACTATTTTCCAGAATCACAAAGATATCTCAGGAGGATAATTAGGAAATTTTAGCCCTATGTATGAGATTCTGAGGGCACTGAAGGGAAAAACAGATATTATTGTAGTTGTTCATTGGTTGATGAAATGCTACACAACACTAAAAAAAAAAAACAATACTCTATTATAAAAAGCTTTGTCCTAAGTCTTAGGTGTCTTAACATATCATAATAGAATTTGCCTGAAATTAGCATCAGCAAAACCCCTTCCCCCACATTTTATGTCTTTGTTTTTTGTTTTTTTTACCTTTTTTGGTCTTTAATTGCTTGCGCAGTCAATACTTTCCTCAGTTGTTCCAGGCGCTGAATATCTCTCTTTTCTATTTCTTGCCATTTCTGTTCTTTTTTAGCCCAGTACTCTTTGATCTAGAATGTAAATGTTATATGGCATTTAATACCAACAGATTTGTAAAGACAGAACAATAAGGAGAAAAGCTGGAATGGCATTATCTGTTGGGTATTACACTCAGAATTGAGTTTAAATGCCAATTTGTCTTTTTTGGGTTTCCTATCTTCATCTAGAACCCAGCAGCAAGTAGAAAATAAATTAATACATGAGAGTAAAGAAATCCAGAGCAAGAACTTCTAAGGTAGAAATGTAGCTCATGCTGGGACCTCAGGTTTTAATCTCTGCTTAATATAATTGACTTTCAGGGAATCATTGTAATACAATTGTATTGTGTCTAAGGTTTATGACCTACTCATTGCCCAAGAATATTTTTACCCTATTACAGCAATGTAGTTTTTAACAAATATAGCATTAAAAACTATTATTACCTTAAAAGCATGATTTTATTTATGCTAATGGATAACAGGATGTTGAAAGCTTCATGCTTTAGAGGAAGTGGCAGGAAGTAGGTGGGAGGAAGGAAGAAAAGGAACAATGAACAAGTTGAGGTATATAGTGGTTATGGGTCCTGTGGTCTAATAAAGGCCACATCTGACAAGTTCAGAAGGGTGATGGTGATGAATCCAGTAGGCATTTTTCACCTTCCTCTGTAGAGATTGTATTTCATAGCATTAGGATTTAGAGCTAAAAAGCACCTTAGAGATCATCTTACAACGTTGGTTGAAGCTGTGGCACAACCAGCACCTGGAGAATTGCTCTGCTCCCCCCTTCCCAGCACTTGAGGTCATTTTTTGCATGTCCCACCCCTCTGTCCAGTCACCCAAAGCAAGCACTTTCTCCCTCAACTCTCTCTGGTAATTCAGGGCTCACCTGCAGCTTGCGTTTGCCCTCTGGGCACCAAACTGGGAAAAGTTCATCAATGAGGATTGGACAGCCTTCCTTATTTTAAAGATGGGCAAGCTAAGGCCTTAAAGGTTAAATGATTTTCATGAAGTCACATCTTTCATAATGATAGTGAATAGCATACTTAATATTTTGAACCCAGGTTTTCTGAGTCCAAATACAGGGTTAGTTTTACTACACAGCTTTGTGTATTTTGTCCCTGGGCCAAGACGTGAGAGCAAAAAGCATTGCTCCATTTTGGTGTTCTGCTTGCCAGTTTTGTGATGCCCTGATACAGATGTGCTCTCTCTAGGAGGCTAGAAAGATGTAGGTTATTTGGTCAGATTGCAGCAGTAGATAAAGAGTTGGACTTGGACTCAGGGAAACGAGTTCCAATGGTGCCTTAGACATTTTCTAGCTTTATGATTCTGAGCCAGTCACTTAATCTCTTTCAATCCCAAATTTCTCATCTATAAAGTGAGAATAATAATAGCACCTGAACAATGAGGTTGCTGTTGTGAGGATCAAATGAGATTAAATACATAATATGCTTTGTGCATCATTAAATACTATGTTTATTTATTGGTGTTCATTTTTTGTTGTTCAGTTGTTTTTCAGTAGAGTCCAACTCTTCATTCTATTTGGCATTTTCTTGGCCAACATATTGGAGTGGTTTTCCCTCTCCTTCTCTAGTTCATTTTGTGGATGAGGACAGTGAGGGTTAAGTGATAGGGTCACACAGCTACTAAGTGTCTGAGACCAGATTTGAACTTGGGAAGATGAATCTTCCTAACTCCAGGCCCAGTGCTCTGTCTATTGCACCACCTAGCTGCCCACTACCTGTAAATTGTTACTACTTTTTTTTTTTTTTTACTAAAAACCCTTACCTTCCATCTTGGAGTCAATATTGGCTCCAAGGCAGAAGAGTGGTAAGGGCTAGGCAATGGGGGTCAAGTGACTTGCCCAGGGTCACACAGCTGGGAAGTCTCTGAGGTCAAACTTGAACCTAGGACCTCCCATCTCTAAGCCTGGCTCTCAACCCACTGAGCCACCCAGCTGCTCCCCACCCCTTACCCCTTACTACTACTTTAAGGAGATAGCTATCTACTTTGCCACAGGTCAAGCTGATGCCCCAGAGCAGTGAAGGATAGTGTCTGGACTACTACTCCTATTCCTTCATGTCAGCAGCAGTGGCCACTTCAAGGTCAATTATTTTGTATCAGCTGAAATACAATCTCTTTTTTCCCCCCACTTGCATAAGGAGAAACTCAATAATTTCCATTGCTTATCACACCTGCCCACCCTTCCTACCTCCAAGGTTTACCACAGCAACAGGAGCTATGGGATCCTGGAAAATGAGGGAAAACAAAAACACCTCAAATACCAGAACTCAGGAGCAAGATGATAGAAGTGCTAATAACAATAGCACTTTCGGAATTCTTGCTGAAGGATTGTATGGTGGGCACAGAATCACAGAATTTGGAGAAGCCGACCTTGCCTCGTTCAATCTTTACCTGGATGGATTCTCCATTACAGTATTAGGAAAGGAGGAGTCATCCATCCTTTGCTAGTGGAAGACCCCTGGTGGAAGGAGGGAGGGGAAAAGGAATATCCCATGACCTCTCCACACAACCTATTCCACTTTATGTCAGTTTTCATCATTAGGAAGTTGTTCCTTATGTTGAGCTGAAATCTCTCTTGGTTTTGTAAATGTAGAAATTTTAGGCTTCTGGGAGAGGTTATAATATTGTAATGGCTAAAAATGTGGCTACAGGATTTATGTAATATTGAACAATGGCCGCCAAGGAATTTACTTATGAAATTCCTAAAATGAAACACTCAAGTCAGAATGGAGTTTATGGAGGTTTAATCACACTGGAAATAGAGAAAGGAGAGGGAGAGAAGGAGAGAAGAGAAAAGGGAAAGGGGCTACTCAACCTCTGACCAAGGCAGAGGGAGTTTTAGGCCCAAAGGCCCAGGTGGAAAGAATCAGTCCTTAACTCACGTGACCGATCTGCAGGAAAGCTGTCTGTGGGTGTCCTCCCTCTCCAAGCTCCTAACACCAACCCCCTAGCTCCCTCCACAGGAAGTGAGCGAATTCCAGAGGCTGTTCCCTACCTCACTTCCTGTGTCTCACAAATGCCAATGGTTGGCTCTAGCTTGGCTTAGGACAGCCCAGGTGGGCAGTTAGTTATTTCTGATTTGTCATTGACTAGCGCATGCCCGTGTAGTGTGGGTGTGCACAATTTTTGGGTGCTAGACCAAGATGGAGACTTTTAAAATTCACAGTTTTCACCCACTACTCTTAGTTATGTCCTCTGAGGATAAATAAAATTAGTCAAATGCCTCTTCAATGTGACACTCCTACCTAGTCTGGTCTCTCTGAAACCTGTTCTCTCAAAATCTAGAACATATATCAAACAATATGCCTAGTTTGTCTCCTCTTTATGACTAATGATCTCAGTTCCCATTATTTCCACTTTAGTAATTTATCCCTCCTTACTATGCAGAATTAGATCCACAATGGCACTTCACCTGTTCCCCCCACCCCCACTTTTGAAAAAATGAAATTAAAACAAGTCAAAAATGTAATCACCTTTTCTTTCACCAGAAAGTCCAATCACTATCTATATCACTGATATCCCCTGTTGCCACTATATCATGCTTCCATGCTAGTTGGTGATAGGTCCCAAATTCCTCATGTGCTTTCCCCTTCTGGTTCTGTGCCATGTGATATTCTCTCATGAGGACATTGCTTCTTTTTTTTTTTTCCCTCCATGGATCCTTACTCAGATGTTCTCCATCATGTGCCATCATAACTTCCTGTTTATGGATTTCCTCTTAGGAGTCCATTGTCTTAATAAGCAACGCTTTCTACCACTACTATTTTATTACTATTTAGTTTCTTTTGAATAAGCTAAGCCTTCCCACTGACATATAACAGACCTGACCTACCAAAGGTCTCAGTGATATCAATGAGGTCAAATTTGGTGCATTAAATTAAGAACTTTATTTCGCCTTGTTTATTACTCATGATTACACATCTCAGCCCATAGATTTTTATCAGCAGCTAAGTGGAGAAGTGGCAAGGATGCTGGGCATGAAGCTCTGTGACCCTGGGGCCTCGTTTTTCTCAGTTTCCTCAATTGTAAAATAAGAATAATAGCAGTACCCATCTACCAAGACTGTTGTGAAGATTAAATGGGATACTATTCATAAAGGGCCTGGCATATAGAAGGCACTCTGTAAATGCTAGCTGTTGCTGGTGTTTTTATTCTCCTGTGAATTAGTCCTCTCTGCCAATATTCTCCCTAGACTCTAGCTGATATTCTCTGTGAAATATGACTTGGCAGATGCACGTGTTTTTTTTCTTTTTCCCTTCCCACCTCAATTACAATTTTAAAGAACTCCTGATTAGATTCCTAAGACTCTAAGCAAATATTTTCCCCAGTCTTTCTTAAGTGTGCTGCTCCCTTTTCTGAGAGTCTCCTCTTCATACATCTTGAGCCACAGCTTAAAAATCCAAATTCTATTCTCAGACGCCAAAGGAGTACTTGCCTTCCTATATCTGCCTTTCTTTGGGGAATTTTCAATAGCAGTAGTCATACATATATTAGCCATGGCTACCAAGGTCTTTGGCTGTTTCCCAGGTCTTTATAATCTTTAACAATGTTTTTGAGATTCTCCCTGGTCCTTTGTCCCTAAATGAATCACCAGAAATGTTAGGTTGTCATATTTAATAAGTATTTGTAGGCCCTCCAACCTCCAGATCCCAGACATGTGCCACAGGAAGATAGGACTCTTCTTGGTAGTTTATATAGAGTTAACAAATAGCTGCCTTGATAGCCCCCAGCAGGGTTATCAACCACTACTGCTCTCCTCATCTTCTGCTGATGATTATCGAATGGCTTCTCGTCTGGTGGAATTTGTGTCTCCACATCTCTGATCCCCACAGCATCATTCCTAGAAGCACAAGAAATGACTTCCTTCAAAGATGGCTTGGCTTCTCCCTCATCAGGGAAAGTCTCCTACTTATTACATGGCACTAAATGTTCATGGGGTCATCAAATTTCTGTGTTACATTTTTCTTCCCTCCAACTTTTGACAAAGGCAAGAATTCCTATATCTTTATAATCTTCCCCACCCCATCCTCTTTGATTCTTTTAGAAAGAAGCAATTCTCTTCTTTCAAGGAATGCTCCATTCTTTCTAATAACTTGGAATATTCAGTTGAAATATATTCTGATAAACCTTTTACCTCTAGGCTAAAAATTAATTTGCACTTCAGATGTGAGGTACTGACAAAAACAAACAACAACAATTTCTCTGCAGCTGACCTCCAAATTCACCAAAACTACTAAAGCAAGTCCAAGAGAATGGGCCTTCTTTCTAGTTATTCCCTTAGCCAACACAAACCAGCCTCCTTGGAGTTTTAGGATTCAATACATGAATATAAGATCCGGTCAGCTTATTTCACTTTGTCCTTATCACTAGACTCTCTGCCCCTACATGTTATGTGTTTGAGGGTAAAGTAAGGAGCCTTACTTAATTTATTTAGCAGACACTGGGATTCAAGATGAAGTCGATTACCTAATAAAATGTACACATATCCTTTCATCTTGCCTTTGCTCTCCAGATCTTTCTTTTTATATTCTGGGATGCTAGGCTTTGACATCATTCAAGAGCAGCATAACTGGGAAAAGTATTTTCTTTTGAAATTAACCTGTTGGGAAAAGCTGGAAAGATATTCAGAAACTGATACAGAGTGAAATGAGCAGAACTGGGAGAATACTGTATATAGTAACAGCAATATTGCATGATGATTATCTGTGAAAACTTAGCTACTCTCAGCCACACAATGATCTGGGATAATCCTGAAAGACTTATGACAAGGAATGCTCTCCACTTCCAGAGAAAGAACTGTTGGAGTCATCTTTTACATCAGTGTATTTATGGTTTTTCTTGGGGGTTTTGGTTCTGTATGAATGTGCTCTTACAACAATAACCAATATGGAAGTGTGTTTTGTATGACGATAAAAAGGTTTTTAACAAAAATATCATATATATATTTTTTAAAACTAACCTGTTAGGGTTAATCACAGTAGGGTAGATTGGTTCCAGAATTTCACTAAGCACTGTTTCACTATATGGGACCTTTAAAGATCAATTTTTGGGTTATGACTGTATAGCGGGGGAGTATCCACCAAGCAATACTTACAGTACTTTTAAGATCCAAATTAAAATCAGAACTGGTAGCATTCAATTAGTCCCATAGGAAATGTATCTAGATGCAAATTTTAAATTCGTTGCTTTTTAGATTTTACCTATATAATGTTATCTTTATAGCATTCCAATAATAGAGTTAGAGAGTTAATGGGAATAGTAGAGAAATTAAATTCCATTTCTGTTGATATCCAAATAAGTTTTTGAGAAGAAACATATGGTTGGAGCAGGGGGAGTAGTGGGATGCTCTTATTATTCCCTCTATTGCTTATTAGATGGAAGATGTTGCTCTTATTTCACAGTTCCATATTTCGTTCATTTTGGTAAAGTTGCGCCAATAAAAATGTAAATAACCTGCAAAAACTTCTTTCCTTATATATTCATAAACTAAACTACTCCTTACTCTACACTAGTTTTTTCAAAGAGCTTAAGAATATTTTATGTACTAGCTTACTTTTATAATCTTCCAAACAATTTGTTTCTTATTAAAAAGGACTTGCCAGCAAGCATCATTTTCTATGCTATTAACGTACATCAAAGTCTAATAAAAAAAAAATCCTGGACTATAGCTACACAACTGTTAAATTATATTTTTTCATTGCTACTTATGGCTCAGAACTACTGTAATATAGCATGAAGGAGAAATTGCTTTTCACACATGGAAAAGCACAAGGTTAAGGTTAAGACACTATAATCAGGAAAGAATTTAGACCATGATTTCCAACTATGACATATTTAACCTATGAAAGAAAGAACTTCAATTTTATATTTTTCTCAAGGAATTAATTTCTAGAGCACTAATGAATGGCATGGACTTGGTGATATGGCATAGTCAGTTGTTAAAATCAATAAGTGTTTATTAAGTGCCAATTACATACCAGGCATTGAGCTAACTGCTAAGGATACAGAGGTTACAGAGAAAATCAAAAGACAGTCCCTTGTCTCAAGGGACTGGTGATCTAATGGGGGAAAGAACATGAAAACAATTACAATCAAACAAACTATAGACAAGATAAACTGTTGACAATTAACAGAGGGAAGGTATTAGCATTAAAGAGGATAAAGAAAACCTAGCAGCAAATGGAATTTTAGTTGGAATCTGAAAGAAGTTGGGAAAATGATGTAGAGATGAGGAAAAACATTATTACAGACATCAGAGGCAGTGATAATGCCCAGAGACTGGAAATGGAATAACTTGTATGAGGAACAGCAAAGAGACCAATGTCATTAGATTGCAGTTGGGAGGGTGGAGAATGAAATAAGGTGCAAGAAAACTGAAAAGTTAGGAAGGGGACAAGTTGTGAAAGGCATTGAATGTCAAAAGAGGATTTCATTTTTTATCCTGGAGGTGATAGGGAGCCATCAGAGTTTATTTAATATGGAAGTGGCATGGTCAGATCAGCACTCTGAGAAGATTAATTGATTAGTGAGTGGAGATGGACTAGAGTGGGAAAAGATTTGAGGCAAGGAGACCATCTTGTAGGTAATTGTAGTCTAGGTATTAGGTGATAAAGTCCTAAGCCAAGGTGATGGCATTGTCAAAGGAAAGGAGAGGCATACAAGAAATATTCAGAAGGTAAAACCAACAGGTCTTGGCAACAGATTATGGGAGAAGGTGAGAGTGAGGAGTCAGCGAAGATATATGAGAGCCCTCTATATGTCACCAAAGTGAACACTGATAATGGGGAGGATGGTTGTATCCTTGGGGATGATAGGGAAGATAAGAAGAGGAAAGGGTGGGGAAAAATAAGGAGATCATTTTGGGACATTTTGATATTAACATATCTATGGTTCATCCAGTTTGAGATGTCTAATAGGCAGTAGGAGATACAAGTTTGAAGTTCATAAGAGAAGTCAGACCTGGATAATAGAGCTGGAAATCATCAAGCATAGAGATGATCATTGAAACCACAGGAGCTGAGATCATTAAATGAAATAGTATAGAGGGAGAAAAGAAGATAACCCAGGACAGAGCTCAAGAGGACACCCCATTTTAAGCAAGCATAACCTTGACAAATATATAGCAAAGGAAATGAGGAGTGGTCAGAAAGGTACAAGGAAAACTGGGAGAAAGCAGTGTCATAAAAATCTAGAGAGAAGAGAATAATCAAGACAAAGATTGATCATCAGTGTCAAAAAGCTGCAGAGAGATCAAGAAGAGGATTAAGGAGAAAAGGCATTTAATTTGGCAATTAAGAGATTACTGATAATTTTAGAGAGCATTTTCAGTTGAATAGGAAGAACAGAAATAAAACTGAAGAGAATTAAGAAGAGAGTGAAAAGGAAGTGAGAAGAAAGAATATAGGTTATCTATGGAATTCTCAAAAAGTTTAGCCACAAGAGCAGAGATATGCAATGATAGTAGAGATGAATGGATTAAGTGAGGGTTTGTTGAGGATGGTGGAGCCCTGAGCATGTTTATAGTTAATAGAGATGCAGGCAGCAAGCAAAAAGAGATGAAAAATAAATGAAAGAGTAGGGATAAAGGGGGCCAGTCTGAAGGAGGAAACAGGAAAGAATAAATTCCTTTGTGCATTTGGGTATGTCTGTGCAGCAAAACATAAACCACATATATTTCTTGAATCCAGTAATAACATTACTGTTGCTCAGTAGTTTGTCATGTTCAAAGACTATTCATGATCCCATTTGAGATTTTCTTGGCAAAAATACTGAAGTAGTTTGCTGTTTCCTTCTCCAGCTCTTTTTATTGATGAGAAAACTGAGTCAACTAGGATTAAATAATTTGCCAAAGGTCATACAGATAGTGTCTGAAGCTGGATTTGAAATCAGAAAAATGAGTCTTCCTGACTATAGGCACTCAATCCGCAGTATCTAGCTGCCCCAGTAATAGCATATACTAGTTAAAACATGTAAGTTAAAGCACACATTTTTTTTATTTTCTATATTTTCATTGGGCTCAAAAACCACATACATTCTAAAGTTTGTCTGCTTTGAGCTTGAATATGTCAACAAAGAAAAGCATAAATTTGCTATGTGTTAAATTGTTACCCAAATCTATGCCATATGTTAAAGATATGCACCTTCCCATCTACCCCTAAAAAGAAAACAACTTTAAGACATTTTATTAGTGTTCAGAATCCTCTTCTGATGCCTCATCATTGTGCAGAAGGTGCCTTTGGTTTGAGAAGTCTTTTCCAGTGAAACACAAGTTCTAGAGATATAGCTGAAAAGGACTGATACATATAGAGGTCGAACACTGGACCTTATGTCTGTCATCGAAAGATTGCCCTACTCAATTTGGAGCGGTCTGTCGACAGAGGGTTTGGACTCTGGTGTGAATTTTTTTGGTGATAGAAATTCATTAAACCTTTTGCTAAGGACAGTATGATCATGATCTGCTTCTATGGGGGAAGGGGTACCTACTTTGAAGAAACTCCTGAGCTTTAAAATAATGGAATATTTGGAAATCACCATTACTATCTTATCCTCTCCTGTTTCTACCTGACACATTTGTAAATATGTATCATAAAAAGATTCACTGAAATGAGATTTTATTTTGTCCTGGGAGAGTTCAAATGGTGTCAGATTATGTCAGGCATCTGGTCAGAGAGCAAATGCCTCACAGAATAATAATGCTTTGCAGTTCATTTATAATGCAATTTCCAATTTTCAAAGCATTTTTTCATATCTTGTTGGATCTTCAAAATAAACTCTATGAGATGACTAGGGCAGGTGTGAGTATTCCCATTTTAAAAACAGAAATACTAGGGGATCAGGAAAGCTGAGTAATTTACCCATAGTCAAGCCTCATTGGTTTTTTATTCAGCCAATAAAGAACATTAAGAACTGACTAGGTCACCATGGTTTATGCAGTGCCTTATAAGTAACAGCAGTGTAACAGGTTGCATGTGTTATGAATCAGTGTAAGTCAAAGATTGATTGTCTTATAATTAATTTTAATGTTAATCATTCATCAATTTCTTACATCTTTTATTATTTCACCAAGCAGTTCTTGTTGCACAGATATCCTAATTCTAATTTTGGTGTTCCTTTTACTATAGCCATGCTGTCCTGCTTTTAGTAAACCAACTGATGACTAATCAGTCTAAAGATCACTAGAGAATGAGAATTAACTATAGTGTTTGCCCTATCTGATTTTCCTCTGAAGCTTATTAAGAAAATGTCCTCACATAAAACAAAGAGTGACCATCTTATTCAAGTGAGGGCAAATGTTAACATTTCCTTTAACTAATAGAGAGCACCATAGTCCAATATCTTCCTGCAATTAAATGTATGAATCTTGTATAGCTTATTATTAAATAACCTGAGAAAAGAAGGTAGTTAGATGGTTCAGAGGATAGAGAGCCAGGCATAGAGATGGGAGGTCCTGGGTTCAAATCTAACTGCAGATATTTCCTAGCTGTGTGACCCTGAGCAAGACACAACCCCAATTGCCTATTTCTTATCACTCTGATGTCTTAGAACCACTTATTATTGATCCCAAGATGGAAGATAAGGGTTTAAAAAAAAACACCTGAGTAAAAAAATTGGAATTAAGACATTGAAGCTGGTATCCTGAAATTTTTTGCAACAGAATTCTCCTCCTAACCTGAATATATTTGTTCTGTTAGATGTTTCCCAAAGATTAGTCAGATTAGTCACTGCTGTTAATTGAAAAGTGGAGGATCAAGAAGCCATTTTGTCTTGTTTTATTGTTAAGTCTACTAGCAGAAATCTGCTGATCTCTAGCATCTCACTTTTCTCATTTTGATCAGAGTTCCATGGGCAAATGATACACTCCAGCTAATACACTCCAATCTTACCCAAATTAAACAAACGAACAACATAACAAAGGGAAGCATGATTGCTCTCACATTTAACCCTCTTTATTGTTGTTTGTCCTTCATTTACAAAAAGGATTGATGATATCACAGGTGGCAGAGTTGCAGAAAGTTGTCAGCCTCACTCTCTCTCCTAGAGTTATCAGAGTCCAGGGGCAAGACAAAAGTCAAGATGATGATAATGGCCTTGGATGAAGTAAATGACCTTAGGTTCTTCCATTTCTAAATAAGTTCTAAGCACTCCACAGCACTGGCTTCTGCTGCTTTCATGGCCATTGGAACAAATTGCTTTCATCTGCCCCTTCTGTTGGGAGAAGTCTTCAAATGCTTGGGGTAGACACCCCTCCCCAACTCTCTGATGAGTTTGAGGACTATTGGTTACCCTCAACCTGGTTTAGCCCATCTGCCAAGACAATTTACTGAGATGTGGCCACTATGCATGCTAGAGCTTTTTGGAGAAATAGGTGAGAGCTAGTTGACAGTTAAACATCAAAGAAAGAAAGCATCCCTGAAAGGGGCTCAGCAAACCCTCACACCAAAGGTACAAATCTTTCCTGAACATCCCCATAACCCCTTACACTGTTCCTTTTATATTCAGTTTAAAGACAGAAACTTTGGCCTCAGATTTTTCCTAGTTATATCACCTTGGGCTAGTCACTTAACCCTGATTGCCTAGTCCTTGCCACTCTTCTGTCTTAGAATTGATATTAAGATAGAAGGTAAGGGTTTTTTAAAATAAATACCGAAAGAAGCTTGGGTAAAATGTTTTAAATCTAGATCTTTAAGTCAAGACCTTCAATTCATCCACCTGAAAGCCCTCCATTTCTTATCCATCTCTCCAAATTCTATCCATCATCATATTTAATTATAAAAGATCTACTTATATAATTTAGCATAAAAATTCCTGGTACATAAATAATATAAATCAATTAAGGTAATACAGTAACCAGTAACAAAATTCATCTTCTTTAGTTATATATTTATTAATCAGAGAGGTTTTTGTGTATGTGTGACTATTCCCTGACCAGTATTCTTCTTCTTCTTCTTAACCATACTCCCATCTCCCTGCTTGTTTCTCTGTTGAGTTTGAGGTATATCTCAAAAGATCAGAAAAGCCATCAGAGGTCTAGCAGTCAAGTCCAAGAAGGAGCAAGCCCCAAGTACTGACCCATTTACTCAGCTCAGTGGTGGTTTCACCTGGCAGCCAAGACAACATACCCTGTAAGCAAGGGAGTAATTTTTCCATTCTTTATGCCACATTTGGAAGTGAAATAGAATAGACAAATGCTTGTAGCAACTGCTTTGAGATTGAGTTCACTGTCCTTAGGGAATGACATTGAATTTCAGGAGTGAGAAACAGGCTGTTCAGAGGTACAGAGATGACAAGTGGAAAGTTTGACTAAAGCGCAGAGTTTTCGAGAAGTTATGTGAAATTATGCCCAGAAAGTACCCCAATAGAAAACTTCAAATGTTAAGCAGTTATTTGTATTTTATCCTAATGACATATGGGAGCCACTAAAGATAGTCAATGACTACAACTATTTATAGTTACCTGAATCCTAACTAGTAGTTCTTTGATCTGAAGCCAAAACAGTTGGAGGAGGCAGTGTCATTGGTGGAAAGGACACTGCCCCACCGACCAGAATATGGTGGCATGAGGCACAGAATAGACTGAGAGAGGACTATGAAACACATGGCTGGTAGTCTCTCCATCGCTGTAGAGGGCAACATGTGGCCTTTCATGTTGATACATGAGATAAATCTCTAAGATAAATCTCCATTTAACCTGTTTTGGTTATACCTCTGAAAATCATCAGTACCACTGCTTGACTGCTGAACATGAGAGAGGGATCATGAGCATAGTGCATGTATCTGTTTAATTTGTATCTGTGATATTTGATGTTTTAATTTTGTCTGACATACTTGGTTTTGTTGTGAAATGTTCTGGCTCCTTTCAGAAGGCAGGCTGTAAAAGGCCGAGTCACATTGGATCATTAACACAGAAAAAGGTCTGAGAGAGAATTAGGGGCAAATTAGAGGCCTCCAGTATAAAAAGCAACTCAGAAGGAAAAACCCAAAGCTCAGGAAAATTAAGAAACTGGAGTGAAAGGAAAGCTGTGGGCTAAATGCTCTTCAGAAGCTGGTTGTTCCATTACACAAGGAAAGGTTAGTTCACGAGAACTTAAGAGCTAAAATACTTTTGCTTCTAGTAAGTAGCAAGAAAAGTGTTAATGTGGTATTTAATGCTTGCAATCAAACTACTTAAAAATAGCTTAAAAAAAAAAACCAACAAGCTGGAACAAATAGGACCAAAGCTGTGAAAATAGCCTGGCATGGCCTGAAGATAGAAAAGGATAAATAAAGCAAATTGTTGGAAACTGGGTTTTATCCTCATTAAATGGTACAGTTCACGTATACGCCACCTAATATTATTAATTGGTTCCATACAAACATGACTTTATGTGACGAATAATATTGCAGAAGGAAGTTAGTTCCATAGCAACAATCCTATAAATGGAAGGTACTTTCTAGAGCAGCCAAAATCCAGGCTATAAATGCTTACAATCAGTCTTTACAGAGATCTGACACTATAATAAGTCTGAATTGGGCCAGGTGGCACTGGGCAGGGGGGCTGCATCAGTGAGAAACCAGAGGTGTGAATGGCAAATCAAGTCATCTGAGTACTCTGTGAGTGGCAGCCAGCAAAATGAGAAGGAAGAAGAAAGTGAGGATAGCTGGTTAAATAAGCAGCAAAGAATCCAATGACATCCTAGAGAGTAGAAGAGGAGTGGGGTAATTCATTCCTGGCAACTCCCCATCCTCTATATTTAAGAGATGAGGACTCCTGGATGAGTTTGGGCATTGTTTCTTTTAAAAATATTTTATTCCTGCAGTTTGTTTCTTATACAACTATCTCTTTCTAACAATCCTCACTCCTAAAAACCTTTTTTTTTTAAATAAAGAGAACAGTTACAGCAAAATGTTTGTGGATTTCCTAAATCTATATTTTTCCTATCTTAGTTACCCCAGATAAATGTAAGTTAGCTTTGTAACAACTTTCCATATCAAAGTGGCTAAACACTAGGCATTAATAATGAATGTACTTCAGTCATTTCCATTGCTGGTTATTAAAACAGGAAAACTGATGAGATTTTATTAGCTATTTCTTGACATATTTATGTTAGAAAGTGAAAGCCTTCTAGCCATATTAACCAACTTAATTAAAAATATAACATAACTCAGAGGAATAATATTTAATCTTCAAAAAAACAGTTTGAGCTTCAGTGTATTTTGGAATGATTCAGATATTAGTGCATATACATATATGTGCCATTCATCACTATGTATCTTCTTTAATTTCCTAACCAATACAACATTGTTTCATTTATGTGTTAGATTTTAAAGCCAAGTAAGAAAATGAATAGCTGATTAAAGGGAAACAATTCTAGCCTATGTTTTTATTAGAATGAAATTTTGAAGAAACAATTCTGATGAGGAAGAAAAGAGACCTGTTAAAAGAGATCAGTGTGGCTGCCCAGGGAGAACAAACTAATTTAGTTTTTTTTGTTTTTGTTTTTGTTTTTTAATGTAGAAAATATGAATGAAAGAGGATGGTTTGATCCCAGAAGAAGAGTATCAATTGTGCCAAAGTTCAGAATGAATTTAGACCATTCACAGTATCACAATCACGAATTTTATCATTTCTTTCAGTTTTCCATTAAGTAGTTTATCTGGGTCTGGAGATCTGTACTCACTAAAGGCAGCTAGGTGGTCTCACTATATCTGTACTTATTTGGACATCAACTCCCTATTACCTCTTTTATTATCTGTCCTTAGTTCAAAGGTTATTCTTCTTGGCACAAAAAAAAAAAAATCAAAGCAACTGAGCATTGGAAGGCAAAGTATCTTGGAGGCAGAGATATGGTCAAAGTAGATTTCAAGCCTACCTGGTAAATGGTTTGTGAAATGCATGGAGGCATGAATGTCAATTCTAGGGAAGAGCTAGTAGGTCTGTTTTGCTATAATGTAGAATTCATAATGGAAAGTAGTATGAAGAAAGGCCAGAAGTTGTGGGATCCAAAGTATGGATTATTACCTTCAATGCCAGGATAAGGAGTTTGTATTGTACCCTCAAGGCATTGCGTTGCCACTGGAGGCCTTGAAGTAAATTTCACATTCAAGCCTGTGAGTCTTTAGGGAAGAGTCAAGGCTGAGGGTGACTTCAAAAGTAATTGGGAAGCAGGAAGGGCAGATTTAAGGGGTAAAGATGATCCATTAATGGTAAAATTCTAGCATATATTATTAAAACACTTTTTGGTTGATGAACACATAAAAATGGAAGCATGGCTTTGCCAATAATAAGTCATGTTAGACCAAAATTGTTTTCTTGTGTGATGATATTATTAACCTGAGATACCAGGGTGATGTTGTAGGTACATTTTACCTTAACTCTAGCAAAGTACTTGATCAAGATATGCCAATCTTGTGGAAAAGAGGAAGACATATGGGCTGGATAATTAGACAGTTCTTTGGATTGTAATGATTTAAATCCCTGCAAGGCAGTTTTTCTTAATTTTAAGTTAATTGATTAATTAATCGCTCAAGACACTCTAAACTTGTGAATTACCTTTTTCTACACACTGAATGAACACCAAACAGAGTAAGCAAAACAAAAGAGCAGGACAAAACAGGACAAACTCTTCTCTCACAGCTCTTTATATACCTCACCATACAGACCCTCCTGACATTCCAAGGGATATCTGTTTGGTAAAGTCACTGAGGAGGTAGACTTAGAGACCTCAACTCCTCCCTCATTACTTCATGAGGAAGAAATGGGTCTTAATCCATACAAGGAAGGATAGCACCTCTCATCCTTGCTATATGCCTGGTCAGTCCCACATGGCTTCAGAGCATTCTCTTAATTAGAGTTCCCCCTGGTTCTCAGCCATGACCTTAATCCTAAAAATTTTAGTTTCATACCCTGGAGGACAAACTGTTTCAGCCTGACCTTAAAATCAGACTACTTCAGCCTTTCCTTGAGAGGGGGCTCAGAGGATGAAATTACCTCACAATTCAATATTAATTTTCCACAGTTTTCAGAACTTGTTGAATGACTAGACCCAAAGAGTAGCAGTTAATAAATGGACTCCATTTTGGAAGGAGATTGAGCTCTTGTAGTATTCTTGTCTCACTCCTTTGAATATATCCTTGGTTCTAGAATGTTTAAAAATCTTATCAATAACAACTAAAGGCATAAGTAAAATGAAAGAATGCCAATTGAAGCACTAGAAACAATGGAAGAACATTCTCAAAACATCATTAAATGAATAATAACCCCCTTGAAGGAATTAATGGGAAACTACAAGTAGTGAAAATATGAGATAAAGCAAAAGAATTCAGGACAAATAAGAAATTTAGGAATAAGCTAATAAAAGGATGGGGAGGATGGACCCTGGAAAGCTCCTCCCAATCCTCCACTATTTAAGGAGAGCACTCAGAATCCTCTTCGTCCTTTCCCACCAGACTGTTTTTCTGAACTTCATGATCTCTGGAAACTCATTATTCTAAAAAATTAAATCAATAGAGAAAACACACCTCTTCAAATCATTTCTGAACCCAGTTGCATGACTTCATCATGCCCCTGAACTGGGTAACCTTCCCCACACCCAAAACCTATTTTAGCTTCTTCTTATGTAGTAAGATTGTGAACTACTTGAGAGCAGGGATGGTTTTATGGTTTTCTTTATATCCACAAGTTCATAGCACAGTGCCTGACATATAGTAGACACTTAATAAAAGTTTAATGACTGACTCTAAAATTACAATTTTAAAATATCTATTAAAATGCTAACAAAAATTAACCTACTCATTGAAACTAAAATTAATTTAATTGGAAGAAAGGTTGGAAATAATACATGAAGCAGAAAAACAAGACCATAAAAATAGACAATCAGAAAATTATTTGTATCTATGCAATAAAAGTCATGGATATTGAGAAAACAAGAAAAGAAAATTGAAAAATTATTAGATTTCTTAAAAACTATGAGAAATCTGTAATGAATTGGAAAGAATGGTGAAAACTGTGATAGTCATATTTTAGGAAATTACATAATAATTTTTATATGAAAAAATTTCCCCCAAATACTGAGAAAGTATAGATAGCAAACAGAACTTATATATTAATAACTCAACTCATCCAAACATATCACTGTAAAGCTTCACATCAACAATTACCAGGAGGCAATTATATTATAACCATTTAAGAATAAAAGCAGTGACTATAAAAAACACCACTTTAATTAAAATGTATAAGATTTTTCAATAAAAATTAGAAATGACAGAATCTGACATATGTTATACTGTTAAAAGAAACTTCTCAGGGGGTAGCTGGGTAGCTCAGTGGATTGAGAGCCAGCCCTAGATACGGGAGGTCCTAGGTTCAAATCTGGCCTCAGACACTTCCCAGATGTTTGACCCTGGGCAAGTCACTTGACCCCCATTGCCTAGCCCTTACCACTCTTCTGCCTTGGAGTCAATACTGTGTATTGGCTCCAAGACGGAAGGTAAGGGTTAAAAAAAAAAGAAAAGAAACTTCTCCAAATAAACTTCCTTCCAAAGCTAAATATTCTTTTTATGGGGGAAAATGGTCATCTAAGAGCACTTAACATATAGAGTCAACCTCAGAGCAGTTTTTGACTATATAGATAGCAAAAACCCAGAGCTAGAACTTCATCAAGCTAAGGAGTAAAGTCAATGGGCATTTACAGCTCTAATTAAGCAGTAAATTCTAATCAATTCGCTTCATCAAATATTTATTGTATCAACAATGTAAGAAACTGGGCTGGAAAATAAGGATACAAAGACAAAAATGAGTTCTTGCTCTTAAGAAATGTATGTTCTAGATTCTAATGACATCCTACCATCCAAAGATAATCATCATAAGGTAATTAAAAACATCAGAAGCCATTTTGATTTATATTGAAATGGCAAATAGGTTTGATGCAGAGGAATGAGAGGAATAAGATGATTTAAGTTATCACATATGTAACACCCCCTTATGGGTTTACTCCCCCGACTTCCCCTGGTGCTTTTAGATACCAAGAGAGACAAATTAACTGTATTTCTCCTCTTAATATTCTAGGAGAAATAAAAGACTATATTTCTAGTCTTATTGCTTATAAGGCTCTACTAATATGTTGTTTATTATTAATTGGTCATTCTAGACCATTAGCTCTTAGAAAAAGGACTTACTAAGGAAGTATAGTAAGAACAGTTGGTATAAAAATCCTCCCATGGTCCCCAACTGAAAGCCAATTCTCCTCTTGTGCACACAAAACCCCCTCAGAAAAACAGGCTTAACATGAAATTAATAATAGTACTGAGTAGGAAACACACAGCAAAATTAATAATAGTACTGAATAGGAAACAGGGTATCTCCTACCTTTGTTCATGGAAGTTCTTTTTTTCTTTCTTGTTCAGTAATTTCAGTTGTGTCTGACTCTTCATGATCCCATTTGGGTTGGGGGGTTTTAAACCCCTACCTCCCACCTTAGAATCAGTACTGTGTATTGTTTTTGAGGCAGAAGAGAAGTAAGGTAGGTGATGGTGGTAAAGTGACTTACTCAAGATCACACAGGTGGAATGTGTCTGAGGTCAGATTGGACCCCAGGACCTTCCATCTCTAGGCCTGGTTTTCAATCCACTTAGCCACTGTGACAAGGAAATCACTATAAAAGACTGATATATATTAATTTAAGGTCGCCAAGGAATTCAGCTATGTAATTCCTAAATGAAAACTCAAGTCAGCCGTCAACCTTTTATAGAGTTTAATTACAAACAGGAGGAAGAAAGGAATTAGAGATAGAGAGAGAGAGAGGGAGAGAGAAAGGGGAGAGAAGGGAATAGGGCTTAAATACCCCCTTCTGTTTAGGCTGGGCCAAAAGGCCCAAGCCCTTAGATAGCTGAGGCAAAGAAAGGAGATCAGTCCCTATTACTCACGTGACCAAAATGGAGAAACAGTCTCAGGGGCCTCCACCTCCAGCTTCCTTCAGAGCAGCACAACCTCTCCGAACCAAAAAACTCTCCAACCAACCCCCCTCCATCCTCAGACCCCTCTATCTTTAAGGAAACCATCCAAGTTCCCTCCCCTCGGTTCTCACATCTACCAATCACTGTCCATCATTTTCCCTGTGCCAATGGTGGCTCTAGCTTAACCCAGGACCGCCCAGAGGTCTGTGGCTTTGCACATGTCTGTTGAAGGTCATATTCTCAAATAATTAAATCTTGATCTTTTGCTACAACCCTTCCTAAATCCTGTTACCCTGAGTAGGGTAGAGATTGGAATAATTAAATTTTGATCTATGCTGCAGCCCTTCCTAAATCCTGTTAGGACTCAGTAGGATGGAGATTGCAATTTCCAAGACCTGGTTCTGTCATTCCAAGTATCTCCATTGTATCAATTCTAAAATCAATCATGACTCAAAGAAATTCCTGTTCTATGCTTAAGCATAGGTCAAAGCCCTTTCCATTGTTCAGCAAAAGGTTTCTGTCCTAAAGTAATCTTAAGAAGGGAGGAGGAGGAACCTCCCATGCCAATGGGGTTCACATTCCAATAGAGTTCCCACTCTCAATAGGAAATTTTTCAAGTATGAAATTTCCCAATGGTGAAATTTCCAACATTGATAGGTCTAAGAAATTTTAAGGTTTACACCACCTAGCTGCCCATTTGAGTTTTTCTTGGCAAAAATACTGGAGTGGGAGATGGAGTCAAGATGGCGGCTTAGAGGCAGCAAAAGTTCAGACCTCTGCAAACCCTTCCTCAACAATCAATAACACAATGCTTTAATGGGACTGAAAAACAAATCTAACAACAGGACAGAGCAAGGGAACCCTCCTCCTGGACTCAACTTAAAAAGTACACCACCCCCCACCCCCCCAAAAAAAACAACCCTGAATTCTAGAACATGTGGGTTTAAGGGGAAGGAAGAAGGAAAGTCCCAGGGCCCCCACCTATAGTGCCAAGCCTCTAGAGGTAGCTGGAATCTCTGGGCAGGCAAGGGCACTAGTCTAGAGGTAGTACCTTGCTGACACATCTGTGCCAGGCTCATGGCATTGAACACAGGCAGCAAGGAGGCACCTGGAAGAAAAGTTCAGAGCAGGCAGCCTAGTCACAGCCAAGATATTTGATTTTGCCCCTCCTCACTTCTTGAGGTTTTGGCCTCAGGGCACATCCAGCTCTGCAGATCAACTCTGCCCTGGCTCAATCTCATCAATAGGGCATATAAGAAGCCTTCAGAGGGCAGGGAAGCTCAAGCTCCAACACCCCTCCCCCAGATAGCTCTCAGAGCCTTGCTGACTAAGCTCCAAGGTTGAAGGCTACAACTATTACCAGCTACAACCTTGAAAATGGGGGGAGGGGCATAGTGGGGGTAAGCCCAGCTTCTTTTCAGGTGCTGCTTCCAGCTAGGAAAGACCTGATCTCAGGGCTCACTAATACCATCAGCCTAACTGATCAATGGACAGAGCAGAGAAGAAGACCCTTCAAAACAGAACAGCCCAAACCCACAGATCCAGCACATAATGAGAGGAGCAAGACTATAAGCAATTCCAAGGGGGAAAGAAGAGGGGGGGGGGGGATATGAGTAAACAACAGAAAAAGAAAAAAGAAATTGCAATCAAGAGCTTCTATCCAGGCAATGAACAAAGAGCAAATGGAACATAGGAAGACCAAGGAACACTAAGCAAAAACACAGAAATTACAGCAAACTGGACACAGGCTTTGGAAGAACTCAAAATAAAATTAAAAAACAATTAAGAGAGACTGAAAACAACTGGAAAAAGAACTTAAAACCAAAATAAAACATCTGGAAACAGAAAATAGTGTCTTGAAAGCCAAAATCAACCAGCTTGAAAATGAAGCAAAGGAGATGAAAGATAACCTACAAATAAAATCAGATCAGAAGGAGAAGAATAACCAAAAAAACAGGGATGAAATTCAGTCCTTAAAAACTAGAATCCAACAACTAGAAGCACATAACTTCACAAGGCAACAGGAAGCTATAAAACAAAATCAAAAGAATGAAAAAATTGAGGAAAATATTAAACACCTCATCCACAAAATGGAAGACCTAGAAAAGAGATCCTGAAAGAGACAACTTAAGAATCACTGGATTACTGGAAGATCATGACAAAGGAAAAAAAAAAACTTGAAATCATTCTACAGGAAATTATCCAAGAAAACTGCCCCAACATTCTAGTGCAAGAAGGAAAAGTCAAATTTAAAGAATCCACAGATAATCTCCTATATTTAATCCTCAATTTGCAATACCCAGGGATGTTATAGCCAAATTCAAGAACTACTAGACCAAGGAAAAAATATTACAAGCTGCTAAGAAGAAGTCATTCAGGTAACATGGTACCAGAGTTAGGATAACATAGGATCTAGCTGCATCTACACTGAAGGACTGAAAGGCATTGAATATGATAATCTGGAAAGCAAGGGAATGAGATTGACAATGAAGAATCAACTACCCAGCAAAACTGACTATATTCTTGGAGGGGAAAGTATGGTCATTTAATAAAATAGAAGACTTCCAAGCATTCATAAAGAAAAGTCCAGACTTGAACATCAAATTTGATGCCCAAACACAGAACTCAAGAGAATCACCAAAAGGAAATTAAGAAAGGGGAAAAAAACCCCAACCTTTTTTTAAGGAACCCAATAATTTGAAATGATTTGTATCCCTATAACAAAAGAGGATATTGTTAATGCTTAAAAACTGCTATTATCACTTGGGTAGCTAGAAGAATTATACTTAGAGAGAACAGAGACAAACTATAGGATGAAATGCCAATATATATAGAACTAGAGGGTTAAAAAAATTAATACTAAGAAAAAAGGGAAAAGAGACAAAATGGGATAAATTTATATGTCATTAAGAAGCACATGGCAGGAGGTAGGGAGAACACCAATAAACTGGAAGGGTAAAGAGGATGGAGACAGGAAATTTTTAATTCTTTCCTGCATTGAAATTGTCTCAAAGAGGGAAGAACAATCAGATTCTTTGGGGTAGAGAATTGATTTGTGCCCTATAAAGAAGTAGAAGGGTAACAAATGGTGGGGAGGGAAGTAATACAAGAGAGAGAGTGTGTGAGGGGTAGGGTAAAAAGACCCTAAAGAAAAATAAGAGGGAAATAAGAAGGGAGGGGGAAAGGGAACCACAATAAGGGGGGGAAATAGGGGGATTGATTAAAAACAAAACACTGGTGTAGAAGGAAATAGTGAAAGAAGAAAGGGCAGTCTAGGAGTTGAAATAAAAATGTTGGGGAATACACAGCTGGTAATAATAACTCTGAATGTGAATGGAATGAACTCACCCATAAAATGGAAGCAAATAGCAGAGTGGATTAGAAACCAAAATCCTGCCATATGTTGCCTACAAGAGACACTCATGAGGAAGGTAAACATACACAACGTAAAGATAAGAGTATGGAGCAAAATCTGTTGGGCATCAACTGAGAAAAAGAAGACAGAAGTCCCAAACATGATATCTGACAAAGCCAAAGTAAAAATAGATCTAGTTAAAAGGGATAGGGAAGGTAATTATATCCTGATTAAAGGCAGTATAGAAAATAAGGAAATATCACTACTCCACATGTATGCATCAAATGGTATAGCATCCAAATATCTAAAGGAGAAACTAGTGGAGCTCAAGGATGAAATAAATAGTAAAACTATACTAGTGAGAGACCTGAACCTTCCTCTATCAGATCTAGATAAATCAAACCAAAAAATAAAAAAGAAAGAGGTAATGGATGTGAATGCAATCTTAGAAAAATTAGAGTTCATAAATATGTGGAGAAAAATAAATAGGGACAAAGAAGAATACACCTTCTTTTTAGCAGCACATGGCATATTCAAAAAGATTGAACATTTACTAGAGCATAAAAACATTGCAAACAAGTACAAAAGAGCAGAAATAATAAATGAAACCTTTTCAGATCACAATGCAATAAAAATCATAATTAGTAAGGGTACATGGAGATCCAAATCAAAAATTAATTGGATATTAAATAATATGATTCTCCAAAACTGGTTAAAGAACAAATCATAGAAACAATTAATAATTTCATTGAAGTAAATGACAATGATGAGACATCCTTTCAAAATCTATGGGACACAGCCAAAGCAGTACTCAGGGGGAAATTTATGTCCTTGAGTTCATATATTAACAAATTAGGGAGAGAAGAGGTCAATGAATTGGGCATGAAAATTAAAAAACTAGAAAGTGAACAAATTAAAAATCCTCAGATGAAAACTAAATTAGACATCCTAAAAATTGAAGGAGAAATTAATAAAATTGAAAGTAAAAGAACTATTGAATTAAAAAATAAGACTAGAAGCTGGTACTTTGAAAAAATAAATAAAATATACAAAGTACTGATAAATATAATTTAAAAAAGGAAAGAAGAAAACCAAATTAACAGTATCCAAGATGAAAAGGTAGACCTCACCTCTAATAAAGAGGAAATTAAGGCTATCATTAAAAACTATTATGCCCAATTATATGGCAACTTGGGTGATATGGATGAATACTTACAAAAATATAAATTGCCTAGATTAACAGAAGAAGAAATAGAATACTTAAATAATCCTGAATCAGGAAAAGAACTTGAACCAGCCATCAAAGAACTTCCTAAGAAAAAATCCCCAGCGCCAGATGGATTCACAAATGAATTATATAAAATATTCAAAGAACAACTAATCCCAATATTATACAAACTATTTGACAGAACAAGCAAAGAAGGAGTTCTACCAAATTCCATTTATGATACAAATATGGTACTGATCAAAGCCAGGCAGGGCAAAAACAGAGAAAGAAAACTATAGACCAATCTCCCTAATAAACATAGATTCAAAGATCTTAAGTAGAATACTAGCAAAAAGACTACAGCAAGTGAACACAAGGGATATTCATTATTATCTTGTGGGATTTATACCAGGAATGCAAGAATGATTAAATATTAGGAAAACCATTCACATAATTGACGATGTCAACAAACAAACCAACAAAAATCACATGATTATCTCAATAGATGCAGAAAAATCCTTTGACAAAATACAATACTCATTCCTAATGAAAACACTACAAAGCATAGGAAAAGAAGGACCTTTCCTAAAAATAATAAACAGTATCTATCTAAAACCATCAGCCAACATCATCTGCAATGGGGATAAACTAGATGGGGATAAACTTCCCAATAAGATCAGGAGTGAAACAAGGATGTTCATTATCACCTCTATTATTTAACATTGTACTAGAAACACTAGCAGTAGCAATTAGAGAAGAAAAAGAAATTGAAGGTATTAAAAATGGCAATGAGGAGACCAAGCTATCACTCTTTGTGGATGATATGATGTTCTACTTAAAGAATCATAGAGAATCAACTCAAAAGCTAGTAGAAATGCAATTTTTTTAGGCAGCCATTTGTTACACATTTATTAGCACACTCCTGCTCAGGCATAAGATCTTCCAGTGACTCTTACTGAAGTACCTGATGCAAAAAAAAGAGAAATTAAGCAGAAGCTAGAATATAAGAATTTAAATGTAAGTTTTTATACTAATGTGAAAGTTCTAAAGTAATATTGTGGTCACTGATTTTAAAATATTACAGCTTAAGTCAAAATGACTTTTAGGAGCTTTATTTACAAAGAGGTAAAAAGAGTGAAAGTGGAAAAATGTAGATAAAGAGATGGATTCCAATAAGCCTACCAACCCTTCTCCTGAGAATTCAGGCTCAGCCCCAGCAGGGCTTCCCCAAGACTATCTCCTGTGAATTTCCCTAGTATCTCTTGGCCAGAAGTCCCAGTGGTGTCTTCAGCCAGGGTTCTACCAATGCAGCCTCTCCCAAAGCCAAGGCAGGAATCTCCAGAACCAATTTCTCCAAAAGTCAGGAAAGGAAGACCAGCAAGCCAAAGAAGGATCCAAGGAAAAAGTCTCCTCCAGTCAGGCTCACTGATGCAGCAAGAGTCCAAAGATGAACTCCAAAGGAGAAGAAGTTCAGAGAAGTCCCTTGCAGAGTAAGTTCAGAACATTTTATAGTCCTTTTCCCACAACACTTCCTGTTCCTTCCCCACTTTATGAGAACCAATTGCCATCTTTCAATTTGCCTAGAACTGCCCAGGGGGTGGTCAGTGGCCTCTGGACTTGTCATCCCCTCTAGGAAGTGACTTCTGAACTCTCATACTTAGTGACTGGTAAGACACTAAGTAAGGGTACTTAAGTTTTTGATTGATTAACTAAAAAGTTGCTGATTGATAGACAAAGAGAGTTGATTCACTCTTCACAATACCCCCTGTGATGCTTTGCGAGACTAGTCTTCCCAATTAAACATTTAGCATAACCAGCTTATACCTGTAAAGATCTTCTAGCTAAAGGTGCATACAATATTGCACTTTCTAAGAGGAAATTAAAATAGTTGGAGATAAGAAGGAAATAGAGAGAGAGAGCAAAATAAATGTTTGCTAGGAGCATTACCAAAAAGTCAATTGGGGGCAGTCTCCTTTGGCATAAGAGTTTACATTCAGAATAAATGTGTTCAACCCCCTTCAGATAAAGCAATTACATCCCAAAGTTCATTCTGGATCCTCTGATATAGTGTAGATTTCTTTATGGCACTGTCTCTAAACAACTCATTTTCTTGATTTGGGGAGTTCGTGATCTTCTTTAACTGAAATTTTTCTTAGAATTGTCACTCATGTGACATGTGAACTCTCATGCTTAGTGACTGGTAAGGTATTTAGTAGAGGTACTTAAGGTTTTGATTGATTAACTTGAAAGTTGCTGATTGATAGACAAAGAGAGTTTGATTCACTCTTTTTTTAACATTTTTTTTAAATTTGGTCAATTTCAAACATTACTACTTGGTTACAAAAATCATTTTCTATTCCTCCTTCCCCTCCCCTCCCTCACCCTCCCAATAGTCAATGCACAATTCCACTGGGTATTACATATGTCTCGTGATCAGAACCCATTTCCATGTTCTTTGTGTTTGCACTAGGATGCTCATTTAGAGTCTACATCCCCAATCATATCCCCCTCAAGCCATGTAGTCAAGCAGTTGTTTTTTTTCCTCGGTGTTTCTACTCCCACGGTTTTTCCTCTGAATGTGGATAGTGGCTTTTCTCGTAGATTCCTCTGGGTTGTTCAGGAACACTGCATTGCCCCAAATGGAGAAGTCCATTACATTTGATTGTACCACAGTGTATCAGTTTCTGTGTACATTGTTCTCCTGGTTATGCTCCTTTAGCTTTGCATCACTTCCTGGAGATCATTATTGTTCACATGGAATTCCTCCACTTTATTATTCCTTTGAGCACAATAGTATTCCATCACCAACATATACCATAATTTTTTAAGCCATTCCCCAATTGAAGGGCATCCCCTCATTTTCCAAATTTTGGCCACCACAAAGAGTGCAGCTATGAATATTCTTGTACAAGTCTTTTTCCTTATTATCTCTTTGGGGTACAAACCCAGCAGTGCTATGGCTGGGTCAAAAGGCAGACAGTTTTTTAGTGCCCTTTGGGCATAGTTCCAAATTGCCCTCCAGAATGGTTGAATCAATTCACAACTCCACCAGCAATGCATTAATGTCCCAACTTTGCCACATCCCCTCCAGCATTCATTACTTTCCTTTGCTGTCATGTTAGCCAATCTACTAGGTGTGAGGTGGTACCTCAGAGTGGTTTTGATTTGCATCTCTCTGATTATAAGAGATTTAGAACACTTTTTCACGTGCTTATTAATGGTTTTGATTTCTTTGACTGAAAATTGCCTATTCATGTCCCCTGCCCATTTATCAATCGGAGAATGGCTTGATTTTTTGTACAATTGATTTAGCTCTTTGTAAATTTGAGTAATTAGACCTTTGTCTGAGGTTTTTGCTATGAAGATTGTTTCCCAGTTTGTTATTTCCCTTTTAGTTTTGGTTACATTGGTTTTGTTTGTACAAAACCTTTTTAATTTGATGTAATCAAAATTACTGTTTTTACATTTTGTGACTTTTTCTAAGTCTTGCTTGGTTTTAAAGTCTTTCCCTTCCCAAAGGTCTGACGTGTATACTATTCTGTGTTCACCTAAATTACTTATAGTTTCCCTTCTTTATGTACAAGTCATTCACCCATTCTGAGTTTATCTTGGTGTAGGGGGTGAGATGTTGATCCAAAGCTAATCTCTCCCAAACTGTCTTCCAATTTTCCCGGCAGTTTTTATCAAATAGTGGATTTTTGTCCCAAAAGCTGGGATTTGGGGGCTTATCATATACTGTCTTGCTGAAGTCACTTACCCCAAATCTATTCCACTGATCCTCCTTTCTGTCTCTTAGCCAGTACCAAATTGTTTTGATGACCAATGCTTTATAGTATACTTTGAGATCTGGGACTGCAAGGCCACCTTCCTTTGCATTTTTTTTTCATTATTTCCCTGGATATCCTTGATCTTTTGTTCTTCCAAATGAACTTTGTTATGTTTTTTTTTTTCAAATTTACTAAAAAAGTTTTTTGGAAGTTTGATGGGTATGACACTAAATAAATAGATATGTTTGGGTACAATGGTCATTTTTATTATGTTAGCTTGCCCTACCCATGAGCAGTTAATGTTTTTCCAATTGTTCAGATCTAGTTTTAGTTGTGTGGAAAGTGTTTTATAGTTGTGTTCATATAGTTCCTGTGTTTGTTTCAGCATATAGATTCCTTATTATTTTATATTGTCTAGGATGATTTTGAATGGAATTTCTCTTTCTATTTCCTGCTGCTGAGATGTATTGGAGATATATAGAGATGCTGATGAATTTTGCGGGTTTATTTTGTATCCTGCAACTTTGCTGAAGTTGTTTATTATTTCTACTAGCTTTTTAGTTGATTATCTAGGATTCTTTAAGTAGATCATCATATCATCTGCAAAGAGTGATAGTTTGGTCTCTTCATTGCCAATTTTAATACCTTCAATTTCTTTTTCTTCTCTAATTGCTACTGCTAGTGTTTCTAGTACAATGTTAAATAATAAAGGTGACAATTGTTTCACTCCTTGTTTCATTCCTGATCTTATTGGGAATACATCTAATTTATCCCCATTGCAGATGATGTTGGCTGATGGTTTTAGATAGATACTGTTTATTATTTTTAGGAAAGACTCTTCTTTTCCTATGCTTTCTAGTGTTTTCAATAGGAACGAGTGTTGTATTTTTGTCAAAGACTTTTTCTGCATCTATTGAGATAATCATGTGATTTTTGTTGGTTTGCTTGTTGATGTGGTCAATTATGTGGATGGTGTTCCTGATATTGAACCATCCTTGTATTCCTGGTATAAATCCTACTGATCATAGTGAATAACCCTCCTGATCACTTCCTGGAATCTTTTTGCTAGTATCCTATTTAAGATTTTTGCATCTATGTTCATTAAGGAGATTGGTCTGTAGTTTTCTTTCTCTGTTTTTGCCCTGCCTGGCTTTGATCAGTACCAAATTTGTATCATAAAAGGAATTTGGTAGAATTTGGATGCTATTCCATTTAGTGCATACATGTTGATTAGTGACATTTCCTCATTGTCTATACTCCCTTTCATCAGGATGTATTTACCTTCCCTATCCCTTTTAATCAGGTCTATTTTTAGTTGACTTTGTCAGATATCATGATTGCAACTCCTTCCTCTGTTTTCTGATCTTTTACCTTGTCAGTGAGATATTTTATGTTTTCTTCTATTTTGTCAGCTTTTTGACCTTGCTTTATTAATTCTTGCTGTTTTGCAAGATCATTGGTTTTCAGTTGCCCAATTCTGGTCCTTAAGGCCTGGTTTTCTGCTTTACTTTTTTGATTTTTTGCTATAATTTTTTTTTTATTTTCTCTTTGAACCATTCCCCACTTTTCTTGCCAGAAGGCTTCCATCTTTTTGATAAGCTCCAATTTAATTCTATCAGTTGAGGCCCAATAGATCTTGCTCCAACCTTTAATTCTGACCTTCTGAGTATATACCCACCTTAGGTGTGTTTCTTGTAGACAACATATGGTAAGATTTTGGATTGTAATCCACTCTCCTATTCGTTTATGTTTTATGGGTGAGTTCAACCTATTCACATTCAAAGTTATGATTGTCACATGTGAATTCCCTAGTATTTTGATATCCTCTCCTAGTTCTGTCCTTTCTTCTTTTGGTATATCCTTTTAAACCAGTGGTTTACTTTTAATCAACCCCCCTAATCCCCTCCCTTAATATGCTTCCCTTTCTGGTACCTCCCTTTTTGTTCCCTTCTTTTTTTTAGGGTATGTTTAGTTCCCTCCCCCCTCTCCTTCTCTCCTTTTTTGTACTCCCTTCCCCCTACATCCCTTAGTTTTCCCTTCTCACTTACCCTGTAGGATAAGATAGAATTCAAGATCCCAATAGATCTAGATGCTCTTCCCTCTCAAAATTGATTTCACCAAGAGTAAGGTTTAAGTATTACCTATTAGCACTCTCTTCCTCTCCTTCTTATAAGAGTATTCTTCCCCTCCCCTTCCTATATGTATCTTGTGTGATAAAGATTATCCTATTTGTTTCATTTCTTCAAGTATCTCTTGGTACCATCTTTGATTCCCCTCCAACTTTTTTCTTTTTTTGCATATCATCTTGTAGCCCTTAATGCACCAATCTTTTCCTATGAGTGATTCTTCTGATTACTCCATTAATGCATACAATTTTTGAGTTATACATAACATTTCCCCCATATATTAATATATATAATTTGATCTAATTGTAGCCCTTATAGAGGAGAATTTGAATAAAAGAAAAAAAATTTTCTCCTTTTCCCTTTCTTTCATATTTACCTTTTCATATTTCTCTTGCTCTTTGTGTTTGGATGTCAAACTTTCCACTGAGTTCTGGTCTTTTCTTTACAAATACTTGGAAATCTATTTTGTTGAATGCCCATACTTTCCCTTGGAAGAATATAGTCAGTTTTGGTGGATATGTGATTCTTGGTTGAAGACTCAGTTCTCTTGCCTTTCTGAATATCATGTTCCAGGCCTTACAGTCCTTTAGTGTAGAAGCTGCCATGTCTTGTATGATCCTGACTGGTGCTCCTTGGTATCTGAATTATTTCTTTTTGGCTTCTTGTAGAATTTTATCCTTAGCTTGAAAGCTCTGGAATTTGGTAATTACATTCCTGGGAGTTGTCTTTTGGGGATTTAGTGTAGAGGGTATTCTATGAACTCTTTCAATGTCTATTTTGCCCCTTTGTTCAAGAACTTCAGGGCATTTTTCTTGCATGATTTTTTGCAGTATAATGTCAAGATTTCTGTTTATTTCTGGCTTTTCAGGTAGAATAATGATTCTCAAATTGCCTCTCCTTCCTCTGTTTTCCTGATCTTTCGCCTTATCAAGAAGATATTTTATGTTTTCTTCTAATTTGTCAGTCTTTTGACTTTGCTTTATTAATTCTTGCTGTTTTGCAAGATCATTGGTTTTCAGTTGCCCAATTCTGGTCCTTAAGGCCTGGTTTTCTGCTTTACTTTTTTGATTTTTTGCTATAATTTTTTTTTTATTTTCTCTTTGAACCATTCCCCACTTTTCTTGCCAGAAGGCTTCCATCTTTTTGATAAGCTCCAATTTAAATTCTTCCAGAGCTTGTGGACAATTTCCATTTTTTAGAGAGTTTTTGTCTTGGTTTGAATTTCCTCCTATATTTCCTCTGTAGCCTGAGTTTTTCCTCCATAAAAATTTTCGAGGGTCACTGCCTTTTTTTTGTTTGTTTTTCTTGGAGGGTGTTTGTTGGTCCTGTGCCCAGTTTGCCATCACTGTGGAGGTTTTCCCTTCCCTTTTTAGTCAGAAATCTGAGTGAGATGGGCAGGTTCTCTGTGTATGGAGTTAAGGAGCAATGATTTTGCCTGAGGCAAGCTCTCAAATCTCCACAACCTCTGCTGTTCAGGCTCTTCTCTGCTCCTCCTTGCCAAGAGCACCCACCATCTGTGCCCCCATGCCTGCTGGGGTTTCAGGTGTAGCTGCTCTCAGGGGGTAGGTCTTTGGTGGTCTTATTCATCTCCTAAAGACCTAGATGTACCCCTTACTAACTCTAGAGGTGCCCCTTGCTCACTCTCTGATTCTGGTGCACACTGGCTCTGACTCTGGCTCCATAGCTGGGGGAGGGTAGATTAGCTCACATTTGGGTGGGAGCTTTTTCACCCCCTTATGGTGTGGAAATGTCCAAATCCCATGTACCTTCAATGCTGCACCCTACTGTAGAGTCCCTTCATTATTATGATAATTTTTTTTAGTCTTTTGATATAGTCTATATCAGTGGGTGCTGGGGAGGGTATGTGTCCCGCTTCTAGACTGCCACCATGCTTTCCCGGAAGTTCCAGTATCTGATTCACTCTTTACAAGAGAAAAAGTTTCCACTGAAAATATGATACCTTAATAGTGACGACCCAAGGGATATGAAAGAAGTGATGTTTTTGAAATAAAGAGTAAAAGAAAAAATTCGTATCCTGCATTTTCATTAAAATAAATAATCAAGTGAACAAATTAAGTCATGAAAAAAATGGGCCTTGAATAATTTCCTGCATCTTTAAAAACAAAATATACCAAGATGAGCCAAGGCACCTAGGGAACATAGGGAGCGTTCAGTTTTGCTTTTGTTCTTTATTACTTAAGTCTGTTAATGGTCTAGCTGAGGCAAGTTCTGTAGAGAAAAAAAAACTAATGGTCATTAGTGGCAAAAAGACTAATAAATCAGGATTTATTGTGTTGTCTTATCAAGATTTCTTGGTGGCATATTTTATAGGTCTCTAATCTTCAAAACAGAAGTTGAGATAACCTAATGCAAAAAGAATGTGTTGCTGACTTAGCAAAGATCATATTTGGAGGAAAGTTATATTTTGTAGCAGTTAAGCAAAATTAAAAAGTGGCACTAGAGATCTAGTAACAGGAATTTTTTTCAATTTCTTGGAAACATCTTATTTTTGAAGAAACTCCAAGTGCTTTAGCATCTAGCAATATTTCAGACTACTTTCTTCTTTTGGAGAAACAGGTTGTAGACCTGCTTCAAAAAGATAAATCAATTGTTGTTTTTTCCAGATATAAAATGCTTCAGATAGTTGCCCACTTTCTGTCGAGTCCCACCCTTTTCAAAACTCTTTTAGTTCTTTGGTTTTACTAACAACTTCATACCTAAACAAGAAAAATCTAATCTCCATTTTAACCTCGAGGTCTTAACCTCAAGATAGTTCAAAAGCAGAAACTAAAGTATAAAGAAAAGATAGTAACAATTTTGAGGGTAAAAGTGGCAGAGAAGCACAGATTAAATGGTCTCTAAGTCTCTACCAGTCACTAGTCAATAAGCATTTATTAAGTGCCTTTTCTGTGTCAAGTACTGGGTTAAGCACTGGGAATATAAAGAAGGGCAACCCTCAATGACCTCATGACCTAGCATTTTAAAAATATAATTCTTATGTGCAATTCCAAATTCTCTCCAAATTCATTTCATATATATGGATTCTTTTCCTTTGATCTCTTTGAAATACAGAACTAGTAGTGTTATTACTGAGTCAAGGGGTATCCACAGTTTGATAGCCTTTTGGGCATAGCTCCTAATTATTCACAGCTCTACCAACAATGCATAAGTTTCCATATTTTTCCATATACCTTTCAACATCTGTCATTTCCCTTTTCTGTCTTCTTAGCCAATCTAATAGAAGTAAAGCTGTACCTCAGAATTGTTTTAATTTACATTTTTCTAATTATTAGTCATTTCTATTTTTTATATAATTATAGCTTTGATTTCTTCTACTGAAAAGTACCTATTGTTATCCTTTGATCATTTATCAATTGAGATTTTATTTTTGTAAATTTGACTCAATTCCCTATATATTTGAGAAATGAGGCCTTTTTCAGAAAAACTTTAAAAAAATTTCCCCCCGTTTCCTGCTTTCCTTCTAATTTTGGCTGTGTTTGATTTGTTTGTGTAAAATCTTTTGCATTTTTTGGGAAAATTGGAAGACAGTGTGGGAGAGACTAGGAATAGATCAACACCTCACACCCTACACCAAGATAAATTCAAAATGGGTGAGTGACTTAAACATAAAGAAGGAAACCATAAGTAAATTGGGTAAACACAGAATAGTATACATGTCAGACCTTTGGGAGGGGAAAGGCTTTAAAACCAAGCAAGATATAGAAAGAATCACAAAATGTAAAATAAATAATTTTGACTACATCAAACTAAAAAGCTTTTGTACAAACAAAACCAATGTAACTAAAATCAGAAGGGAAACAACAAATTGGGAAAAAATCTTCATAGAAACCTCTGACAAAGGTTTAATTACTCATATTTATAATGAGCTAAATCAATTGTACAAAAAATCAAGCCATTCTCCAATTGATAAATGGGCAAGGGAAATGGATAGGCAGTTCTCAGATAAAGAAATCAAAACTATTAACAAGCACATGAAGAAGTGTTCTAAATCTCTTATAATCAGAGAGATGCAAATCAAAACAACTCTGAGGTATCACCTCACACCTAGCAGATTGGCTAACATAACAGCAAAGGAAAGTAATGAATGCTGGAGGGGATGTGGCAAAGTAGGGACATTAATTCATTGCTGGTGGAGTTGTGAACTGATCCAACCATTCTGGAGGGCAATTTGGAACTATGCCCAAAGGGCGACAAAAGAATATCTACCCTTTGACCCAGCCATAGCACTGCTGGGCTTGTACCCCAAAGAGAAAATGGACAAAAAGACTTGTACAAAAATATTCATAGCTGCGCTCTTTGTGGTGGCCAAAAACTGGAAAACGAGGGGATGCCCATCAATTGGGGAATGGCTGAACAAACTGTGGTATATGTTGGTGATGGAATACTATTGTGCTAAAAGGAATAATAAAGTGGAGGAGTTCCATGGAGACTGGAACAACCTCCAGGAAGTGATGCAGAGCGAGAGGAGCAGAACCAGGAGAACATTGTACACAGAGACTAATACACTGTGGTATAATCGAACGTAATGGACTTCTCCATTAGTGGCGGTGTAATGTCCCTGAACAACTTGCAGGGATCCAGGAGAAAAAAACACCATTCAAAAGCAAAGGATAAACTATGGGAGTGGAAACACCGAGGAAAAGCAACTGCCTGAATACAGAGGTTGAGGGGACATGACAGAGGAGAGACTCTAAATGAACACTCTACTGCAAATACTATCAACAAAGCAATGGGTTCAAATCAAGAAAACATCTAATGCCCAGTGGACTTACGCATCGGCTATGGAGGGTGGGGGGGAGGAAAAGAAAATGATTTATGTCTTCAACGAATAATGCTTGGAAATGATCAAATAAAATATATTTTTAAAAAAATCTTTTGCATTTTACATAATCAAAATTATCCATTTTATCTGCTATGATCCCTACTACCTCTTGTTTAGTCATGAATTCTTTCTTAGATCTGATAGGTAGATTTTTCCAAGATTCTCTAATTTGTTTATGAGATCACCTTTTATGCTCCAGTCATATTTTGAGCTTTTCTTGGAATACAGTGTGAGATGTTAGTCTCTGACTAGTCTCTGGTAGACTGCTTTCCAGTTTTTCCAATGTTTTTTGTTAAATAGTAAGTTCTTGCCCTAGTAGCTTAGATCTTTGGGTTTATCAAACTGTGATTAGGTTATATTCTCTATGTTATGTACCTAATCTATTCCATTGATCAAGCACTGTATTTTTTTTTTTTTAGTGACAGATTGTTTTGATAATTACCACTTTGTGATATAGTTTGAGATCTGCTAAGTACTACT
The DNA here is from genome assembly GCF_027887165.1 of Monodelphis domestica. Taxonomy (NCBI): domain Eukaryota; kingdom Metazoa; phylum Chordata; class Mammalia; order Didelphimorphia; family Didelphidae; genus Monodelphis; species Monodelphis domestica. Next base: position 163,621,976 of record NC_077230.1, read on the forward strand.
AGATTGCTTAGCTTCAATTTTTTTTAACATTATTTTATTTGGTCATTTCCAAACATTATTCATTAGAAACAAAGATCATTTTCTTTTCTTCCCCCCCAACCTCTCCCATAGCTGGCGCATGATTCCACTGGGTTTCACATGTGTTCTTGGTTCGAATCCATTTCCATGTTGTTGGTATTTGCATTAGAGTGTTCATTTAGAGTCTCTCCTCAGTCGTATCCCCTTCCCCCCTGTAGTCAAGCAGTTGCTTTTCCTCGGTGTTTTTACTCCCACCGTTTGTCCTCTGCTTGAGGGTAGTGTTTTTTTCTCCTTGATTCCTGCAGGTTGTTCAGGGACATTGCATTGACACTAATGGAGAAGTCCATTACATTCAATTGTACCACAGTGTATCAGTCTCTGTGTACAATGTTTTCCCGGTTCTGCTCCTTTCGTTCTGGAGGTTGTTCCAGTCTCCATGGAATTCCTCCAGTTAATTATTCCTTTGGGCACAATAGTATTCCATCACCAACAGATACCACAATTTGTTCAGCCATTCCCCAATTGAAGGGCATCACCTCATTTTCCAATTTTTGGCCACCACAAAGAGCACTGCCCTAGCTTCAATTTTTTCATTAATTTCCTTGATTTTCTTGACCTCTTGTTCTTGCAGATGAAATATATTAATTTTTTTAGCTTTATAAATGATTCTTTGCTAGTCTGGTATAGAACCAAATAAGTAAATTAATTTGAGTGATATTGTCATTTATATTATACATAATATATTAGAAATATATGTATTGAGCTACCTATGGGCAATTAATATATCTCCAATTGTTTAGTTCTGTATAATCTACTATTTGTTAAACACTTCTATATGCCAAACCCCATGCTAAGCACTGAGGATATGTAGAAGGACATGAAATGCTAAGGTCTATACAATCCCAGATTCTGGCTCAATGAATTTTTATTAAACTATTTCTAGTTAAAGAGAATAGATTTAAGAGTCAGAGTTAAGACCTGGTGTTAGGGTCCGAGTTTCAGACCACCCAAGGAGCACGCAAAGACAATGCAATTCAAGCAAGGGAAAGCCTTTATTACTAGCACACTATCACTAGCATGCTAGGGGAAAGCTCAACCAAGCAGTTCCGTCTTCCCAGAGTTGGGACCTTACATATATACCTCACAATATTACTTAACCTGGATGATTGTTTAAACTCTAGAGCACTTTATGGCTAGTTATTTCGCTGAAATGTTGCAACAGTCCTGAAACACCCTACAGTCAGCTATCTGCTGAAATGTTTGACTGGGCAGCATAGCTGGAGGATATGTTTATCAGATGGGTCAGAGGTCCTGTGCCCTTTTTCCTTTACTTCACTGGGTCTTCAATTTGCCTATATGCTATTTGTTAAATTATGATCAATGTATAGGTGACAAATGACAAAAGAATCATGATAGCTTCCACACCTCAAGAAATAACACTGTCCTATACTTCATTAGCAAGGCAACAATAATTTAAGTACTTACTGAGTGCCAGGAACTATTCAAAACACCAGGGATATAGATTTACATTTTAATGGAGAAAGAAACATGTAAAAAGGAACTGAAGAGAAGAGATAGAAGAGGGAGAATGGAACAAAAGACAATTTGACAAAGTCCAGAGAATTAGAAGCAAATTGGCAGAGAAATGAAACATGGTAAACTTAGACCTGTCTCCAAAATGGAGTCCCTGGAAAGAACTCACTAATAAGAGAAGGGACTGACATGGGCATTGTACCCCTAGAAACCCAAGGGAACTGTTATCAGGGAAACTCCCTTGCTCCTTTGCCTCCTCTTGACTCTGAACTTAGAAACACTCAATGACCCCCCTAGGGTCCTGAGATGTTTGTCCTTTTTTATCCTCTAGATTTAAGATGGAAAAAGAGATGAATCTTTATGCCTCCAGGCAGACCCCAGTCAGATGACCACCCCACCCCACCCCACCAAATGCATGAGGGTCATGTCCACACCAGGACATAGCATCTGTTGTAAAGAGTATAAAATCCCCAGAACTGATGTCGTCTGGAGGACAGCTTTTCCATCCATGCTGTCCCCATGGAGGAACAACCTTTCCATTCATGCTGTCCTCCCAGGAACTGCTCCCCATCTTGCTGTCCCACCTTGCTATCCTCCTGGCCATTCCCAACATTACTTTCTAAATTAATAAATTTCTCTTTTTGTTCTTAAGCTAAGTTTTGAAGTCTTGCATTCTTGTAAAAGGTATCCTGCCCGAACCTCAGGGGCACACATCTGAACCCCATAACAGGACCAGTATAGCAAAGGGATAGTCCAGGGTGAGAAGGCCCCAGAAGCTGGGGGAGATCTAGGGGAAAACAGATTCATGGTAGCAAAGTCCAGAGAATGGCTCCCAATGTGGGAGCATGTAGAGGGCTCATAAGGAGAACAAAAGAGATGTAGGGGGGAAATAATAAAACAATTGCATTTATTTTGTACTTTAAAAAGAAAGAAATTAGGCCTTTATTAATATTTAATATTCAATTCATAGTTATGTCATATGTGGCACATGATGTCATCTGATAGAAGACAGGGAGTTCTACAAATGTAGATTGAGAATGGCAGTCTCACTCATTTATTTGCTTTGTGGGTAGAGAGTACAAGCCTTGTAATATTTGTGGAAATTTACCATTCCTAGAACCTTTAATTTGATTAGAATATAATCCTATCATTCCTCCCAGCCATTCTTCCCAGTTGCTACTTAATCACCTCTCCAGACTTGGATCTCACCAAATGTTAGTCACTCTTCCCCATACCTGATTTCCCCTCTGATCACTCTTCCCAGTTGATGTTTATTTAAACCTGCTCCTTCCCCCTTACTCTGGGCACTCTAATACTCTCCCGTGTTCTGCAGTAACCCTGAACTGCAGTTCCTTCACCCTGATTAAAGATTTTTATTCTTACTTTGGTAGTCCTCTTTTTTTTAGGTCGACAACAAAGCTACAGAAACACACTCAGCAAGAGAAAAAGAAGAGTCAGAGACAAAGAATGTGTAAGTACTTATTACATGCTAAGCACTGGAGATACAAATGCAAGCAAGCCAGACAGTGCCTGACTTCAGGGAGTAAATTCTAATAGAGGGAGGGGGAGACAATACATCAAAAGCAAAGTGGGAGGGAATAGGTGTGGAGCAGCAGGCATGGTGATTCCCAGGAAGGAGCAGTGGCTCTAGATAAGATAAAAGCTTCCCTATCAGAGGCCATACTTCCAGGGGCAAAGTCCAAGGGAGTGGGGTAGTGTTAAGGAAATAAAGATAAGGAATCATGAATGAATGAAAAGGCCTTTAGTGTTTATTATGTGTAAAGCACTATGCCATGTGCTAGTGATATGAATAGATTTGGGACTTTAATAGCTGCAAGTTACATTAAGACTTTTGGGATATTGTATAAGAGGTTTCAACTGTTAGTAAGATGGAAGATCCCATAAGCTTTAGGGTGCAGTGGCAAAGTCAAATGGTAATTTATCTACTTTAATGTCATTTTTTAAAAATAAAATTATATCTATTTCCAATGGTGAATGCCCTGGAATTTCTTTTCCAGGTCTTTAGTAGCTATGGCTTCTGAGAAGGCAGATGCTATGGTTTGCTTCCCTGGATAATGGCTGTGAGGGGTAGGATGGAAGCAGGGCTCATGGCCTGGGGAGGCACTGCTATTTCTAGGGCTAAAGTTCAAGTAGCATGACATAGAGATGGCCAGGAAGTAGCATGGAAACCTATTTCCAGGCAAGACAAGGTAATAGCTCACCTATTAAAGCTGAAAGATCCAGGGGGAGTTCAATGTTGCAATAGGGAAAAATGGGGATGATTGTGAGGCCCACTGAGGAAAGCAACCATGTTTGCCTGAGATTGCTGGTAAGGCCCCAATCTCACACAAAGGCACTGCTGCTCTGGGTCAAAGTTAATCTCTAAATCCAACTTTCCCCTCACTCTGAAGAGCAAAGAAGTCCTTGTAATATCATGACTTAAAGTACCAAACCTGCCTTTCCCCAAGAACAGATTAGCAATCACTGCACTCAACTAGCTTACATCTGTAATAGCAGCCCTGGTACTGATCATGTGTAAAGTCATTTTCATAAACATCCTGTGGGAACGTAACACCCCCCCCCCCAGAATGTTGTAATGCTTAATATTTTACTCTGTATAAAAGTCTTTCTCTTTGTCACAATAATGAAGATCCTAGCCCCCAGTCACGGTGCCATGGTTCTTCCATTTGGTCCTTCTCAGGCATAATGGCCCAAATCTTTCCTGTCCTTCCCTCCTATCTCACTCTTCTCTCTAGCCACTAGTCTCCCTAGCAGGCTAACTCTCTCTCTCGTTCTCCAGGGCTACAATGACCCACAGATCCAATCACTCATCACCATGACTCCCACACATGGCCTCCAACAGATGATGGCAGAAATAGAGGCAACGTGGTGAGATGACATTAACCATCATAAACTGGACATGGGACTTTAAAAGACGCCTGCCAAGAAATCTCTGATAAACACTGAGAATGTGAACATAAACCAATAACAAGGAAATGGCAAAGCTGACACTTCTACTGCTAATACAAACTCTTCACCAGCCACATTACAAAGCAAAAACAATGACAATATAATCAAATCTGACAAGAAATGGCCAAAACATTTGAAATGCTGATTAACATCCCTGTTCCTCAAGGCCTTTGCCTTCTTACCTTCCCTAACCTGTCACCATTAAGAACATGATTAAGTCTTAATTAGCACCTGAAGACAGGGCCATTTATGTCCAACCCTAGTTTTCCTCTGAAAACCTACCTTCCAGACTCCCAGAATTTGTGATCTGACTTTTGTGATGCATTTTTCGAACTTCAGGTCCTTGTCATCTGCTGTGTTGTGTCATCCTAAGGACTTTCAGGCTTTTCCATCTCCTCTGAGGCTGAATTTTGTTCTATGTGTGATCTCTCTCAGTTAGAAAGTGAACTCCTCAGGGGTAGTTGGGTGGCTCAGTGGATTGAGAGCTAAACCTAGAGACCGTAGATTCTAGGTTCAAATATGGCCTCAGACACTTTCTGGCTGTATGACCCTGGGAAAGTCACTTACCACTCATTGCCTAGCACTTACCACTCTTCTTCCTTGCAATTTCCAAGATGGAAGGTAAGGATTTGTTTACAAAGCCAACTCCTTAAAAACAGGTACTGTCTTTTCAATTTGTACCCTTACTGCTTAGCACAGTATAACCACTTAATAAATGCTTTTTCGTTCATTTATTCATTAATTCATTCAGCTAATTAGTAATGATAACCCAGTTCCAAGTGTATATTGTACCCTAATATATTAGCTAATGATAGTACAAAGTCATCATTGTCAGCAAAACTTAGAATTTTAAGCTTTAGTTGCCAAAAACAATGAACCACCTATAAAAACTCTTTTGTCTTCACACTTTTAAAACTTGCAAAAAGAATTTTCTCTTTTGTTTAAAAATCTTCAAGATGAGTTGGGGGGTGGGGTGCTGAATCCATCTGCTAAATATACAAAATCAGAATACCTTCCAATTATTTTCAAAAGAGAAACTGATTGACATGAAAAATGAACATTTACTGGTCAAACTTCAACAGAAACTTTTTGCATAATTGGTATATGTGATTGAAAAATATGTAACATGATTTAGTGAGTAAGTCAATGATATACTTCTCCCATTTAGATCAACATATTTCTTTGAAATATCTTTTTTTTTAGTTCTCACAGACATTAAAAGCAAGTGTTGAAATAAGATGAACTTAGAACTTAGACCTATGAGTGGCTGTGTCAAAAAATATTAAACCAACCCTTTAGAAAATGATGATGTATATTCTGTCACAATGTTCTCATTAACACATTAATAATCAAAATAATCTTGTATCGATAACAAAATTTTAAAATCACTGTAAAATATTGCTTATTTCTTCTTTCAGTTTGTTGATGTTTCATAATGGACATACTAAAATATTACAATACTAAAAATGTTGGATTTATAAATAAATGTATCCATCCTGAGGGTATGTTCATTTTTTTCTTACTGATACAGTGCACAATTAGGGCAGCTAGGTGACACAGTGGATAGTGTGCCCAGCCTAAAATCAGGAAGAAGACTCATCTTCTTAAATTCAAATCTGGCCTCAGATACTTACTAGCTGTGTGACCCTAGGCAAGTCACTTGTCTGCCTCAGTATCCTCATATGTAAAATGAACTGGAGAAAGAAATGGCAAACTACTACAGCATCCTTGCCAAGAAAACCTCAAATAGGGTCATGAAGAGTAGGACACAACTGAGAAACCACTAAACAACAAATACACAATTAAAGAAATTCAGAAACTACTCATCTAACAATGTATGAATTATGGCATTTCAGGATTTTCTCTCTTGGTGTTGCCATCAACCATCATGGGATTAGTTGTCCTTTCTATGCCAGTAACTCCTAGATCTAAACCTATTCTCTTCTCTCCTAACCCACTTCCACATCAACTGCCTGATGGACATTTTCACCTGGATGTCTTGTAGGTATCTCAAATTCAACATGTCTAAAACAGAACTCATTATTTCCAACCCCTCATGCACAATGCACTTCTCTCTCTCTCTCTCTCTCTCTCTCTCTCTCTCTCTCTCTCTCTCTCTCTCTCTCTCTGTGTGTGTGTGTGTGTGTGTGTGTGTGTGTGTGTCTTTCCCTCTTTCTGTCAAGGATGTCATGATCTTTCCAGTCATCCAGGTTCAAAATCTCAATCCTCCTGGACCCTTCATTGTCTCTCTCTATTCATATGTAGTCAGTTGCTAGGTCTTGTTTATCCTGCCAACATCTCTTGCCTTTGTTCTCTTTGCTAACAGGAACAGCATCCTAGTATCCTAGTAGAGAACCTCATTACTTGGAGGAATGGCCTTCTAAATGGTCTCCTATCTCCATGTTTTCTCTCTCTCTCATCTATTCTCTACATGTAAAGCCAAAGTGAAATTTTTAGAGCACAGGATAGATCAAATCACTTCCAGATCAAGAAGCTCCAATGCCTCCCTATTGTCACTAAAATAAAATTAAAATTATTTTTGTTGACTTTAACATCCAGAAAGGCTACTGTTCCTGAGTTATTACCCATTATTCTTCTTCATGCACTCCTACAGTGTAGCTGAAATGTCTTATTGACCTTCACATACAACATTTACCATTTACTTCCCAATCTGTACCAATGCATAAACTATCCTCTACTCCTGGAGTGAATTCCCTCTTTACTGATATCTCTAGCTTCCTCCAAAGTTTTCTTCATCCACCATCTCCTATGTGAGAATTTTTCTTTTTTTTTTTTAAACCCTTACCTTTCATCTTAGAATCTATACTGTATACTGGTTCCAAGGCAGAAGAGTGGTAAGGGCTAGGCAATGGGTGTCAAGGGACTTGCCCAGGGTCACATGACTAGGAAGTGTCTGAGGTTAGATTTGAACCTAGGACCTTCCACCTCTACGCCTGGCTCTCAATCCACTGAGCTACCCAGCTGCCCCCTTATATGAGAACTTTTCTGATCCCCTTCCCTGCTGCCTCCCACACCCTCTTGAAATCAGTCTGCATTTACTATTTATATGTGTTATATCTACTTCTACATGCACATGCTGCTATCCCTAATAGAATAGGAGCATTATTTGTATCCTCAATGCCTAGTATGTGTAGTAGGCACTTAAGATGTGCTTGCTTTCTAATAAGTACTAACTAGAAATTTGATAATAAAAGGTTCCAAGTATTGCTCACCAAAGGCTTCTGTCAGTTATTTATAGAAGATTGCTATTTTTATTGCTAGGGTCATCATCTTTATAGCTCCAATCAGTCCTTTTCCGGCTTCTTCCCAAGTTGATTTGGAAAATATTGGGGGGGGAGGGGGTATGAAAATCATTTCTTTACCCAGCTCTATCCAGGTCTTTGGTAGTTTTTAAAAAGTAGAGTCCCCTGTATAATTTGAATGGAATTCAGCCTATGGGTCTCAGGAATGGAATCCAAAGGTAAGATAAGAGTTTAAGAGTTGAAATAAATTTTAGATCATTAATCATATAAAAGTTTGGGCAGAGAATCTAAGGGGCAGCAGGGGAGAAAGTAGTTCAAAGAATAGACAAAAGTGGCAAGGCTTCTTTAGCTAGCTAACTTGGATTTGCACTACACACACACAGACAAATATCTAAAGATAGCCCCTGTGGTTATAAGCTAAAAGACCTCCCCCAAGCTCTTTTCCTAATAGAACAAAGGTAAGCAAACTCTTTCCTTTACCAATAGAGCTTCATTGCAACTGAAGACCAAAGAAATGGCTGCAGAGGAGCAGTCACTAACAGGGAGAATAATTCAATGACATCTCCAGAGGATAGCCAGAGTTCTGCAATGCCAGAGATGCCTTGTTCTGGCCACATGTCTTTCCTAGTCATATATTTCCCTTATGTACATCTACTCCTGCACTGATGGCATGGCAGCCCATAGGGTGTTCTCATATATGTTTTGTTGTCACTTAGTATGATATGTTGTTTGATTAAATGCATTTTGTTCTATACTGTGTCCCCTGATCAATCCCTATAAAAGAAATATTTTGGTGGGGGCTCCTGAGCAATGATTTTTGAGCAATTGCTGTCTCTCAGGGTACCTTGAATCTGGGTTGTGTTTCCAGTAACCTTGCTATAAGAGAGGAGACTAATCTTGCATGCTTTCTTTCTTTTTTTTCACCAATTGCATGTAAAAATAATTCCCAACATTGAAAAAAATGAACCCTTCCTTTCATTTCAGAATGAATACTATGTATTGATTCTAAAGCATAAGAGTGGTAAGGGCTAGGCAATGGGGGCTAAGTGACTTGCCTAGGGTCACACAGGTAGGAAGTATCTGAGGCCAGATTTGATCCAGGATCTCCTGTCTCTAGCTGCCCCTTCTCAACATTTTTAAATAAATTTTGAATTTGAATTCTCTCCTTTCTTCCCCCTCCTCCTGGTTAAGCAATATGATATAGATTTTACATATGCAATCATATAGAACATTATCAGGAATGATATTTTAAAACAAATACCACTAACAAACAAATCCTATGGAAGTTCATATTTTGGGAAGTAATCCTGGAAAGAAAGCACATTGACCTAATTTTAGTCTACCTTTTCCATACTATTTAAATCCTCAAAGACTTATATGATGTCCCCTGAAATTTTCTCTTTGGCAGTTGTGATACCCCAAAACAGGATTGCCTTTTCCTCATTTAGCTAAGTATTTCTGTGCCCTGAGGTAAAATCTGTTTCTTGAAGAAATAACTAAATAAAAATTATAGTATTTGTATGACCTTTCAGACACATTTTTCTTAGACACTTCCTGTAATATTTTCCAGGGGCAAGATATTTACCATCTGTTTCGAAGCTCAAAAACCAGGTCATCCTGGTCTACTCTAAAACCTCAGTTATCTAGAATTCAGCCTTTGGGAACTCAGATTTCAAGAATGATTCCATCCTCAAATAAGCTAAGGAATCAAAGAGCTATAAACTCTATAGCTAAAGGAACTAAAGATCACCCAGTCTTCTTTCATAACATGACTAATACAGAAATATGTTTTGCATGACTGTGCATGTATAAGTTATATCAAACTACTTGCTGTCTTAGAGAGGGAGACAATTTGGAACTGAAAAAAACTTTAAAGGAATGTTAAAAATCATTTTTACATGTAAATTGGAAACAAAATGACTACATTTTTTTGAAAAAGATCAGTTGAATGAAACCTTACATTTTATAGATGACAAAACAGGCCTAGAGGTGGTATAAACTGCCCAAGGTCAAAGGTAGTGAAAAAGAAAAACCAAAATCTAAACTCATATTCTCTGAGTCCAAGCCCAGAGCTCTTTCCAATACATCTGAAGAAAAATCATTTTGAATTCAATTCAGTAAGTATTTATTAAATGCCAAATATGTGCAAAGCACTGAATGAAGTGCTAGGGAATACAGAGACCAAAATAAAAGTGTTCTTGCCAACCCAGAACTTGAAGATTGGTATAAGAGGAAAAACATGTACAAAGATAAGTTAAGTATTAAGTATATGCCAAGTAATTGTAGGAGGGAAGTGTTAGCCCAGCCATGAAGAGTGGGGGAGGATTAGGAAAGGACTCTTGTAGGAGGTGGAACCTGAGCTGAGCCAGGATGGGAAGAATTCCAAGGAGTGTTTAGATATGAAGCAGAAGAACCTAAGTACCCAGAAACAAACGTGCCTGGCATGTAGTAAGTGCTTAATAAAACTTTGTCACTGACTTGACACATTCAAGAAAAGGGTTGGAGACTTGAACATTACATCCATCATATTGTGATGGATCAGTTTACTATATAGAAGCCAAAAAAAGTACCCTCGTTTGATGAAAAGGCCTATAGAAGGCCAGCCTTTGAATTAAAAAAAAATACTGAGAAGGAAGGAGGTAGCTAGGGTAGTATGGGTAGCACGATGGATAGAACATCAGACTTGGAGTAGGGAGGACCTAGGTTCAAATCTGGCCTTAGACACTTCCTAGATGAATCACTTAGCCTTGTTTACCCATTCTTTGCCCTTCTGTCTTAGAGTTGTTACAAGACAGAAAATAAGGGTGGTGGGTTGTCTTTTTTAAGCAACAGCAAGTAGAATAATTTTAAAAAATATCATTTTCCAGGATTTTTGGCTTAGAAAGCATGCTCAGAGCATCTCTGGTGCACCTATTAGTTAAAAGGCAGTGAAATATGGCCCAGAAATACAGAGACTGCACTGGAGGGACATAGATACAACACCTACTCCCGAGCTGCTCCCAAAGGAAGAATGATGATAAAGATGATGACAACACAACTTAAATCTATATATTCTAAGGTATAAGGAGACTGGTATAAGCATATGGTACCTACTATGTGCCAAGCACTGTGCTAAGTGCTTAACAATGATTCTCATTTGATTTTATCTTCATAACAACCTTAGAAAGTAAATGCTAATAGTTCTCCCTATTTTACAGTTGAGGACACTAAGGCAGGCAGAGATTAAGAGACTTGTCCAGTGTCATACATACATCTAGTAAGTGCCTAAGGTCAAATTTGAATTCAGGTCTTCATTACTCTGGACCCAGTGCTATATCCATGGTATCACCTAGTTACTTCTAATATTGTGAGAAGGGGGTACTATTAATATCTCCAATTTCCCAGCTGTAGAAAGTAAGGGGGAAAGAAAGATTAAATGATTTGCCCAGGGTCATGTACTGGTAAGTATCTGGGGCCATATTTGAACTTAGATCTTCTTGATACCAAATCCAGTGCTATCCACCTAGCTCCTTCAATAAAAAAGTTCAGTCCTTATATCAACCAACAAACAATTATTAACCTGGGGGTGGGGAATATTGGGGGCAGATACTACAAGTATGATCTTTTTTTATAGGTGAGGAAATCTAGGCTCTGGAAGGGGGTGCAACTTGTTCATTGTCATGCAGACATTGTGGCAAGTTTCAAACCTAAAGTCCATTATTCTTTTCCAATCCAGTCCACAGCCTCTGGGATCAGAAGAACACATAAATGACCTACAAGAGAGACTCATTCAGAATCCCCAACAAGTAGAGCCCATTAATTAACAAGTATTTATTTGTTATGCGCCTGTTATACACCAGGCCCTGTAAATCTTGAAATTTCTCAGACTTGTGAATGTTAAAAATTTCCACATTGAGGAATCCTCCATTGGAACAAATTCCCTACTGGGAAACATTCCCCATTTTGATGTGAGAACTCGCCAGGATCAGAAATGGGAGGACCTCTACTCCACCTGTACTTAAGACTGCTTTAGGGGAGAAAACTCCTTGCTAAACAATGAAAGTACTTGGACCCATGCTTATGATGAGACAAGGAGTTCTTTGAGCCATGCCTGTTTTTAGAATTGATAAAATGGGATGCTAGGTACCTAAAAGGGTTGGGGAAGTTTTCTCTTAATGAGATTAGTCGACTCAGCTGTGTTTTCTCTGGTTCAGATATACTGAGGAGATTAGTCCACACAGCAGCATTTTCTCTGGTTCAGACTTACTGAGGAGATTAGTCGACTTAGCAGGAACTCAGATGGGCTGTCCTTTGGAAAACGTCTACAGTGATTGGTAGATGTAAGGACTTAGGGGAGGTGACATGGGAGAAAAACCCCTATATAAGAAAAAGCAGAATCTCTTGAGAAAAAAATCCTTTTGGAGAAAGTTCTTATGAGAATCGCTTGGGAAGAATCTCTTGAGAGAGGCTCTGGAGAAGGGAAGCTCTTGGAGGACAATCTCTAAGGAGGTCTCACTGAAGCTCCTCTGAGGGGACTCTGTCCCTCTGGAGGCTCTGTAGAGAGGCCCTTTGAAACAGTCTCTGGCTGGATCTCTCTTTGAGGAGGACTCTGGCTGGAACCCTCTCTGGTGAAATCAGCTGAGATGGAGTTGGCCTGGTGTCCCTAGAATCCTTGCTTAGACAGACCTTGTGGTGAGTGTTAAAAGACTAACTGACTGATCTCTCTCTTAAGACTCAGGTCTAGGCCATGTTGGCTTAAGGCCCTTCATACTTATTTCCTTTTTTTCTCTCTCTCTCTTTCTTTGATTACTCATTGTATTATTAATTAAATTCTCTATAAAACCCAGTTGCTTGGGCATATTGAATAATTGGGAATATTTCCCTGGCGACCACCTTATATTTGATTTAAAAACCAAAATACTGTAGTGAAACATATTTTCTGCGGTCACAATTTACTCACCCTCTCTTATATCTAGCATAATTTGTATCTTCCACCATTTTAACTCACTACATTTTACAACATCAACCATTTTAATTATAACAGTTTATACCCTTAACTCTTTTAACTACTTACAATTTATGACCTACAACTATATTAATTATTACAGTTTAAGCCATATACTATTTTAAATATTACAGCCCTCAGGCGGTGCTGAAGATACAAACACAAATGTAAAATGAAATAGACCCTGACTTCCAGGAGCTCTAACCCAAAGAGCTCACATTCTTCCAGGAGCATCTAACATGGTCACAATTCAATAAATACAAGAAATGAACAAATGAATGGGGAGAATATTTACTACGGTGATACTATAGTAAGAACAACTGGCAAGAAAAATCTTCCACCTTCACCAAAATCTGTGACATACTCTCCCTGCTGTTCAAAGAGAGTCTAGGAGAAAGTACACTCAACTTTAGAAGCAAATGGGTAAATTCTCTCTGTGCTCCTCACTACCTTTCTTTATGACATAATCATAAATTTCCCTTTGGCTCCATGAGGTTTTTTTTCTGCACTCTTTATCAAGCTAGAAAGTTAGCATTTTTCAGTGTATCGAGTTTATCCTTAATTTTCGATACAAACATTTCATCAGATGTCCCAGAAGCTCTGCTAGGACTAGAACACCAATGGGAAATCAGAGTCTTGTGATTCTTTGCAATTCAATAGGTCCTTCTCTTTGATCAAAACTGGGGCAACAAGGAGACCAAAACCAACCAAAGCCAGGGCTTTTCTTGTTGCCCCTACTTTCCCTACCTAAAGCATTCTTTCTCAGGGGTTTGTGTAGAAGGCTTCTACTCTGAGTTGTTAGACACTTGAACCTCTGGATTCTCAACTTATCTATTTCATTTAAACATATACATGCATGCACCCACACACACGTGAGAACTCATTCACATACCACCTAGCCAAGTTTCTTTAACCAATCTCAACACGCTTCCTGTATGTTAACACTCAATTTGATCCAACAGTTTTCAAGGAGACTAAATTAATCGTGGCTTTTTTTTTTTTGCATTTAGACTAAAGCTTGAATGATATATTCATTTGAGAAATGTTCTTATATGATTAGGTTATAAATTATTATATCACTCACCTTCTGTAGAGTGGGAAAATTGATTCAATAAATCCCTACCTTTATAGCAAGTAAAGTAGTTTGCATTTCATATTCTAAACAATGGGAAGACACTGAATCTTCCTGACCAAGTCAGGAAGGTATAGCCCTATTTGTGCTTTAAGAATATCACTTTCGTAGATATTTTGGAGGATGAATTGTATGGGAGAAAGACTGGAGGCAGGGAGATGGATTAGGAACCTATTGCAATTATAGACATGAGAAGAGATGAGAACTTCAATTAGGGTGGTTGTGGTATAAACACAGAGAAGAGGATGCATTTAAGAAAAATTGAGGAAATGGTACTGAAGCTTCCCAGAACCCATCTGCCTTGCCTGCAGATCTTACATGGCCACTCCCTTGCTTTGTGCTCTCCTATCTCAGCTCTTAGAATCTCACAGAAATTATGGTCAGTTCTCCGAGAATATACCTATAATTTTCCCTTTGGTCTGCTTTCCTCAAAAATTTCAGCCAATAAAATAACATTCAGAAGTGACAATACATTACAATAAAATTATACTCATAGCTTCTTAGGATAGACTCCCATATGTACCCCCCAACAATCTTCTCTACTCATTCCCCCTCTCTAACACGCTTCTCTCTTTTTAATTTAGTGCTAAGGGGGGGAAAAGCAGAGGGAAAAAAGAATGAGGGGAAGGGTGGCAGTCATCAGGAGGAACAATGACAACAGAAAAATATCTGACAGTTGTCAGAAGGAAAAACAACTCTACAGTATTTGAGTAAAAACACTCTACAGTAATAGAGTATAGAGAAGAAGGAAGGAAACACAACTTGTCACCTGGACTTCATCTCAGGATATTGATCCTAAAGATCCCAGGACTCTCTTTGATACATAGGAGAGGGGAGCAAATAATCACCTGAGTTGAACCCTCAAACTAGTACCCTTGAAGGCATTTGTGTATCATTTCAGTGTGATGGGGTAGTGAGATTGTCTTATGAGAGAAAACAGGCACTTGTTCATGACTTGAAACAGGTAAACAAAGGGAAATGATGCCATTAATTACAATACATATTAGCTCATCTACCCTGTGAGATGTTAGGGCTCAGGAAGGACAGCTGTTCAAATTCTTATTCAGATTCTGAGTCATATAAAGCTGTGGAAAAGCATCATGTGATACACCCATCTAAATTAGAGCACCTAGACCATAGTGTGTACAAGGGATTCTCAGTGAAAACATCTCTGGTTAAAAGCCCATCAAAAAGATAGGCTCTGGGCTAAGAATAATGTGCAGCTCATGAGAATTAGGAAAGAACATGCTAGATTCAAGACATGCTGACTTGATCAAAACTTTAAGCTAAAAAAAGAGCGCCAAGAAAAAATGCCCAAATAAAACTCAAACCAGATTCTATGGGAAACAACAGGTATGACATGAAGAGAAAAAGTGAAACCTATACTTAGGAGGATATTCCAAATTATTCGCAGGAGAGAATAATGACATGAGGATTGGGAATAGTATTTATAATCTCATAATTACATATCAGCAAATAGAAGATTAGTAATATTCTAAAGTGAATCTGGCATATTAGCACAAGCATCATTCAAAAAAGATTTTAAACAGTACTAGATACTGAAGGAAATAAGGCATAAATCTCCCTCCTGTAAAAAAAGGGCTAATTACCTCTACCAAAAGGTGACTAACTTCTACCCAGAAGGCAGGTGAACTATCCTACCTGGAACAGCAAAGAACCCCGAGGGAGAGAAAGCAGGGGTCAAAGGGCCAGGAGGGTCAAATCACTAACAACAGTCACCTAGATTACTTTGTTGTCATTCAGTTGTTCAGTCAATGTCCAACTTTTTATGATCATTTGGACCATATCATGTCAATACTGGCCATGGGGTTTTCTTGGTAAAGATACCAGAGTGATTTGCCATTTCCTTCTACAGTATATTAAGGCAGACAGAGATGAAGCAACTTTCCCAATAGCACACAATAGCACACAATCACACAAGGCCGAATTTGAACTCTGATCTTCCTGATTCCAGATCCAACATTCTATCCACCAAGCCTCCTGTCTCCTAGACTACTACCTGCCTTCAAACTCAAAAAGTCTTAGGAATAGTATAGATCACAGGTTTTGCTTGTAGTTTGGACCCTAGAGCCACAATTTATAACTTAGAGTAGAGGCTCACAAGGAAAAATGTGTATAAATTATGACTCCAGTAATGGAATAAAAAGAACACCACAAGAAGGCTGAATACTGAGTATTTATAATGATCAATATTAGTGCTAGGACATAGATAATACATGTATCCTTCCTTTGGAATGGGTTGGGATTTAGAGTGTTGTATATACAACCAGATAAAATGTATCAATAAAACTTTTCTTTAAAAAATAAAAGTAAAATAAACTGCAATAAACCTTCTTATGCCTACCATATTGCTCTCCATTGTCCTTTGAGTCCCTTGAATTGTTTAGTATTTGGAGACTGAATATTCCAACAACCACTAACATTTAGCACAGGAGGTATGAAAAACATGGGATTGTGTGTCAGAGAGAAGACTTAAGAAAGACAGAGATAGTCCGGAGCATGTCCAGAAGAGGAGTGACTGAGATGGTCAAGGGATTAGAGAAAAAAGATCAATGGAAGGAAGTGGAGATCTAGCCTGAAGAAAAAAAGACTGAGAGGGTTATAAGAGCTGTATTTGAAGAGATTTCCAGTGGGAAAGGAATTGGACTTGTACTGCTTGACCCCTGATAGCAGAAATAGGAATAAAAGGTGAAAGCTTGAAAGAGTCACATTCAGGTTTGATGCATGAAAAACTCAATTCAAACTATCCAAAAAATGTAAAGAATCCCAGAGAGTTCTCTCTCACTGGAGATTTGTTTCCAATGATTACTTGTTAGCCATGTAGTAAGAGATATTCTTTGGCATGAAAAGTTGGACTGGTTATTCTCCAAGATTGATCCTGACTCTTAGATTCTATGATCATGAGAGGCACTCAGAAATTTCCCAAATGAAATCCATTCTTCTCTTTCTCTACTTGGAACAGTCAACCTCTAGACTTGGACTCCAAAGACCATGACCTCCTAGAAGGGAGAGGATCCCTTCAGTTTTGAACCTCTGTCTTAGGATGAAATTGTTCTGACTGTCAAGTGCCAAGTCAGACTATGCTTCATATATCACATAACCATTCACTATGAAGGGAATCAAGAATATCTTGGGCTTTGTTCTCCTAGAAAAGCTCTGAAAATTGACTCTTTAAAGGTTTCAGTTATAATCCATGTAGCTTTCCCCATACATTCTTCCTAGACCAAATCATGACTCCCTTATATATATTATTGCAAAATAACATAAGCTCCTTGAGGCAGGAACTGTTGTGGTTTTGTTTTTCAACCACAGTATTTAGCATAATGCCTATTGGGTAGTTTAGTAAATGTTTAGTAGGTAGTTTAGTAAATGTTTTAAGTTACCTTATTAATTCATCTGCAGTGCCTGTCCTAGATGTCAGGACAATTCTTCAATGGATTGGCCCTCAAACTTCATGTTACAATCTAAACAATAGCCACTTTTCATCCATTTAATTTTTTTCTTTATGGATTGCTTGGCTAATTTCTTTTGAGTAATCATGCATCTCATTAAAAAGTTTTCTCTAATGTTCTGTGGCCTAATGCAATTGGCACAATGTCAAGTGTGAAAGGAAGTTTCTGGAGGGCTTCCTCATCCTTATGAGATCCCTTTTCTTTTCTTTTTTTCCTTCACAGAAGCCTTTTTATTATTAGCAAGATTGTGTCTTCAGCAAACAATTTGATAAACCATCCATCTAGACTGGGTCTAGTTCCCATAATGTCCAGGCTTATCAAGCATGAACAAACCATTCTAAGTTGTCAACCTCAAGAATTGCAAGCTCTGAACAAAGTGAACAAGCTGGTATCTCTCACCAGAAAAATAAACTGTGAATTAGCAAGTAATCTGGACTGTGCTTCTGATTAAGAGAGAATCAGCTATACATCATCTGGCTGCCATACTGCTTCTGTAGCACTGAAGGCTTGTGAACCTCTTTATTCTGCCTTATCGCATTAGATTCCCCACAGCAATCCTATGAGGTAGGTGCTATCATTAGCTCTACTTTGAAAAAAGAAATAGACTGAGCAAGGTTTAAATAATTTGCTCAGTCTTACAGAGTGTTTGAATCAGGATTAGAACCCAGGTCTTCTTGAATCCAAGTCCAGCATTTTATTCATTATGGAAACTGTCTCTTCCAGCATACCAACAAATATACAATCACTAGACAAAGAAGGACGCAGAGGAGAGAGTAGTTTAAAATACCAACACATACATATTTACTACTGAAGCAATCAAGTCGCTCTATGAAAATAAAAGGGCAGGAACAGTCTCTTCTAAAATAAGAATTTTTTTTTTCTCTTTAAGTGTCTGTCCTTAGCAGACAACTTCCCAAACAGAAGAGCAGTGGTATTTATTTCTTATCAAAGGTGGTGGCCTGGTGAAATTTTTGGACTTGGTACAGAATAAATAAAGGCATGCCTCAGAAATATTGTAGGTTCAGTTCCAGACCAATGCAGCAAAGTGAACATCACAATAAAAGGAATCCCATGAATTTTGGGGTCTTCCAATGCATATAAAAGTTATGTTTATACTATGCTACAGTCTATTAAATGTGCAATACTATTATGTCTAAAAACATTGTACATACCTTAATTTTAAAATACTTCATTGCTAAAAAATGCTAACCATCATCTGAGCCTTTAGCAAATCATGATCTCTTTGCTGGTAGAGGGTCTTGTCTCAATGTTGATGGCTGCTGACTGATCAGGGAGGTGGTTACTGAAGGTTGGGGTGGCTATGGTAATTTCTTAAAATAAGACAACATGAAGTTTACTGCATAGATTCACTTTCCCTTTCACTTGAACAGTTAGACACCATTTTAGGGTTATTAATTGGCCTGATTTCCATATTGTTGTGTCTCACAGAATAGGAAGACCCAAAGAAAGGGAGAGAGATGGGAAGACCAGTTGGTGGAGGAGTCAGAACACATACAACATTTATCAATTAAGTTTGCTATCTTATTTTGGCACAGTTCCTGGTGTCCCAAAACAATTAAAATAGGAACATCAAAGATCACTGATCATAAATCACCATAACAGATAATAATAATAACAATGAAAAAGTTTGAAATATTGTAATAATTACCAAAATGTGAAACAGACACAATGTGAGGCCATACTATTGGG
Source organism: Monodelphis domestica (assembly GCF_027887165.1). NCBI lineage: Eukaryota > Metazoa > Chordata > Mammalia > Didelphimorphia > Didelphidae > Monodelphis > Monodelphis domestica. The sequence continues at coordinate 163,641,059 of NC_077230.1, forward strand.
AAAATGGTGCCAATAATCTGGCCTTAAACAGGATTGATGCAAACCTTCAATTTGTAAAAATGTAATGTCTGCAAAGTACAATAAAGAGAAGCACAATAAAACAAAATATGCCTGTAGTATGTCATTGTGCTGGCAGTTCTTTGTTAATTTGTTAATTCGGATTGATTTTTCTCTCATGTCTTTTCTTTGAATTGTACCTATTATATTGCCAGTTTTCATGCCAATCTACTGAGGAATTCAGTGGTTTTGTTTCTGCTTCTTTGCAATATTCTGAACAAAGATCACCACAATACCTATACCATCATAGTGAGATGAGCAAAAAAAGGGATCCCTGGTCTATAATAGTCTGCATAGGAATTCTGGGGTGACATTTCCCAATTAATTTCATGAGCATACATCTCCATTTTATGCCTCCCTAGATATTAATAAGCATAGTCATTTATAAGAGCTCTAGCTTTGGTTGCATTTAGCAAGAGATTTTGTTATGAATGTAACATATGCATGAGAGATTTTTTTTAAAGGCCTTTTATCAGTTAGGTAAAAGCTGTACTCACTTTGCTATAGCAATAGTCAAGAAGATGATTATTTTTCTAGAAGATGGAAACAATTTAGGAGAATCCTGCTTTAGTTTAGATGACCATGACTTCTCAATGACTATGCTAGTGAATTACACGTTCTGGTAACTTTTACCATCCTATACAGGCTTCAATTATGATCCTGACAAGAGATTATGTCTATTTTTCAAAAAGAAGACATTTATATATGAAACATTACCAGTATTTTACCAATTTTGGCTAAGAACTCGGTGATGAAATTTTTGGCCATAGCAGTCCATGAAATAATTTAGTTTTGCAAAAGGGTAGTATTCTTATACTGTAAGAAGATCATTCATTTCAGTCTGAGAAAGAGGCAAGTAATAAAAAGCAAAATAGCATAAGAAAAATTTTCTATGTCTTTTTGCAATTCAGTTTAGTTTTCTCTTTTAAAAATAGTTTCTGTCCCATTATATGTGGAAATAGTTTCTAAGCCATCAAGATGGGTAAAGAGCTGCCTTGGATTTAGAAAGGCTTGAGTTCAATCCAGCTTCTGACAATACTATCTCTGTGGTTATGGGCAAGGAAGCTAGGTGGCTTAGTAAATAGGACTTGAAGTTAAGACAATATGAGTTCAAATTAAACCTTAGCCACTTATTATTTGTGTGATCCTGGGCAAGTAACAATCTCTGCTTGTTGCAGTTTCCTCATCTGCCAAATGAGGATAAAGATAGCACCTACTTCCCAGAGTTATTGTGAGATCAAATGAGATAATTAAAATGCACTAAGCACATATTAAATACTATAAAATATTAGTAATTATGATCATCATCAATATTATCATGATCATTATTACATTTAATGTCTCAGCACTGAGCTCATTTCTAAGTCTATGGTTTATAGTTAAAGATTTACATGAAATCTGGCTTACACTTACTAGTTATGTGACCCTGGGCAAGTCACTTAATACCCATTGCCTAGTCTTTACCACTCTTCTGCTTTAGAACCAATACATAGTATTGATTCTAAGATGGAAGGTAAGGGCTTAAAAATTTATTTAATTAAATTTTTAAAAAAGATTTATATGAAAGAAAGTTTTACCAACTTTAAAATCATCAAATTAATGAAATCATTGCTCCAATTTTTCTCAAAAGTGCTTTTGTCAACCTTTAAATATAATATTTCTCATGTTTATCTTAATATTTTCTCATTTGAATTCAACTTCATCTGTTATGATTGCAACTACTGATTTTCTATTTTCTTCAAAACTTTCATTTTAAATCTATACAACTTTCTTAGTAGTGTTTTATGTAAACAGCATATTATGAAGTATTGCTTTTTAATCTATTATGTAATTTTTTTCTTTTATAAAAGGATTAAATCTACTTACATCATATTTGAGATTGTAATTGGTAGATTTGTATTTCCTTCTCTCACACTATTCTATATTATATTTTATCAGTAAGAATGATCTACTTATTTTATTATTTGTTTGAGTCTAGTTTTCATACAAATTTATAGAGGTTTCTAAATGGACCAATAATTTAGCCCAACAAAATACTAATTACATTTCTTAAATTTCTTTTTTTTTTTTATTTTAAACCCTTACCTTCTGTCTTGGAGCCAAGCTCCAAGGCAGAAGAGTGGTAAGGGCTAGGCAATGGGAGTCAAGTGACTTGCCCAGGGTCACACAGCTGGGAAGTGTCTGAGGCCAGATTTGAACCTAGGACCTCCCATCTCTAGGCCTGGCTCTCAATCTACTGAGCCATCCAGCTGCCCCCTTAAATTTCTATTATTATCAAAGTTTTTTGACTGATCCATGAATCCCCTTCTCTTTTTAATTATTAATATCCCAGATGATCTATTCTCCATTCTTCCTTCTCCTTTTACCTCATTTATAAATTGTTTGATGCCTATAATCAATAATTTTTCTAGTTTATTCACATTACATGCCATTATTTTGTTGTAGCAATAATAATTACATATTGTAACAGTTCAAATTAGTTTCTCTCTGCAAGGATTATTATATTTTTTAGAGTTTTATTAAAGGTTGAGAATTTGAGAATAAACAAGTAAGAGAGGCATGTGCTAGGTGGGCCAAGAGGCCCATTTAACCTCACCTACATCATGGAAGAGACGCATCTGCTTGGAAGCAGAAACAGGAAAGAGACCTCAGTAGGTGAAGAACTCCTTTAAATAATAATTTGTGATCTCACCCAGATGAGAATTCAGTGCAATTACAAAGCATTCTGGGAAGTGAGCAAGGACTTCTGGGGACTGGAGTCCTGAATTCAAGTCTCTATTTTTACAATATACACAAAGATGTGTATGTGTGTGTGTGTGTGTGTGTGTGTGTGTGTGTGTGTGTGTGTGTGTGTATTCTTATATATAAAGCTCAATTGGGACCTTTGATTATCAATCAAGACAAACTTTCTGCCCTCTAGGGACCCTGAGGTTTTGGTTGATTAAGTCAAAGTTATTGTCACATTGATATTTGCCAATGGTGTTTCTAGTAGGGGATCAACTTATCTCAATACTTCTATTATTTTGATTTCTTCTCCTAAAATGTGGAAAAACCATAAGTCATAACCCTGTATAACATTTATATTGAATCCCTATTTAGTGATTCAAAGTTCTGAAGTTCACTTAGTCTTCATTGAAGTTCATACTCAATTTGCATATTGAATTCATATTTAATTTGCATATAGAAGATCTTGGTTAAGACTGGCCTCATTATTTGTAGAATCTCTGTTTCTGGTTTGATTTGCATATCAAAAGCCCTAGAAAGATTTACTTTTTTTCTGGGAGAAATTTGACCTCTTCTATTGAATTTCCTGGAGAACATTTAGTATAATCATCTCAGAAAAGATGTTGTAGATATTCCTGATATTCTATGGAGTTCTATAGCCCATATACATTCTTTGAAATAGTATCAATATATGTGGCAATATCAACCAAGTATATCCTTCCTCAGAACAGGTTCTTGAAATACCTAGCATGTTTAATCATGTTTTCCAACCATCACCTATCTTGTTGGCACCTGGGATGAAACTATTCAGTTTATTTTTTGAGAAAATAAAATCAGACTTGTTCTTGGATCAGATATATAAAAGTTGACAATTTCATATACCTAGCTCCTGACTTTATCCTTCAAAACATCATGAAAATCACACACCATCCATATATGTTGTTTCCTAGCTATAGTATGCTCCACAAACCACCGAAAATATTTGCTGATATAAATTTACTACATATATTTAATGGAGGAAAAGTGATCTGCTAAAGAAAGAAATGCATAATTCCCTATTCATGCTAATCTGGAGAGGGATCCTTTAGATAATAATCTCAGATGGTTAGTCAGAAAATGTAAATTATCAATCACATGACTACATAAAAATATATCCACAATACACTCTGAATGAATCAGACATTTTCAATTATTCTTCCAAGTCCTAATGTTTCATAATAGCATGGAAACAACCTTGTTCTTTGAAAAAGTAGTAATGCAATGTATGTTCTCATAGATTTTTCCAAGTTGGAAAGACTGAATGAAAAGTCTAGTGGTAGACTCTATATTTAATTTCCAAGAGGTGGTCAAAATATAAATGGGCCCAAAAAAGCTAGGAATCACCTTTTTTTTTTTTAAAGTGATCTTTACTGCTATAAACAGAACATGATTTCCAAATGAACAATTGAAGTGTATATATATATATAAATATATATATGTATATATATTTATATTAGATAACTCATTTCCACATAAATATCATGAAATAAAAACTAACATGATGCCACAAAATTAATGCAATGCAAATGCACATTTTTTTTTGAAGAGGCAAATGAACACATACACACTTGTTTTCTTTATATTGAGACTTTTTAAGAGAGAGATAGAGGCAGAGGAAGAGGTAGAGGGAAGGAGACAGGGAGAGGAAGAGATGGAGACCTACATACAAACACACACAGACAAAGAGATGGATAGGTTTGTAGTCATTCATAAACAGATTGGATTATGTAGTGGAAAAACCAAGCACTGAAAATTAGGCAACCTAGATCTGATTCCCAGATTACCACTTCCTAGCTCTGTGACCATGGACATCACAACCGTTCTCCTCTTTAGAGGATTTTGGCTAGATGATCTCCAGATCCTTTTCAGTTCTAACAGTTGCTATTTCTACAAATACATAAAAAAGAGAAATATTCCCCAAAGTATGCTTATCACCATTTTCTAAGTTTGTTTGTAGGTTCCATAATAAAGCCTTTATTTAGCAAAGTAACTTTTTCCATACTGGCAGCCAAAATGTATGTTTAGAAAGAAAGATGAATAAATGATTTTGAAGGGTTAATGCTACCCAGAAAGGATGCCAAAACTCAGTTGTTTTTTTAAGTTCCTTGCTTTGTTCCCCAGTGTAATGCATTATATCATAGGTGCAAACTTTTGACACTTCATTTGCTGAATTGCAGTAAACCAAAGTACTACACAAGAATTGTCCAATGTTAACCCTATTACTAACAATGGTTCCAAATGCAATAATCTGTTCCCATAATTTCTCTTCCAGTTGTAGGTGACTGAATTCATATAGAATAACAGTCATCTAATCGTGTAATGGGGTGTATGGGATGTTCAGGGAGGGGTAGTATCTCTGGTATGGAGGGCTTGTCGTGCCCTCCTAGGGCAGCTCTCCAGCCTCTGACTGCCACCTGACACCCAGCTCTCACTTGTGGCTCCTAGTAGCTGCTAGCATGCGGCAATGGCCACACCCCGGGCAAGGGCTTCGACAGGCCGGCTAAACCTTGTGAGGGTAGCCATCGGATCATCGACCCCTGGTGAACTAGGGCTTTGCTCACCCAGCATGTGAAGACTGCTTCGGTGGAACAGGTGGAAGAAACCAATAAGAAGGTTCAATGGCTGAGATGGCAATGCAGCAAAGCACTGTGGAGTGCTTAGGGCGTGTTGGAGCACAAAAGACAACATGGCCATCCAATGCAGCTGAGGAAGTCTCCAGGTGTACTTTTTGTACCACTGGACCCAGGCTTCCAATGCTGAGAGAGTGGGACTGTCTCTGTGCATCGACTTTTCCACTTAAATCTCCTTCACGTACAAGTATCTTTGTGCACACTCATCTATCCTAACCCCGTCCACCCTCTTCAAGACCTGCGGTGATGGGGGAGTGGTGATGCTACAGGTGGAGGTGACCACTGGCAGTTGTAGTCACGATCCTACACGTAGGCGGCCCATGGACCAGTGGTCGCTCGGCCCTGTGGGCAGCAGAGATGTTCAGCAGCATCCTGGGCGACTGAGCAGCCCTCTCTAGGACAGCACTGCTCACCCTCATCAAGGGAGGGGACTAGAAAAGGTGTCCCAAACATCGCCTGCCCTACAAACACCCAGTCAGCTGCGGCTGGTGGGTCATCCCTTTAAGCGGTCAAAACCAAAGAAAACATAATACAAACAAACTCCTACTAGGAGCATGGAACATCAGGACATTACTTGATAGAGAATACCCCAAGACCTGAGAGAAGAACAGCTCTAATCGGTAAAGAACTGGCACAATATAACATCGACATCGCAGCCTTAAGCGAAACACGCTTACCAGAAGAGGGATCTCTCAGCGAACCCACCACTGGATACACCTTCTTCTGGAAAGGTAGAGCCTCAAATGAAGACAGAATCCACGGTGCTGGCCTGGCTATCAAGACCAGTTTGCTCAAACAGCTGCCAGATTTGCCTGTGGGCATCAGCGAGAGGCTCATGAAGATCCGCTTGCCTTTCAGCAAAGACCAGTATGCCACAATCATCAGCGCATATGCCCCAACACTGACCAGCACAGAGGAGACCATCAAGCAGTTCTACTCTGACCTGAGTGTCGTCCTGCACTCAGTGCCCACAAATGACAAGCTGATACTACTGGGAGACTTCAACGCCTGCGTTGGCCAGGACCATGAAAGATGGAAAGCAGTGCTCGGCAAACACGGCATGGGCAAAATGAACAACAACAGCCTACTACTACTCAGCAAATGCTCAGAGTTCGAACTCACCATCACGAACACTGTGTTCAGAATGGTGAACAAATATAAAACAACATGGATGCACCCACGATCAAAATAGTGGCATCTCATTGACTACATCATTGTACACCGGCGAGACATCCAGGATGTACAGATCACCAGAGCCATGAGAGGAGCTGAATGCTGGACAGACCACCAATTGGTTAGAGCGACTCTTCAAATGCACATTGCACCTCGCCATCCAAAATGCGCCCAGACAGTTCGCTCATTTTACAATGTGAGTCGTCTTAGAGATCCATCTTATTTGCAGACATTCCAGTCCTGCCTGGACAACAAGCTGTCTGCCAAGGCACCACTCACTGGAAGCTCAACCAAGAAATGGAACCAGTTCAGAGATGCAGTGGAGGAAACATCAAAGGCAGTCCTAGGCCCCAAACAACGCAACCACCAGGACTGGTTCCACAAGAACAACACTACTATTGAAGACCTATTGAGCAAAAAGAACAAAGCCTTTATGGAGTGGCAAAATAACCCAAACTCTGCTCCTAAAAAGGACAGATTCAAGTCTCTCCAAGCCATGGCGCAGTGTGAGATCAGGAAGATGCAAGACCGATGGTGGGGAAAAAAAGGCAGAAGAAATCCAGCACTTTGCTGATACAAAAAACTACAAACAATTTTTCAGTGCCCTCAAGACTGTCTATGGGCCATTAAAACCCACCACCACTCCCTTGCTATCCTCGGAAGGTGACACTCTCATAAAAGATAAACAAGGCATCAGCAACAGGTGGAAAGAACACCTCAGTCAGCTTCTCAACCAACCCTCTTCAGTCGACCAAAGCGCCCTTCACCAGTTCCCCCCAAACTGCACCATTGAACAACTTGACGTCCCTCCTTCAATAGAGGAAGTCCAAAAAGCCATTAAACAAATGAGTGCAGGCAAAGCACCCGGTAAAGACGGGATCCCAACTGAGGTGTACAAGGCCTTAAATGGAAAGGCACTCCAGGCATTCCACATAGTGTTGACCAGCATATGGGAAGAGGAAGACATGCCCCCAGAACTCAGAGATGCCTCCATCATAGCCCTATATAAGAACAAAGGCGCACGAGCAGCCTGTGACAACTACAGAGGCATCTCACTACTCTCCACTGCTGGAAAGATCCTCACCCATGTTATACTTAAAAGACTCCTGTCATCTGTTTCAGAGCAGACCCTGCTTGAATCACAATGTGGCTTCTGACCAGATCGCAGCACCATCGACATGGTCTTCACGGTGAGGCAAATGCAGGAAAAATGCCTTGAGCAGAACCTGAGTCTCTACATTGTCTTCATAGACCTGACAAAGGCATTCGACACAGTGAACGGGGACGCATTGTGGGTGATCCTTAGCAAGCTCGGTTGCCGTGCATTACAATCGATGGCACGCAGCTTTCTAATGTCAACACTTTCAAGTACCTGGGCAGCACCATCGCCAACAACAGGTCCCTAGACTACGAGATCAATGCCAGGATCCAAAAGGCCAGCCAGGCACTTGGGCGGCTGCACTCCAAATTCCTCCAACACAGCGGTGTAAGCACTGCGACAAAGTTCAAAGTGTATACCGCAGTGGTCCTCAGCTCGCTCCTGTATGGTTGCGAGACATGGACACTGTACCGGAAGCACATGAAACAGTTGGAGCAATTCCACCAACACTCCCTCCGGTCAATCATGAGGATCCGATGGCAGGACCCTATCACCAACCAGGAAGTCCTCGACAGAGCCAACTCCACCAGCATCGAAGTCATGATCCTCAAAACCCAGCTACGATGGTCTGGACACGTCATCCGCATGGACCCACAGCGAATACCAAGACAGGTATTCTGTGGTGAACTGTCAGCTGGACTCAGGAAATAAGGCCGACCAAAAAAAAGATTCAAGGATCATCTAAAGTCAAACTTGAAGTGGGCTGGCATTACACCAAAGCAACTAGAACTCGCTGCCTCTGTCAGAAGCAGCTGGTGAACCCACATTAACCATGCCTCCGCCACCACCTTTGAAGATGAACGACATCGACGTCTTGCCACTGCGCGTGAACACTGACACCAGGCCACAACCGCACCTCCCGTAACAACTGGCGTCCCATGCCCCATGTGCCACAAACTCTGCGCCTCAGCCTTTGGACTCCAAAGCCACATGAGGGTACATCAATAGATGATAATGCACAAAGACAATTGTCATTCTCCGTCACCGAGAGACTACCACTACTAATAGTGTAAACCTAGGCATCCTAGCTCAAATGAACACTAGCCATTTACCCCCACAGAACTTCTTAATTTTGCTAACACTACCAAGAATTGTTTATAAGAATACTAAACCAATCAAAGCTTACTCTGGTAATTGATCATATTCAGTCATAACACTAGCAGGTTACATACTTTTTTCTTCTCCTCTTCTCTTTGCAAGATTTCCTTCTCCCTTCGAAGCTTCTCTTCCTTTCTTTCTTTTTCTCTCCTTCTGATAATAATGTTATAGTCTAATTTTGCTTCTTCCTCTTGATGTGCTCGCCACTGAAGAACCTAAAGAAAGCAGGAATCCATTTGACATAGTCATATAAAGTTCAGAAGTCAAAGGGCACTCTATGAAGTTTAGTGTTACTTTCCAAATAGGGTTGTTTTTTTTTTTTATCACACAAATATCAAGTCAAAATTGCACATTAAGATGAGCTCTGTCAATTTGGTCTACAAAGATTCTAGGTTTGCATTTTCCCCAACAGCTCAAGGACTTCTGCTTTCAAAAGTGGGGGTAGTCCTTCCATTGGTGCAGATTACAGTTCCCATACAGTTTAGTAGTGGAAGAAAGTTGCTGTGGCTAAACCTTCTTTACCCTGCAGCAGTCAGTCTTTCCAAGGTTAGTCAAACTGATCCTCAAAGAATAGAAACTATTAATTTCATACTGGAAACCTTCCCAGCTTGGCAGGAATTAACAATGCTTGCATTCCATTGGTATTGCCTTCAAGAAAATAGTATCATATAGCACAATAAGCATTAGAATGAGATTTTAGTTAAAGACGTACATTGGCAGGCATATACACAGTGGGCACATTCTAATTGTTAAAAAAGAGGTTCCTAAACAAACATTAATGCCCTATATTTATTTTAATCATATTTATATTTTAATCATGAAACTTATACAAAAGTCAGCTAATTAGCAGTATATATGATATATTGTTTTATTCAAGTGACCTCTCAAAGTGTTAGACTCTTAAGATTTTTGTAAACAATTAATTTTTTAAGAAAAAAAGTCATTCATCACCCAGGAAAATACCATCAGAGCAAGGGCTATAATCTCTATATTCCTCTAATTCCTCTGCCTAGCACAGAGCCTGGCACTTAACAAATGATCATTAAAAGATTAAATGAATGTGTAATCAAGGAAATCCCTTCTCTCATGACTGTGAAGATACTCATTTCCATTGTCAGAAAAGAAAACATATCAGAACTCCGTCTTCTTTTTAGCTACTATCCTTATTTCTCAGAAAATTCCCTGAACACCTGGTCTGTATCTATTCCCTCTACTTCCTACCTATCCATTCCTTTCTTGGACTCCTGTAGTCTGATTTGCATTCCTAACATGCTATAGTTGCTATTCTCTCAAATGTTACCAATGATTTTCTTTTTGACAAATTCAATGGCCATTTCTAATCCCTCATGCTTTTTTGAATTTGTCATTTTATACTTCTGAACATAGCTTCCTGCTTAAAATTATTCCTTTCTTTGTTTCTCTGACTTTGGATTTCCTTGATTTTCCTATTTTCCTAACTAATCTTTCTCTTTTTCCTTTGCTAGCTCTTCTTCTTCCTAATGATCATTATATTCAGGATTCTTCTATATCTGTCTTAAGCCCTCTGTTTTTTCTTTTCAACACTTGCTACTTTGGTGAAACATTGGTTTAGGGCTAATTAATGAAACTTTACATATACATTATATATTATTTTGAGTTCTCTACTCCTTCCTTGTTATCTCATTTCTTTTAGCAGTAGCACTGTTTTTATAATATCCCAAACTATAAGAAAATACTGGAGTTAGTTTTGACTACTGAAAACATTAATCTTTCTTTATCCCTTAGCTTTTTCTCTGGCACTTGAAAACATGCCAAAGTCTCTCCCATCCTTAACAAAACCTTTCCTTGATCTTCTCTTTTTAACCATTCATTGTTCTTTCTTTTTTTTCCTTTATAACCAAACTCCAAAAAGGATCAACTGCCTTTGTTGTCTTTATTTCTTCTCATCCAACATAATTCTCAAGCATTTGCCAGTATTCTGCCTCTATCACTTAACAGAAAGTGTGCTTTGCAAAGTTATCAATGATTTTTTCTCAACTATTATATAGATCCAATAAGCTTTTTTCAGTCCTTGTTCTCTTTGACTTACCATTTGCTACTGACATTGCCAAACACCACCTCCTGGAAATTCTTTCCTTTCTTGGCTTCTGTGACACTGTTCTCTCTTGATTTTTCTCCTACCATTAATCTTTCCTGCTCAGTCTTCCTTGGTCTTTATCCTCCCCTACCTGATAAGTGTAGACAACCCTCAGTGTAGACAAGCCTCAGTTCTATGCTTAGGATCTTTTCTCTCTTTACATCCATTCTGTTGCTGTTCTCATAGGCTTCCCATGGGTTCTATTATCTCTTGAGACTTGAACTCCCAAATTTATATATCTAGCCCTCATTTTCTCTTAAACTCTATTCCAACATTCCTCTTTACTGGACATATCCACCACTGGTGTGTCAAATTCATAATGTTCAAAACATAATTCACATTTTGCCTAAAACCATTTGTTTTCACTACTTCACTATTTCTATTGAGTATCACAATCCTTCCAATCACTCAGGATCACGGCCCCAAAGTCATACATCCTTTTCCCCTCCTACTCCCTCTCCCCCATCATATCAAATCAGTTGATAAATCTTCTTGAATCTGCCTTAGCAATGCAATGGTTAGAATGGGTGGTTGCCAAAAAATGTAATTAACCCATAAGTCACAAGACTGTTAATAGCTAGATTTATTACTAAGAAAAAAGAAAATAAGAGAGAAATATAGAAAGGAAGTGAAGAATTTCCTAGCCTAACAACTCAGTGTCTATCTCTGAATCTCAGACTCAGAAAATAAACCCCCTGGCTTCCTGCTGGGACTCATCTTATAAATCCTTACTACACCCACTAGCTCTCTTACCTCACTCCCCAGGAACCAATCACAATTCCTCACTTAGCCTGGCACCACCCAGGGGGGCAGTGCCTGTGGGATCAATTCCCTGGTTGCTGATTGACCCAAATTCAAAACCAATGGGAGGGAAGTCTAACTCCCTGATTGATCAAGTCAAAATGCAAATTCTCTTCTCACAGCAATATCACTCATTTAGTTACTGCCCTGGTTCAAACTTTCAAACTTCTTCACCTTAAAATTGCTTCTAACATTTCCCTTCTTTATTCCATCCTCCAAACAACAAATTACTGTGATTGAAACACAGATCTGAACATTTCATTCCCCTACTCAGAAATGTCAATGGTTCCCTACTGCCTCTAGGATCAGCTGCAAATTTCCTAGCCTGACATTTAAAGCCTTTCATGATCAGGGCCCCACCTACCTTTCCATATTCATTTCTTATTATTCCTAGCTTCATGAACTCTTTGTTCCATTCAAACAAGCCTACTAATGCTTTTCTGATACACAATATCCCATCTTCCACTACTGTACCTTTACAAAGATGGTCCCCCATGTCAGGTGTGCACATCCTCCTCTTTTCCACCTATCTATTTTCAGGACATTGTTCAGGTGCATTTTCTCATATGAAAGTTTTGTGATGCTCCTCAATTCTTGGTTTTCTCTTTCTCTTGAAATTACTTTGTATTAAAGTAGTAGATACTTTGTATATATTTAGCTTTGCACATCACAGAAACACTTAGCAGAGTGATTAGTATATAGTAGGTTATTTAATAAATGCTTGTTGTTTGACTGATTAATAAGGTCAAGGACATGATCTTCTGCTTTTGACTTTCTATCCTCTGGGCTTAGCACAATTCCTGGAACTTAGTTAGCAATTTTATAATCTTTTATTCAATTGAAAATACTTTGCCTGACAGTACAATAGGATTATTTTAGATAACATTTGCCCTCAGATGATTATTTTTTCTCTCACCTTTCTTGAATTGAAACAAGTCTTTAAAACAGAGGAGTTACTTCTGGGCTAAGATGGTCCCAGAGTATAATAGAAGCAAGACTCTTCATCTCCTCTCCACCAACTGATATACAGTGCTTCAAAAGGGCAAAACCAAAATCAGATGGGTGAAAGGCTCCACTGTAGGGTATAGCATTGAAGGTAGGCAGAGTTTGGGGTATTTCCATGCTAAAAAGGGGGCAAAAATTACTCACACCAAAACGTGAGCTCATCATCCCTTCCCCAAAATACCTATGGCAGCAGTCAGAACAAGGGTGGGGCAACCTCTAAGTTCTCAGGGGGCTAGATGAGGACCCCACAGACTTACCCTTAAGAGCAGTGAGACCTAGGACACCCAGGAAGCTGAGAAACATGGACCTTGGGTGCAGAGATACAGCAGAGAGGGGTTGCACACAGCAGAAGCCACAGAGACTTGAAAAATAGCCTCAGAGCAAAAACCTCTCCATAGCTCAATACACAGAGAGCCTTCCCTCCTCACTCAGAGTTCTGGCTGGGAAGGGAAGGAAAAAATAAAAAAGCAATGGCCAATAACACCAAAGAACTACAATCTATAACTACAAAAAAAAAGCCTTTGACTCTGTATAATTTTGACTTAGAGAAACAACAGAAACAACAGACAACAGAGGAGACAGCAGAGGACAACAAACAAGCAAATGCATCCAAACTTTCCCCCCCAAACTGGAAATTGGTCACAAGCTCTCCAAGCTTATGATCAGACTGGAATTCAAGAACAAAGATAAAAAGATAGGAGAAATTTGGCAAGAAAATTGTGAAACACTTCAAAAAGAAAATAACAGTTTAAAAGACAGAATCTCCCACTTGGAAATAGAAGTCCAGAAATCAAATGAAATGATAAGCAAAATGAAGACCAGAAATGACCCCCCTGGAAGTCATGAAAGGCAGGATAGACCAAACCAAAAAGGAAAGTCAAATAATCATAGCTGAAAACCCATCTTTAAAGATAAGAATTGGGTGAGTAGAAGCTAATGATCACACAAGACAGCAAGAATTAATAAAGCAAAGTAAAAAGAATGACATAATAGAAAGAAACATGAAATATCTCATTGAGAAAATGACAACCTGGAAAACCAATCTAGAAGAGACAATTTGAGAATCATTGGTCTACGTGAAAATGCAGAAAGAAACAAAAACCTTGACATCATACTACAAAAAATTATTCAAGAAAACTGTCTTGGTATTCTTCAATAAGAGGGCAAATTTGATATTAAAAGAATCCATCTATCACCCTCTACATTAAATCCTCAAAAGACAACCCCCAGAAATGTATTTGCCAATTTAAGAGCTTCCAAGCTAAGGAGAAAATATTACAAGAAGCAAGAAAGAGACAATTCAGATATCAAGGAGCACCAATCAGAATTACAGAGGATCTGGCAGCCTCCACACTAAAAGACTACAAGGCTTGGAATATGATATTCAGAAAGACAAGAGAATTGGGTTTACAACCAAGGACCACCTACTCATCAAAATTGACTATATACTTCCAGGGGAAAGTATGGGCATCCAACAAAAAAGAATATTTCCAAATATTTGTAAAGACCAGAACTAAATGGAAAATTTGATATCCAAATATAAAAATCAAAAGAAATATTAAAATGTAAAATAAGAGAGGGGGAAATTGTTATTTTTATTTTTTTAAGTGCTTCAATAAAATCAAATTGTTTATATTCCTATATAGAAAAATGTTATTTGTAACTCTCAAAAAATATATTCACTATTATAGTATTTAGAAGAATTATTCATAGGTTGAGGTTGGGGTACTAAGTGGTTTAAGATGATGTGCAAAAATAGAGAAGGGTGAGGGGTTTGAAGATGACACCAAGAGAAACGTTGAAGGAATAAGAAAAATAGGATAATCTGTACCACACAAAGAGGCACATGGGAGGGGGAGGGGGAAAATACTATTATAAAAAGAGAGGAAAAGAGTGCTAATAGGTAATACTCAAACCTTACTCTCAGTGGAATCAATTCTGAAAGGGAAGAGCATCTAGATCCATTGGGGTATCAAATTCTATCTTACCCTAACTGGGAATCTGAGAGGTAAAAACCAAAGGGGTGGAGTGGGGCAGGAAATACAAAAAGGGAGGGAAACAGAGGTAATTTAATAGACCCTAAAAATAAGAGGAGAATTAAAAAGAAGGGGGCAGAAAAGGACATAAAATAAGGATGGGGATTAGGGGGACTGATTAAAAGCAAACCCCTGGTGTAGAAGGAAATAGCGAAAGAAGAAAGGGCAGAACTAGGAGAGGAAATCAAAATGTTGGGGAATACACAGGTGGTAATGAACTCACCCATAAAAGAAAGCAAATAGTAGAGTGGATCAGAAACCAAAATCCTAACATATGTTGTCTACAAGAAACACACATGAGGGAGGTAGACACACAGAGGGTAAAGGGTATTTATCATTTAATTGATAAATGGGCAAGAGACATGAATGGGTAATTTTTAGTTAAAGAAATCAAAACTATCATTATACACATAAAAAATGTTCTAAATCTCTTATAATTAGAGAAATGCAAATCAAAACAACTCTGTAGTACCACCTCACACCTAGCAGATTAGTTAACATGATAGCAAAGAAAAGTAATAAATGTTGGAGGGGATGTGGCAAATTAGGATATTAATACATTATTGGTGGAGTTGTTGTGAATTGATCCAACCATTCTAAATGGTAATTCAGAACTATCCCTAAAGGGCTTTAAAAGACTATCTGCCCTTTGATCCAGCCATATCACTACTGGGTTTATACCCCAAAAACATAAGAGAAAAGACTTATACAAAAATATTTATAGCCAAGTTCTTTGTGGTGGCAAAAAAATTAGAAAATTAGGGGATGCCCTTTGATTGGGGAATAGCTAAAGAAATTATGGTATCTGTTGGTGATTGAATACTATTGTGGTCAAAGGAATAATGAACTGGAGGATTCCATGTGAACTGAAACGACCTCGAAGAATTGATGAATAGTGAAAGGAGCAGAACCAGGAGTACATTATACACAGAGATGGAAACACTGTGGCACAATAGAATGTAATGGACTTCTCTACTAGCAGCAATGTAATGATCCAGGACAATTCTGAGGGATTTATGAGAAAGAACACTATCCACATCCAGAGAAACAGCTGTGGGAGTAGAAACACAGAAGAAAAACAACTGCTTAATCACATGGATTGATGGGGATATGACTGGGCATGTAAACTATAAATTATCACCCTAATGCAATTATCAATAATATGGAAATAGGTCTTGATCAATGACACAAGTCAAACCCAGTGGAATTGTGGGTTGGCTACATGGAGGGGAGGAGGGAAGGGAAAAACATGAATTATGTAACCATGTATAAATATTATAAATTAAATAAAAATTTTCAATTTAAAAAACCTATTACTTGGCTAAATAATCAGGGATTACAAGCTCGTGACATATGCTGTGCTCTGGACTTCATTGCCTCTCAACAATCCTCTAGTCCTTTCTTTCTTGGCATCAATTCCAACTTTCTAATCATGGAATTTCCATTAGAATCTAGGACCTTTTTGCCTTGGATTATCAAATTATCTCTGTGTTCTATTTATCTTAAAATATCCCTTTGGAAGACCCACCCCCCCACCCCCCACAATCCCACTGGCAAATTCTTCCTAGAACTTCCATTTTGTAAAGAGTCCAGTTCCAGAGCTTTCAGTTTCTTTACCATTCTGGGTATGGACTTGATTGCCTCTCAATAATCTTCTAATCTTTCTCTTGCTGACATTGTTCTTGTCTTTCTGAACTTTGAAAAATATTGCTCCTTTGCTGGTTACCTATATCCTCAACTCGCTCCTGCCCCCCTACCATTTTTCAGTTCCCCTTTGTATAGTCTTCCTTAATTAGAATGTAAGTCCCTTGAGAACAGGAGTTAACTTCTTTCTGTATTCCCACTACTCATCATAGTGCCTGGCACATAGCAAGTCCTTAATAAATGCTTATTTCCTTCCTTCCTCCCTCCTTCCTTCTTTCCTTCCTTCCTCCTTCATATTAATCTGTTTTTCTGGCTTAATGATATATCAGATCATCAGGGGCAGGTTAACTCTAGGTAATCTTGGAGCCCATCATTTAAATCTACTTTTAAAATGTTAAAAATTCCATTGTGACTAATATTCCCAATTCCTTAAATGATATTCAAGTATTCATATATTCCAGGAGGTATCTTACCTCCTTCCTGGTTCTTAGTATTGAATTAACAATATCCCATATGATGTGATAGTTTCTGAGGGTCTCCAAATATTGAAATATCATTTTAAAAGCACCACCTAATTCAAAACAACTGTTGACAGTCAGATAGGCAACCTGGGCCTCACTCATTGCAGTTATGTGGGGTTGTGTCCTAAAAGCTGGATGGCACCATCTCAGAAATGTTCATTAGATTTTCCACTCAGGTGCAATTAGCATGGGTAGGAGGACAACCAATCTAACCTGTCCTGGGAGACTTTACTACCCTAAATGCTTAGCTAAAACTGCTTAGATCTCCTAAAAATGGCAGGGAGTAGGGAAGCTGACTTTATGGTTATGGTGATTTGCCACAAGTGGCATGGGACTTGGGGTTTCCCTTTTTTGTATACCCAAAACTCCAGAAGATTTCAAGTCAAACAGAGAGTAGGAAAATTCCTTCCCTTCCTTGTTATTCTTGTGAAGCTGAGGAAAAGGTGACTTTGGACCTCAGTAAGATAAGACTCCTGAGAGAAATATTACCCTTGGATTCTCCCCTAGATTTTGAGATAGACACAGATATACATCTTCTGGTTCTGCCCTGATGCCACTGGATTTTAATCTAGGGCATCTACTTGTCCCCCCACACACAAACTATTCCCAAACAAACCCTATGTCTTCAGGACACAAACACTCCTTTTCAAACATTTATAAGTCTAAGGAAATTTGAGGTTTACACTAGCCCTAGTCAGGGGACCAACACCCCCTCTTCTGGCTAAATCCATACCATCAGAGGCCCTTCTCCAAGTCACATAGCACCAAATTAGTTAATCAATAGGGTATTAAAAACCCAGAATCCATACCCTGAGGAGGCAGTGCCCATTCTTGAGCCTGTCTCCTGACCTTTCAACATTACTCTCTAAATTAATAAATTTCTCTTTTTACTTTTAAGCTAAATTTTGGAGACTTGCATTCTTATAAAAAGTATCTGTCCCATACCCAGGGGTACACCTCAAATTGCACCACACCACCAGAATACTGTTACATTGGTGCCATGCCCTAAGTCACACTGCTCTACCTCACCTTTTTCTTCCTCAAATAAGATTTTTTTTTAACTCTCATTTCAGATATTCTTTACAAAAAAGTTCATACCTTTCTAGGATACATTACCAATGAGGGGAAGAAGCTCTAGAAAACAGTTCACAGCCTTACTCTTTTTCAAAGACTCTCTCATTCTGGTCCCAGTATATAGCAAGGGGACCAGTCCCCCTCTTTCTCTAACATGCACCAACTCATTCAATTTCTCAGTCTCCCCCAAAACAACTGTCATAGAATATAGGAATCATAGCCCAAAGCTGGAAGAGAACTTAGAGGACATGTAGTCCAACTCCTTGATTTTACAGATAAGGAAACTAAGGGAAAGGAGGGAACAAGCATTTATTCAGCAGTCTCTTATATTCTAGGCACTTTCCTAAGGGTTTACAAATATTTTCTCATTTAGTCTTCACAACAACTGTAAGGTGGTTTTATCCCTATTTTATAGTTAAAGAAACTAAGGTAGACAGAGTTTATGGCACTTGCCTATGGTCACATAAATCATAAGCATTTAGGGTCTTTCTATCCCTTGGCCCAACACTTTTATTCATTGTGCCCCCTAGCCATCTCTAAAAAACTGAGGCCCAGGGAATTTAAAAGATTCATCCAAGGCTATGAAGGGGATGAATCAACCAGGGAATTTTATAGCCAACCCTCCAGCTCTAGAGCTAGCTGCTGAATACTCACATGCAGGATATTCAGCTGATGTGCTAATTCTCTCTCTGTGCACCATCTCACTCAGTATTGCTACACATACCCTGAAATCACTCTCACCAAACAGTTGCTTACTCTGCCATCTTCTCACATTCTACCACAAACCAACCCAAATTATCTCTCACCGACAAGATGTTCTCTTACCCTGAATCATCTTTCAGGTTGATTTCATAGCCTCCACACTAAAAGCACCACTTTCAGTGAAGCCACATTCTGATGTTCTTGAATAGCAAGTGTCTGCACCTCCCAGGAGCCCTTAGGGTACACAGCTGCTGCTCTCTTTTCTCTTGGCCCCAGAATCTCCACTTCTTGAAGTTACCAGTAGACTTCCCCTTTCCAAAGCAACTGATACTTGTGAAGCCCAAAGCAAGAAGGTTCACCACATTAATTGCCCCTTATTTTCCCCAATGCATGTATAACTATGTCAGCAGCTTCTTGGATGCAATTTTAATTCATCTATTTAAATTATAGAGTCTATTTTCACTGACTGATTCAATAAAACAAAATTTTTGACATGATAGTCATGACTGTCAAATCAATACTGAAGTAATATGTAATCTGTAAGGACATGTTTATTATATTACTATATTAGCCTTTGGTCACAAGCAACAGAATTTTAAACTGACCTGAAATCTTTTATTCTTCTCTCTTTTTGATTGCCATTACTGCTTTTATAAAGATACCTTCTGTCTTAGAATCAATACAAGTATTGGTTCCAATGCAGAAGAATAGTAAAGACTAGGTAGTTGGGATTAAATGACCTGTCCAGAGTCACACAACTAGGAAGTGTGAAGTCAGATTTTAATCCAGGTCCTCACAACTTCAAGCCTGGCATTCTATCCTGAACCACCTACCTGCCTCATTGCCATTATTACTGATTGCTGTTATTAGTCCTCTAGATTCAAAAATCTCTCAGTTTTGCCCTTTCTTTTGCATTCATAGTATCTCTCTAATTTGGACCTTATACCTTGATCCTGGATTCTTTTGGCAATAGTCTTCTAGTTCAATTACCTTCCTCCAGGATCTTGACTTGCAATCCATCCTCTTAATCAAAGCCAGACTAAACTTTCTAAAATATTGTGTTCATCCTTATTCTCCTGAGCAAGCACAAACTTCTTGCTCCATGTAACCAAAGCCAAATTATTGTGCCTTATTTTCAGGGCCTCCCATAATATGAACCATCCTATCTATCAATCTTATTTCTTTTAGCTCTCCCATTTGTAAACTTTTCAAACCACACATCTATTCAGTATCCCTCACATAGACCAGGCTCATTCCACATTCTGCTTAATTGTACTTATTTTATTTTTCCATTCTGTTTACTTAAATCATACCCCATCAGGACAGCTAGCTGACTCAGTGGATAAAGATCCAGGCCTTGAGACAGAATGTACTGGGTTCAAATCTAGCCTTAGACATGTCCCAGCTGTGTGACACCAGGCAAGTTACTTATCCTCAATTACCTAGGCCCTACTTTTATTCTGCTTTGGAACTGATACTCAGTATTAATTCTAAGACAGAAGGTGAGGGATTTTTAAAAAATAAATAAGGTGTATCCATCCTTGAAAGCCTGGTTCAAAGCTCACAACTCTCATGAAGACCTCAATGTCACAGTCATTGCTATTCCTTGAAATAATATGGTAGTACTACTTAGTTGAGCAACTTTTGATATTTGTTTTTATTTGGTTTGCCCATTTAATTAGATTGTAAACTCTCCGAGAACCTCAACCACAGCTAATATTTATTTTATGTTCCTTAGGGTATATAACATACATGAGTACATATTCAATAAATATTTATTGCTTGATTCATCTAAACTAAGTTAATTTTTGAAATCATTATGTTATAAGAAATAAATACATAAATGCATAGAGAGAAAGTCTAGTGACTACAGTGTCTGATCTGGTATCTGGAAGACCATGTTCTAGATGGCCCTGGGCAAATCACTGACTTAGCCCATGACTTCCTTAGGAAATTCCCTAGAAATTATCTACTACATCCTGGATAGGTTTTGATCATCCTATTCCAGAAGTTATCTCAAATTTAAATTTTTCACATATTTATCCAAGATAGATATATTTACAAATTATTTCCTAATGAATTATTTTTTAAATTTTTGAGGCATAGAAGAAATAAAATTAATCCCTATTTTAAAAGAAATGGAATACTGAGAGACTAAAAAATAAAAAAAGATGAATTTAGCTTTTCTGGGTACTAAGCTGATAATTTAAAATGAATGAAAAATTATGCATTTGTTTAGAATTCTCCCACTCACCTCTATAATTAAAAAAAAAACTCACATTTATGAATAAAATTGTCCATTCATGCAGTATTGCAGGAAACAAAAATAAAATAACAGTGTATGCTCATGTTATTTATAACAGACTTGAGACTTAAAAAAAAAACCCACAATAATCTTTCCAAAATTTACTCACCCTTTTCCAATTCTCCAGCTTACTCTTGACACTTTCTCCTCTTTAGGTAAGAAGAAAATCATTAAAAGTTACCAATTTAATTAAAGATTTCTTTGAGACTTCAGGAAGGAGCCAGGCAGTGTGAGTAGCCCATCTCTAAAGAGCAATGCTTGAGGAGGAAAAATCATACGGGTGTTTTCTTCAATAACCCTAAACCATTTCCCCCTTTAATGCAAAAAAGTAAAATAGTGGTAAAATTTCTAGGTCATTTTGTCTCAAGCACTAGGTTATGATTCCTCTACTAGTATACACCAACACCCCCCAAAAAAGATGCTTCCATAAAATGTGTTTATATACAGTAATTTCAGGGGGGAAATGACCAACAATCACAATGAAACCTGTCACTACAAAATAAAATGAAAATGTTATCAGGTTAAAGTTAATACCATACTTGCACAATGCTGGAAAACATTGTAGATATTTTCTAGATGTAGAGACATTTGTAACAGGGATTGGCAGAACCTCCAATGCTATGTCTTGTGTGGAAAATGCTGGAGAGACAGCTTCTAGAAGAGTCATGATGACATATAATGGAAGTACTTTGAAGAGAATTTAGAGCATGTGTAGACATTCTGAAACTAGTGCTAGTTAGCTAAGTGCATAGTGAAGATGAAGATCTTTGGCCATGGAAGTTTCCAAAATAGACTAACGAAAAGAGCTTCTGTCATATTTCTCTTTGGCAGTCATTACTTTAACTAGTCTGCTTTGGATTTTATGCCTTCAGCAAGCCTATTCTTCCTTCCCAGGCAATGTGGCCTCATGAAATGAGACACGATCTTTGGTCTCTGTATTTGTTCTTTTCCATTTAAGGTGAAGGGATCTGAGAGTAAGAGTCCTGATGTTCTTATATCTGAGTGTCCTTACATTCTCAGCTACCCAGATTCTGAGTCCTAGTATCTTTGTATCCCAGAACCTCAGTGGTTAGGTTTTTATAATGATTAAATTGGGATTTTGACTAAATAAGAGAGTCATAAAAAAGTGGTTGCCAATTATTATCCCTTAATTCAGGAAAAATATTAGAAGCTTTTAACAATTTTGTTTAATTGGAATATTAGTAAAAAGAGGGAAATGTGGAAGGAAAAGAGGTAAGGAGACTGCCTAGCCTACCCTAAAGGCTGACCTGGTGAAATGAAGCTCACTTCTCAACAGAGTTACAATCTCCACATGGGAATCCTAGTCACTCACCAAGAAGTTGGGCAGGATCCAGGCAAGGTTACAATGCAGAAAAACCCTTGTGAACTAAGCCCACCAAGGCATCAGTGAACCCAACAAGAAAGTCCCCAACTCCAAGAAGCTCCAAAGCCAAAAGTTGAAATCCTGAAGCTGAAAACTCCAGTCAAAAGACCCAAAGTTCCAAGTTGAAGTCAAAGTTCAAAAGCCCCAAGGAGCCATCATCCAAAGAATGTGGTAGAAAAAATAGTTTCCACAGATCTTTTCTATTTCAATTGGCACCTCTAGTTTGACTGAATTCTACAGATCCCTGGGAAAGAAACAAAGACAGACAAAAATGTTTAAACAAGTGGTTTTTGGCATGGTGGTCATGGCAGCCATTGCCTGCTTTTGGGTATATCATATTCTATATAGCAAACTAACTCAAATAGTAGAGGAGACTGTGGATTATGTAGGCAACATTACAATGTATGTGTTACAGTTGTCATTTCAATATGAACTGGTTCTCTGGCAAGTCCTGGCACAAGTATATGTACTCTTTATGGCTGTGTTGCAGACTCTAACCCAAGTGAAGAAAGTATTCAAATTCATGGTTCCCCTTAAGGCAGAGAAGATTATGGCTGTTCATAACAACTTAGAAGGCATGGTTAAGGCTTTATTTGAACAACTGATTAAGGAAAAAGGTTTAGATCTAGTTATGAGCAAGGACAATGGGCAATCAGAGAATGCAACTCAGGAAACTGAAGGTGGCAGTGGAAATAAGAACCAGGCTGCTAGTGCCCCTGAGAAAATCTGTCCATTTAAGAAAGTCACCATGCTAACAACTAATGCTGGTGTTATTCACTCAAAGGCCCATAGACAATTCACTCCTCAGGAACTTGAGTCCATTAAATGCCATTTTCCAAGATTTGTGGACAATCCTTTTAAGGCCTACAAGGAGCTGAAGAGAGCATTCAGGATCTTTGATCCAGATTTCGAAGATGTCGAATTCCTGTTGTCTGAGCTGTTCAGCTCCCATGAACAGAGGCAATTTTTGGAGAAAACTAGATCTGACAGGACTTTAACTAGCTGGCCAACTGTAGAGCAAAGGGTGGACATGGACTTTGCAAATCCCACCTGCATGTCCTATCTGAAAAGGTGCATGGAGGACTTGCTGCAATCCATTAAGCAATGCTATTCTAAGCCAATTGCATGGGCCAAGTTTGACAAGGTCAGGCAGGATAAAGGGGAACATCCTGCCACATACATAGACCATCTGTCAGAAATGGTAGAGTCGATCTTGGGGCTAGAAGCCGATACTGACAAGATGGCTGGATATGTTCATAGACAATTTCTTAGGGGATGCACACCCAATTTGAGAATATTCTTGAAAAACTATTTCCCTAAATATGACTCAGTTTCCCTAATTGAATTGAGAGAGGCTGCAGGTTACCTATTTGAAAACAATTCAGATCAAACCAAGCAAGTTCAAGATCTGAAAGATAAGTTAAAGATGACTGAAAATGATTTGAAACAAAAGGAAATTGATGAAATAAAAAAAATGAACATGGTTAGGAATTACAAAATATCTAGTTCCCAAAATATACCTAGTTATAAGGACAAACCAGTGCAAAAAGAGACTAGGGGAATGTTTCTTTTGTCACCAGAAAGGGCACTTGATTAGAAACTGTTTTTTGAAGAAGAAACATGAGAGTAATAACACAGACAAACAAAATGCACAAACTAGGTACAAGAAATCCACTTGTTGTTCACACTGCAACTTAAGGTCCTCACAGCAAGCTCTGGACTTGAGTGAAATGCAATTGGCTATAAAAACTGGAGCAAAGCCAAAGTATTCTGATATGGTTAGAAAACAGTTATGAAGCCAGGCCCATAAGTTGTGTAGTGTGACACTTGGAGGTAGAAGAAATAGTGAGGAAGAGGCTGCAGTTAAATATAGTAGAAAAGAGTTGGGAAATAGTGTACAATTGGTGCAAGAAAGTGATTCTGTGAATGATAGCCATTGCAATAAAGCAAGAGAAAGGCTGAGACATATTGAAGAAAATGAAACAGAAATTAAGGAAATAACATCTCAAATAATAAATAAGATGAAAGACTTTGAGATGAGTTGTACAGTAACTAAACAGGAAAAGTCTGTGAGGGACATAAAATCATTCCTGGAAAATTTTTTTCCAGTGTAGAGTAGATAATGGAATTGAATTAGGTAAAAGAAAAAGTAAGAAAGAGTCACAAGAACTCAACAAAGACACATAATTTCAATTCTCTAGAAGTTACTGTTGATAAAGATGACAAGGCTCTAGAAACATTCACAGATGAAGTCCCACCTAACTTAGTTAATTCTGTAAATAGCTTTATGGCAGAGGTACCCTTAGAAAATCCATCTAGTTTGAATCCAGAAGCTAGTACCTTCCATCCATCAATGAGTGTTGTAGATAAGGAAAAATTAACTGAAAACGAAGCTGAGGTTACTTTTGAACACAAAGACTATCATATTCAAAGTAGTGAAGATGACGTATCAATTAAATTTGAATCTGGGGATGGAATAGTAGGCTTAGTAACAACCAAGGATTCAGTTGAATCCAAAATTCTAAGGGGCAAAAAGGTATCTGGCCAAAGCAAAGGTTCATGTTCCACTGTAGACTTCATTGGGAATGGATCAAATCAAAAAGAATTAACTGGGTTACATATGCACCTGGCAGAGAGTAGCAAGAACATGGACAATGAGTCTGTAGTTATGAACACCTTAGCTACTAAGCCAGAGACAGAGACATGTTGTAGTGGGGGATAACATGAAGACACACATCCTATTACTGACACAGGGGGAAATGCAGTACAAACATTATTCCCAGAAGAAACTACTGAAATAGAGGAAAATATTCCTATCTCTACACTGTCTAATGAGAATGAAGATGAACACAAAACTCAGACTAGGGTTAGAGTAGGATCTGTGATTATTAACAGTGTGGAAGATCTGCATAACTCCATACCATCTAGTTTACCAATTCTAAATGACATTCTAAAGCTTAGTAGTGAAAAACAAACTGAAACTGATTTGAGAAACACAGAAGCTGGTGAC
Organism: Monodelphis domestica; assembly: GCF_027887165.1. Classification (NCBI taxonomy): domain Eukaryota; kingdom Metazoa; phylum Chordata; class Mammalia; order Didelphimorphia; family Didelphidae; genus Monodelphis; species Monodelphis domestica. The sequence goes on from NC_077230.1 coordinate 163,666,537, forward strand.
ATAGGCTTAGTTCAAAATGCAAAGCCTGAGTTGCTAATATCTGACAAGAGTTTACAGTGCATTGAGCAAAATCCAAAGAACATGGTGATTGGATTTAGTGATTCAGATTCAGACACTGAATCTGAAGGAATACCAGAAGGTGTGATTATAATGAATGAAGATGATGTAGAACAAATGCCTTATCAGTTTTATAAACTTTATGAAGAGGTAGACGAGGAAGGGGATGTGTGGGATACAAGTGAGAAGATAGAAAACCTAGAACCAGTGCAAACAAACTCTTACCAAGACACTGAAGAGGAATTATTCTTTGGGCCCAGAACAAGTTGTATACCATTAGAAGAGATTTTTGCAAGCTTAGGGGTTGATAATGAAGATGATTTTAAAGATAAGTTGAATTACATGGCTTGTGCAGATACAGATTCTTAATGGGAAGGATAATATCAAGAAACATATTGAGAACTGGAAGAGGAGAGATAGATATACAATTTCATTTCTATTCTCTAACTTCAAAAGCATGACAAGTAACAAGTCATGCTGTAACAGTGACACCAAGACTGTTTGGAGTTCCATAGGATAACATTCTACACAACACTTTATGTGAATGAAGACTAGTCTTGGGGGAGCATAGTAAATAAATTATTCCTGCAAAAGATGAACCAGTATTTCAACAATAAGAACTCTACTAAATTTGTAGCAAAATTTCAACTTCATAACTAGGACAGACACAAACATCTAGAGTGCTAGAGAAGCACAGATTCACATTGGTTGAATCTGTTATGACAAGACTTTAAGCAAATTATAATAGAGAACTGAGAAAAAAAAAGGTTATCCATATCTCTCAACCTTCATCATATAACAGTCTCTACCAGGGGAAGGAAGAGAGAGAGGGTATACCATGAAGATGTTACTCCATAGGTTAAGATACCTCACATGTCATCAGTGATAATACATATACAGATGACATATGAAAAAAAAGTCCTACTCATGACTGCAACACGTAGCCCAAGAAGAAAGCAATATCAAACCTGGTGAACGTAAGCCTACTGAGAACAAAGGAAAGCACTGGAGAATACTTGCCACCCGAATACAGTAGAGAGAGCCCTGTATATGTTGTAATAATGAAAGGATAGCACCCTTGAATCAAATAGTATGGTTCCAGTAAGAAATACAACCAGTAAAACAAAAGAAAAAAAATGCATTGAAAGTTTAGCAGCCATAGAAAAAAGCCTCAATATAAAATATAAAATAGTCTCTGCCTGACACAGTAACAAAATGAAATGAACTATCTCCAAGAACTACATACAGCAACCATTCAAGAAACAATAGCAGTAACCATATGATAAACCTCCTTGATGAAAAAAAAAAGAAAATTGAAATCAGTATTCTTACCAAGGTCTTGAAAACCTATGCATAATGCTCATACCTATCCATGTAAAACACCTGTACACCTAACTTGCAAGCATGAAGATGTACAAATGCAAAAGCTTACCCCGCATGCATGAAGAAAATGCATGTTATCTTACTTGCACACACATAAAATTGATAAATTCTGACACTCAAGACGATTCCATCTTACTTCCATGCAAAAGTAACTTTTCACTCTTACTTGCACACATACATAAAATTTTTACTTGCACACAAGTTCTTGGTTTGTTCATGTGCTCCTGGTTTGTGACTATTGCAGTGGATCCTGATTTGAAGAACACAAGTGACAGAAGACAGAAGAGTGATGTGCTGACCAGAGAGGATGAAAGAGTTTCATGACTGGACATGGAAGGACTTTGGAACTTTGAAATCTTGGAATTTTTGATCTTGAAGATATGTAAGGATGTGTCGTACATGTGAACATCACATATATGCATGCACATCCTACAAAGCAAAGTAAAATATCTCATGGATTTGGTAAGTATACAACATGCATAGTTACATGACAACAAGACACATTGATGAGAAATTTCTGTGGAAAATTCAAATAGACAAAGTTTTTTCTTTTCTGCATGTGTTTGCACAGAAATCTACAAGGATGTACATATGTAAATTTGCATAGATCCTATGTACACATGTAATTACTAAATTAACTAACAAGCTAAATTTTAGAGTAAGTTATTAACATTCTAACTAATAGCATAGTGATAGCCTAGTGAATTTGTTTAAGACTTAGGAAGTAGAGACATAGAAGTTCTGAAGTATAGACGTTATATTGCATTATGATTGTAAGTTAGTATTTGTTAGTGATAGAGGTATAGTGATTGTATAGACATTAGGAAATAGGACATTTGTATATTATTAATGTTAGTGAATTGATTTGAATGATTTGAACGTTGTTACTTGATTTGTTGTGATGGAAAACTATGTTCATGTAATTCCCCTACCTAAACCATTTTTCTATAATCCATTCTTAGCTTACCATTTAGATAGAGAGAACAGCTAAGATGAGTTTAGGATTTTGTTATTTGGGGGGTGGGGTAAGAGGATATTTCAGATAGCAAAGAGTTAAGATAGATGAAATTATTAAGGTAAATATCATTGAAAATGCAAATTGAATTTTTTGTTAATAAAAGGGGATATTGTTGTAGACTTGAAGAGAGAGAGGTTTTGCAGGACAAGTCAAGATGCAAGAAACAAACTGGGGATCTGATCTGAAAAATCAAGGAAAAGGTTTCAAATAGAATGTTTGGAGTTGGAATTTGGGGGTCTAGCCACAGAGGAGAAGAAGCAGAACTTGGACTTTTATTCTGTCTCTGGCTCTGGCAGTTGAAGCTGACCAGGAGAGAAACTGGGACTTTTTGACTTTGTCTCTGGCTCTGGGAGTTGAAGCTGGCCAGGGGGAAGAAGCTGAACTGATATTATTTAGTTTCTGTCCCAGGCTGAAGGACCCTTGAGGGGGACTTCTGAAATTGGTGACTTTGTTAAGAATAAAGAAGATTTTAACTGTTGTCCTCCATCTCTGACTGTTCCTCTGTCACAGTTGTGACTTCCCAAGCCCTCATAATCTTCATTTTAGATTAGGGATACCATCATCCCTCTTACCTCAGTTTCCCATCCTGTTTCCCAATAAACCCCCTGACTTGAAATGGAAAGGAAAGAGTATCTTTATAGTTCACTCAGGGGGGAGGGAAGAAGCCAAAGGCTTCAAGAAAAACTGGGAGGTGAGGGAGGCAGGGAGGAGAGGTTGAAGGAGGGAGGGAGAGAGAGCAGGAGAAGATTAGGAGAAATATTGATCCACTAGCCACCAAACAGTGATCAGTAGGCAAACCCCAGAGCATTCCCTTGTATCATTATCTCTCAGTGTCTCTCAAAGCACTTCTATCTCTATTGCTATAGCAGTTCTCCAGTTACAGTCAAGCCAGAGTACATCAGTCATTGCAACAACAAGAAACAGTCACACAGATTAACATTTCTATTGCAAGAATAAGTCCAAAGAAAAAGATCCAGGGAGCAGGGACTCCAGAGAAGAACTCCAAAGGAGAAACCTCAAAGAAAAGTCCCTTGGACAGGAAGTTCAGGACTTTTTATAGTCCTTTTTCTACTTCACTTCCTATCTCTTCCCCACTTTACGGGAACCAATTGCAGTATTTCAATTTGCCTAGCACTGTAGTAGGGGTGGGGGGGAGTAGTAGGGATGGGGGGAGGAGTGGCATCTGGAGTTGTGTGTAAGTGTAAGTGTAAGTAAGTAAGTAAGTGACTTATGAACTCTCATACTTAGTAACTGATAAGGTACTAAGTAGGGGTACTTAAATTTTTTATTGATTCTGATTGATAGACAAAGAGTTTGATTCACTCTTCACACTTTGTAATCAGTCCAGCATTGTTATCTCAAAGAACAAGGAGTGACTTTCAAGAGCAATTTCAGGGGGGAAGCTAGGTGACTCAGTGATTGAGAACCAGACCTAGAGAGGAGGGGAAGTCCTAGGTTCAAATCTGGCCTCAGACACTTCCTACCTATGTGACCCTGGACAGGTCACTTAGCAGCCCCCATTGCCTAGTTCTTACAACTTTTCTGCCTTGGAATCAATACATTGTATTAATTTTGAGGCAGAAGGCAAGTGTTAAAAAAAAAAGAGTGACTTCAGGACCCAGCAAGTGATAACTAAGTCAAGGACTCATCCAGCAGTGATGCTATCTTTGGACATAAACTTGGTGGAACAAATGTTTTATAGCTTTCTCCCCTAGTCTTCCTTAGTTACTTCTAAGGAAACTATTCACAAAAGAGTTTTGTAGCCTTTTGCATTTGGTTATATTCTAACTATATCTCAGAAAATATTCAAAAAGTCTACCACTGGGTCCATATTTGTTTTTTTTTTAATGAAGGAATTTTTTAATTAATAGAATATATTTACAAGTGTCTCAGTTCTTTCCTCCCCTCGCTACATCATAGAAGGCATCATCTGGGAAATGAGTATGTATAAATAAATTATGTCTTTCATGTTTCCATTTTTTTAGTTCATTTTCTGAAGATAACATTGACAAGTTATTCTCTCTTTTTTAACCTTTACCTTCCATCTTAGAATCATTATTGTGTATTGGTTTCAAGGCAGAAGAGCAGCAAGGGCTAGGCCATGAGGAGTATGTGACTTGCCCAGGGTCACATGACTAGGAAGTGTCTGAAGCCAAATTTGAACCCAGGACCTCCATCTGTAGGCCTTGCTCTCAATCCACTGAACCACCTACCTGTCCACTGTTCTTCAAGTATTAAATCTATAGATCATGTTCTCCTGGTTTTACTTATTTCACTATCCATCACTCCATGTCTTTCTAAGTTTTTTTTTTTAATTAAGCTGTTCATCTTTTCTAATAGCATAGTAGTATTCCAGACTATTCATATACCACAATTTGTTTAGTCACTTTCCATTCCTTGGCAACACAAAGAAAGCTGCTATAAATATTTTGCAACATCTAGGTTCTTTTCATTCTTCCTGATCTCCTTGAGAAACAGAACCAACCATGGTATTATCCATTTTACATTTCACAATCCTCTCCATCTCTTGTTGACTCATAAATGCCTCTCCTGTCCATAAATCTGATAGGTAATGCATTCTCTGTTCTTCTAATTTACTTAGAATATTTCCTTTTATATCTAGATTGTGTATCCATTTTGATCTTATCTTAGTGAATTGTGTAAGATATTGGTCTATATCCAGTTTCTGCCAAACTACTTTCTGGTTGTTCCATCAATGTTTAACAAATAGTAATTTCTTATCCCCCAAACATGGATCGATGCTTTTGTCAAATACAGAATTATTATAATCTTTTACTACTAAATTTGTTGTATGTCTGTCTTGTTCTACTGATCTACCTTTCTATTTTTAAGTCATCACCAGATTGCTTTTTAATATAATTAAAAATCTGATGCTTCCAGAATCCCTTTCTTTGTATTTTTCATTAATTCTTTTGATAATCTTGATCTTCCATGCTTCCAAATTTTGTTATTATTTTTCTAGATCAATAAAATAATTTTTTGGTAATTTAATTGAGATGGCATTGAATACATAGATTAGTTTAGGTAGTATTGTCATTTTAATTACATTGGCTGTAACAGTTAAAATTTAGGGGCGACTGAGGCAGGTAGAAATTAGTTTCTCTCTGCAAGGAGTATTATAATTTTATGAGGTTTATTAAAGGTTGAGAATTTAAGAATATACAAGTAAGAAAAAACACGTGCCTAGGCCAGAGGCCTAGACAAGACCTCACCTACATTATGGAAAGAGCCATGTCTGCCCCAAAACGGAAGTCCAAAAGAGAAAAAGAGAGCCCCGCCTACGGGGAAGACCCTTTAAATAAAATTTTGTTCTCGTCCCAGGTGAGAATTCAGTGAGATTAGAGGGCATTCTGGGAGCTAGCAAGGACTCCTGGGGAATGGAATCCAGAGTTCAAATCTCAATTTTACATGGCTCTGTTCCTCCATGAATAATTAATATATCTCCAATTATTTAGATCTTACTTTACTTTTTAAAAATGTTTTATAATTATGTTCATGAGTTCCTGGATTTGCTTTGGTAGATATGCTCCCAGTTATTTTAAACAACAGTCATAATGAACCTTTTAGAGATGGAGCGCTGAACTCCGCCCACATCACACACCCCAGATGGAGTGCCCTGTCTGTCACCCCTAGAGACCAAATGCCTAGATGCCTGCCCCCATCTCACCCCAGACAGGGAATGAAGGAAGCACTCCCATTGGGCTGCTGGGCAGAGGGGTGGGTGATGAGATATGCATGTGGAGAGGGAGAGGAGAATGGCTCCATGTGGAGAAGAGAAGGAGAATGGCCCAGACTCTCTGCTCCCTTCCAGCTCTGCTTCCCTCCAGTTATGTGCCATTCTGTGAGCTATACTCTTCTCAAACCTAACTCCTCTCCAATTCCACCACAGGAATCACCTTTACCACAGAATCAAAAGGCTGCCATGCTCAGGGCACCCTCATGCTGTATGTGGGCCCCTCTGCCCAGTATCTTACCCCAAATAGGTGAGAGAGGAAGCACTCTGTAAGGTTTAAATTTAGGGTTTTATAGTAAACATGAGAGTTATAAAGTAATATTGTAGTTGCCAATTTTAAAATATTACAGCTTACATCAAAATGACTTTTAGCAGCTTTTATTTACAAAGAGTGAAAGTGTAAAATGTAGATAAAAAGACAGATTCCTAACAAGCCTACCAGTTCTTATCCAGTGAAGTCCAGCTCAGCCCCAGCAGAGGCTTCCCCAAATCCAATCTCCATGTGGATTTCCCAGTAACCCTCAGCCAGAAGTCCCAGTGGTGTCTTTAACCAGACTTCCACCAATGCAGCCTCATCCAAAGCCAAGGCAGGAATCTCAGCCATTCTCTCCAAATACCAGGAAAGGAATGATTCCTAGACCATGCTGGTCTCTTCTTTTATGCTTTTTCCATGTCACTTCCTGTCACTCCCCTTCCTCACAGAGACCAATTGCAATCTTTCAATTTGTCTAGCACTGCCATGGGGGTGGGGGTGGGGCAGTGGCTTTTGGAGGTGTGAGCTTACTCTAGTAAGTGACTTGTGAACTCTAGGGCTACTTTAAGTTCTTGATTTGATTAACTATAATTTTCTTCCTCTGTTTTTGCTTTTCCTGGTTGAAGTATCAACATCATATTTATTTTGTAAAAGGAACTTGGTAAAACTCCTTCTTTACCTATTATTTCATATTGTTTATTTAATTTTAGAATTAGTTAATCATTAAATGTTTGGTAGAATTCACTTCTAAAGCCATGCAATGCTGATGCTTTTTTCTTAGGAATAGTTTTTTATTTAGATAGTCTGTTTCTTCCTCTGATAGTTTAGGCAGATTCATTTTGGGGCTGTGGGTGGGGTTGGTATTCTTATATTACACTTTACTTTGTTAAATGTGTTTGCATATCATTGAGCAAAATAAGTCCTAGTAATGGCTTTAATTTAATCTTCATTGGTGGTTTATTTACCTTTTCATATTTAAAGCTAGTGATTTGGCTTTCTCCTCTCTTATCCTATTCCCTTTCCTTCCTATTTCTCTGTATGTTAAGAAGACTTTTACCCTTATAGTTGTGCATACTGTTCCCTCTTTAACCCAGATCTGATGAGAGAAGGATTCTAGTACTACTAGTCTTCCCTCACTCCCCTTCTCTATGATAGTTCTACTCATTCCTCTTTTTTGATAATTGTTCCACTTTACCTCTTCCTGCTCTGTTTTGTTATTATTTTTAGCTCATTCTATTATATTCAACTTGACCTCAAGTCTTCTATCTATATGTACTCTTCCAAACTATCTATGTAAAGATGTTATTCTTAAGGATTACAGATGACCTTTTCCCAAATTAGGGGGCAAACAATTTGACTTTTTAGGTCCTTTATAATTAATCTTTCATATTTACCTTCTTATAATTTTTACAGATCAAATTTTCTGATGTGTTCTTGGTTTTTCCATAAAAATAGTTGAAACTCATTTAGTTTGTTAAATATCCATTTTTTTCTTTCAAATTTCAACTTTGCTAAGCATGTTATTCTGGGTTATAAACCCAATTCCTTTCCTCTTCAAAATATTGTGTTTCATGCCCTTCTTTCTTTTAATGTTGAAGCTGCTAAGTTGTGTGTTATTCTTACTGTAGTTCCACAGTATTTAAATTGTTTTTTTTTCTTGTTGTTTGTTAGTATTATCTCCTTAGCCTGAGAACCACAGAATTTAGCAATGATATTCCTGTGCATTTTATCATGGGATCTCTTTGCAGAGGTGATCAGCAAATTCTTTCAATTTCTAGTTTACCTTTTAGTTCTAGAGTGTCTTATCAGTTTTCTTTGATAATTTCTTGGAGTATGTGTCTAACTTCTTTTTTTTTATCATAAATTTCCAGGAGTCTAGCAATTCTTATATGATCTCTCCTGGATCTATTTTCCAGGTGAGTTGTTTTTATAAGATGTTTCCTATTCTTTTCTATTATTTCATTCTTTTGCTTTATTCTTTCTTATTGCCTTAGGAAGCTGATAGTATCCTCTTGTCCAATTATTATTCTTAATAAATTATTTTCTTTCCTAGGTTTCTGTATCATTTTTTTCCAATTTGAGTGGTCTTCCATAATTTTCTTGATTTTCTTGCATTGCTTCAATTTTTTTCTGATTTTTCTTCAACATTTGCCATTTGGTTTTTGAGTTCTTTTTAGTGCTCTTCCAAAAGTTCTTTTTGAGCTTATGACTATTTATTATTTTTCTTTGCTGTTTTAGAAGTAGTTTTTACTTCACTGTCCTCTGAGTTTGAACCCAGGTGTTTCTATCCCCACTATAGCTATCTGTTGATAGGTATATTGATTGTTGGGTTCTTTTTCCTTTGCTTACTCATTAAAAAAATTTTAGTGGCCAGATCATTAGGCTTAATTATTACCTTTATGCTAGAGGCCTAGGGTTCCTGTGATATGGAGAAAGTGCCTCAGGGTTCAGGATTTTTTGTGTTTATTATTTCCTGATTCCTATTTAGTTCTTCCAGTTTCTATAATCCAGGAGTAAGTATAATTTCTCCTTCAAATCCAAAGCTGTGATTGATTTCATGTGCTCTAACCAGAACTCCCTTAGCAGTTCTGCCAGTGTAAGCAGATAGCTCATATCCTTACTATTGTAGCAGCCAAGTGTTCCACTCTCCTGGTGATGACCACAGCCAACAGGGACCTGACCCCTCAGCAACCATTCTCAACAGTGTGTTTTATCTCTTCACTCTTCCTCTCCCCATACTGCAGAAGATGCAGACCACATAGCCATTCCCAGGGTTTGCTATATATTAACTCCACTAATTTCTGCCACTAGAATGGAAGCTCCTAGATCCAGCAGGCAGATGAGGTTGCAGGTTCTGCCCTCAGGACTGGTTGTTAATTTTGCGTTACCATATCTGATGATACTGAAGCCAGGGAAGTCTGAGATCTCCTTAATTGTCTTTCTATTCAGCTTCACTCCAGACACTTATCTGTTTTTGCTACTTTTTGTATTGATTCTATGTATTTATTTTTTATTGATTGGGAAATGTATTGGGGTAGCATGAAAGTTTCATGCCCAACTCTGCCATCATTCCACAATCCTCTCCCCTCATAGTCAGTCTTTCCAAGTGGATAAGATCTATGAGAATATGCACTCCATCAGCATACCTTTTAAAGAACTAGTTGGTGGTGGGAGGGTGATTTTTGTTCTTAGTAAATATCCTATTGTAATTGATAACTGATGTTATATTGTTAAATGGAACTGGGATGTTAGTCACTGACATCAAGAGTACAAGAACATAATTGGTGAGGATTCAACTTCATAACTTTGGAGAAAAGATATTCCTAACCCTGAAAGAATTCTCAGACCTTGACCGGGAAGAGATTTCCACCTGGCTCCAGAACAGTACTGATTCTACATTAAAAGAAAAAGCATAATCATAAATATTCAGGACCTAACATGTCTCCAATCTAATATTCTTCATGGGAATCATGGGAATTCCCAAGAAAACATTGTTCCCACCAAGTTCATGTTTAAAGGCAGCATCATGCTAGGTAAATCCTTGTATCAGCTACCATTAGTTGGATCCTGAGTACACTCTTGCTCCTTGGGACAGCAATGCTGGACTACCTATAAGTTGAGTTAATTCAATAATTGACAAAATTATTTATAACATTAATATAAAAATATAACATTAAAATATTTGTCATGTGTTAATGTTTAAGTCTTGCTTAATATTTGTCTTAATATTACAGAAATGTATCCTAGCTAGCTACAGTTTTTGTATCTTGACATTTAAAAGTAAATTCATCCATGAATGGAATCAAAATAATATGGATCTTCTCTGTTGGTTACATACTGCAGAAAGGATAAGTGAGGACTCTAGTGGAAAGAATTACTACTTATCAGATGTTTATCAGATGGATTTCACAGAGGAATCTAAGGGTTTTGGCTTGGCCCCATGTGGAGAGAATGACAAACTGATTATGGCACTTTTGAGCTGCTTAAGAAAAAGAAAACTGGCAGGTGGGCAAAGGAATCAATATCAATGGTATAGTCTAGTGCATATAATAATTCTAGGAAAACTATAAATAGAAGGAAGAATGTCCTAGAAAAAAGTTTCACCTCTTTTATTAAAGGGAATATGTTCATTATAAAGCTATGAACCAGATCATCAAGACATTTGCTAAATGATAATAATAACAAAGCAATAAAATTATATTAGTTATTAACATACTATAAGAAAGATAGTATTCACTATATTGATTAATTCAACAAACATTTATTAATTTTCTATTGTGTATTAGGCACTATTATAGATGCTAGGGATATAAAGGCAAAAAAAAAAAGTGAAGCAGTCCTATTCTTTTAGATGATAAATCTCAAACCCCCTCATACTGACAAATTTGATCCCTAGAGAATGGCTACTACATTCCCACAGATCTCTAGGGTTAGCTGTGATGTATCTGGGAGCTTCTTGTTTGTCTTGTGCTAAATATTTCAGAGGCCCCCACTAGTATGCATCCCTCCATGATCATCAATTGATATCATCTAGTCATCTCAACTCAGCTTTTAAAAAAAGGTATACTAAGATGATATGGTAAGAATGACTGGCACAAAGCAATCCCTGCAAAATCTGTGATTCCTTACCAAATAGTACATATAGAATCCAAAGGAAAATGGGCTCACACTTAGAGAACACATATGATATAGGGGTAAATACATAGCTAGTAGTGGCTGCAAATCTCCCCTTTGTTGGTTTTCATTAACTTCTACCTTGGTTGTAGCATCTATTTTCTAGATCTATTTTTTGAAGTCATGAATTTTCCAACCTTCATTACATATATTTTCAGCTCGCAATGCAAACTCTGCTACCAAACTCTGCTCTTGGGAGACAATACCAGGATGCCAATGGGAAATCTTTTCAGCACTTGAAGGAATGACCAGCAAGGATTTCTAGGCTAAATCTGAAGCCAAGGTATTATCCTACTCTGCCACCTCCATGGTCTCCATGTGTGGACTGCTTAGTAGTTTTGCTGGAACTCTCTCTTTCATCTCTCACTGACCAGATGCTCAAATAACTTGGGTTCTGGCCCAGTCTTCAATTTTGAAGATGGTCCACAGGGTCTGTGATGGTGTGGAAATAAGAAAAGGGAAAAGCCTGCAACAGAGATGCAATAGCTGAGACTGCTGAGCTGTCACTCAAAAGGAGAACATTCTATTTGGAATGATGTCCAGAAAAGATGGTTGAGAAAGGATCAGAGCAAACTGAAACTGTCTCTCTGCTTGGAAGTCCAAAGGAAGTCTGAGGTCTCTTGGCTTTAGCCTTGAAGACAGAAAGGAAGAGGGTCTCTTGGCTTTGGAAACAGAAGAAAGGACAAAGTCCAGATCTCTCTGATTTGCTCTTTTGTGATTCAGTGACTGAACTTTCAGACCTGTCAGTCCATTTTCCCAAATTAAATTATATTCCACCATCCTTCAACCTAAAACTCATTCTAGTATTGGGGCAACCCCAAACCCTCTTTCCTTCCATTTCTTATATTTCCTTTCTTCTCCAATAAAGCCCTTACTTAATTTAGAGAAGAGAAAGAGCATTGTATTTGAGACATCATAAACTCACCCTGAGTTTATTTAGAGAAACCAGAAGGAGAATCAACAGGAAGGGGAAGGAAGAAGAAGGGTGAAGGTAGGGAAGAAGGGAGGAAAAAAGGGAAGAAGTATGGAAGGGAGGAAGGAAGAAGATTAACAGCCCTGATCTTTAGTTATCATTTACCATTCAAATAATTCCCTTATTACAGGTCTGACCATATTTCTTCAGCTGATCCAAACATTCTTATTCAATATTATTCTAATTTATCCAGGATCTTTTTGTACTTATTCTAAAGTCATCCATTGGTGGGTTGATTGAGACTTGTCCTTAGCTTTTTTATTTTTAATTTTATCTTTATTTTATTCCAATAACAAATTTATACATAAGTTTTCCAAAGTTATATGATTCATGTTGTCTCTCTCTCCTCTTCCATCCCTCCCCTCCCCCCCAGAGCTGATAAGCAATCCCACTGGGTTATATATGTATTATCACTCAAAACATGTTTCCATATTAATCATTTTGTAATATTACAAATCCAAAATCTCAAATTATATAACCAAATAAACAAGTCATATGTTTTCATTTGCATTTCTACTTCAACAGTTTTTTCTCTAGAGGTGGATAGCATTCTTTTTTATAAGTCCCTCAGAATTGTCCTGGATAATTATATTGCTTTTAGTAGCAAAGTTCTCCTGGTTCTGTTTATTTCACTCTGTATCAGTTCATGTATGTCTTGTCAGTTCTTTCTGAAATCACCCTGTTCATAATTTCTTATAGCACAATAGTATTCTATCACCATCATATACCACAATTTATTCAGTCATTCCCCAATTGAGGGACATCACTTTAGTTTCCAATTCGTTGCCATGACAAAAAGCACAGCTATAAATATTTTTGTAAAAAACATGTTCTTTTCCATTTTTTATTTCTTTGTGATCCAGATCTAGTAATGGTATTGCTGGATCAAAAGATATGCATTCTTTTAAAGCCTTCTAGGATGGTTTAATCAGTTTACAACTCTATCAGCAATGCATTAGTATCCCAATTTTGCCACATCTCCTCAACATTTATTATTTTCCTTTACTATAATATTGAACAGTCTGCTATGTCCTTACCTTTGTAAAGTAATAGGGCATTTATTGCCTCAAATGGGTAGGAGGATTTGGATCTCCACCCTTACAGTGATCTTCAAGGAACTATGATTTATTTTGGGGATGGAAGCACAACAAACATGGACATATTTGTAGAAAATAGAAGACAAGCTGATATTGAGTAATTTGGGGGAAGATGGTGAAGGGAGTGACTAGTAACTGGGTAGAGCAGGATAGGCCTTCTATAAGAATGTAAAAATGGAGATTTGAACCCTGGACTTCAATCCCCAGAAGTCCTTGCTCTAGTTCCCAAGATGCCCTCTAATCTCACTGAGATCCCCACCTGGGCAAGATCAAAATTTCTATTTAAACTGGCTGTAAAGCCTACTGAGGGCTCTCTTCCTGCTTCCACTTCCAAAGACACACATCTCTCAAGATGTAGTGTGATTGGGCCTTCCGGCCCTCCTAGGCACGTGCTTTCTTATTTTGTATTTTCTCTAATTCTTAATCTTTAATAAACCTCTAAAAACATAATACTTTTAGCAGAGAAACTAATTTTAACTGTTACAAGAGGCAGCACTTGAGTAGAATTCTGAATGGGAATGTGACAGTGGAAGAAGGAAGTACCTTCCAGGCATAATGGACAGGTACTGACACAAGAGATGCAATGTTGAAAAGTGGAAACAGTAAGAAGTTCAGCTGGACAAGAATATAGACCATGTGAAGAAGAATGCACAATTAGCCTGTAAAGATGGGCTGAAGGCAGATTGTGAGCAACTTTAAAAGACAATGAGAGGAATCTATTTTCTTCTAATTGAGAAGGAATAAATAGGGTTTTTGAGCAAGGAAGTGACATAGTCAGCCCTTTACTTTAGGAATATAAAAAAAAATGTTATCTATATGGAGAATGATTTGGAGAAAGGAGAGAGACTAGAGAGAGAGAGAGAACTAGAAGGCCAATAAAAGGTTATTGAAATTGTCTGGGAATATATATTGCATTAAAGCATTGGTATAATTGGTGAACGTCGACCCCTGGTGAACTAGGGCTTTGCTCACCCAGCATGTGAAGACTGCTTCGGCGGAACAGGCGGAAGAAACCAACAAGAAGGTTCAACGGCTGAGATGGCAATGCAGCAAGGCACTGTGGAGTGCTTAAGGCGTGATGGAGCACAAAGGACAACACGGCCATCCAATGCAGCTGAGGAAGTCTCCAGGTGTAACGACTTTTCATGCCAATGGACTCAGGCTTCCAATGCCGAGAGAGTGGGACTGTCTCTGTGCATCGACTTTTCCACTTAAATCTTCATGCACAAGTGTCTTTGTGCACAAAAACGCACAAAGACAATCATCATCCTCGGTTCGAGAGACAACCAACAACAATTGATATAACGTATATCAGACTATTTTCCACCTCAGGGAGGGAAGAATGGAGGGAGAGAATCTAAATAGCAAAAATTAAGAAAATAATTGTCAAAAATTGTTTCTACATCTAAATGGAAATTTAAAATTAAAAAGAAAAAATAGTCAAGGTATAAAGCAATGATGGTCTGACAGAGTTGATATATGTGAGTAAAGATAAGAGGACAGATGTAAGAGGTACTATAAATATAGAATCTACTAAAATTGTTAACTGAAGATGAACTACTCCTGGATTTGGTTAAAATATCTATTTAAATTTTCTTTCAAGAATTAAATTGACATAGGGCATCTTAGTGGCTCAATGGATTAAGAGCCAGATATAGAGACAGGAAGTTCTACAGCTGTGTGACCCTGAGCAAGTCACTTAACCTTCATTGCCTAGCCCTTATCGATCTTCTGCCTTGGAACCAATACACAATATTAATTCTAAGACAGAAGATAAGGGTTTAACAGGGGGAGGTGAGGAGAATTAAATTGGTATCAGAACCTATTATAAAAGTGCACAAAGTTTGAGAATATGTTCAGTAAATAAACAGTCAGTTGATAACTATTTACTAAGGGGCTATTATGTGTCAGTGGCTGGACTAAAAGCTAGGATTAGCAAATATAAGCCAAAAGAAAAGCAGTTCCTGCCCCCCCAAGAAGCTTACTTTCTGATAGAGGAAGAAAGTGAATAAAAGGGAGCTAAAAACCTCCTGAGAAGGTTGTGGAGGTATGGCAGCAGAGTGCAGGGTCTGAAGCATTGCTGAGAAAGAAAGGCAGAATGACTAGCCTGAGTCTTTCCTCAAAATGAAAGTCCTGGAAGGAATTCACAAATGGAAAAGGTGACAGAAGGGTAGAAAGATGTTCTAGGATGTTAGGGCCACAGGAATTGAAGAAGCTTCCATGGTAGTAAGGCATCTGATAGGTGAGAGTAAAATATAAAGATTCCAAAGCAGAGCTAGGAGAGGAATTAGTGGGTTTATTAAGAAAAGCAGGAAAGTTGAAAGAAATGTCTACTTCCAATGTAACCTAAAACAGAAGAGTTTTCTACAAAATTAATAAATATATTAATAAATATACACTGTATAACAAACTGCCCTATACCTTGACAGAGAAAAATAACACCAAAAAGTCATGATTTTAAAATTTCCAGAAATAAAAAGTAACCAGATCCACTGAAAATAAATATGTGATTTGCAATATTGGCCCAAAATTTCACTGTAATTAAGTGACTAGCTAAAATCATTGTGAAAAAATAATGGAGTAGATTCTTTCTACTATTATGTGATTATGTGATTTTGAGTCTGTTATTTAAAATCTCTTAGGCTTAATTTCCCTATCTATAAAACTAGAAACCTGATTAGGCTAATTTATAATGTCCCTTCTAGAATGTATTTTTTCATTAATATAATTTCTATTATAGAGCACATAATTTTATTTTCCTAGAAGCAAAAGAAACTGATTGTGATGAGAAATCTTTGTGCTTTAATTGGTATTTTAAATAATAACACTAACTACTTCACCTACAGGGAAGGACCAGATGCCTGGTTACATCTAAAATGAAAAGCTAAGTTTATGCTAAGGGCATCTAGGTGGCTCAGTGGAAGAGTGCTAGGCCTGGAGTCAGGAAAACTCTTCATGAGTTCAAATCTGACCTTAGATGCTAGCTGGTTGACCCTGGGCAAGTAACTTGACTCTGTTTGCCTTCGTTTCCTCATCTGTAAAATAAGTTACAGAAGGAAAGGGCAAACCTCTTCAGTGTCTTTACCAAGGGTAAAGATGCCCTAATGGGGTCAAAAAGAGTTAGATGTGACTGAACAACAATTAACAACTTTGTATTTTACAATAGAGGTACCAGATTGATAAGTGCATATGAAAGACTATATCAGTCACAAATTAAATCCTTAGTGTTGGTCAGTATTATTACCTTTTTTCATCATTGGTTACATATGTCTATGTGCTTTTAAAAATAACTATTCATTAGATTCACAATTTCATATTACAATAAATAATCATCCATAAAATAACTTTTTGTGTATTCCTTTGATTTCCCTATAAGTCAATATCTAGTTATCTTCATGTGAATATTTGGCATCCTCAGTCATAAGCTGCTGAAGGGCAAGGACTTCACTTCCCATTTTGTTAGTGTCCATATTTAAGGCGTGCCCAGAAAAGGTGCACTGGCTTTCTAAATAAACATAACATCTCAACATATACAACAAATTATTAAGTGTGATAGCCTAATTTTGGTTACTTTGTACATATTTCTAATGATGAATTTAATCTTTTTGCATTTCAGAATAAATATGTAGGAGTTACAGAATAAGAACTTAGTAGTCATAACAGCTGTTTACATAGTGACAAACTAATGCCATCTGATACCACATCCGAAGTTACCTTTTATATCACATTTTAAAGACATTTATTATAAGACAGTATAAAATAGAACCATTTTCAGGGAAATTTTGGAAGGGCCTCTGAAATCAATTAAAAGCTCGATTATTTCTCAGAAAACATATTGAAAAGAGGCTGGAAAATGCATAATATATATTTTGTAACATATAGCAAGAGTAGAATATAAGGAACTAACAGAGAGATAAAATTGCTTCTATATTTCTACATGGTACTTGCCCATCGCCAAGTTTGCATGAAAACACATAATGCATTCAGTATTTGATTGTTCCTTATTCCAGGTTAAAAATGGGTCCCTCCATACAGTTTGTCTGATAGATGTTTCAGAGACACTGAAGCTGCTTTACTTTGGCATTATGGGAATAACATTTAAAAATGTGGTGATTGGCAACACAATCAGAGAATCACAAGACAGAAGGGATCTTGGAAGCTACGTAAGTACAAACCATTCATTTTATAGATGATGAGACTGAGACAAAGAAAGGTTAAATAACTTGCCCAGGGTAATGTCCAGGTCTGAGGCAGGATTATGAACTGAGGTCCTCTTGACTCTAAATTTAGTCCTTTATCAGCACAGCTGCCTTTCCTTTAAGAACAAACAGCAGAGAGGGTACTACCACTAGATTATACTAGATCGGGTATAAATACAATAAAAGCTTTTTGTGGCCCTCAGTGAGTGTCAGTTTCCCTTACTACTGTCTGGCAATTTATGAAAAAAAGATTAACCAAATTATGGGCTTGTGAAAATGCACAAAGTTGGGAGGTGGAATGGTAAATCCAGTACACAGTTAGTATTCCAGTTTGAGTGGAAAACAGAGTATATAAATGGGGAGTTCTATAAGATAAGACTAGAAATTCAGATCAGAACTAGAATCCTGAGTTTAGAACAGTGCCTGAAATGCAGTAGGCATTTGATAAATATTAATTGAAATTAATTTGCTAAAAATGAATAGATGTGGTTTTGATGACAGTGCAATTGGGTAGATTCAGAACTGAGTGAATAACTAGACCCAAAGGGGATTGACTAATAGGGAAATGTCACCTTAAAGTGAGATATCAAGTAGAATGGTTTAAGAATATGTGCTTATGGGGGCAGCTCAGTGGTTCAGTGGATTGAGAGCCAGGCCTGGAGATGGGAGGTCCTAGGTTCAAATCTGGCCTCAGACACTTCCTAGCTGTGTGACCCTGAGCAATTTGCTTAACCCCCATTTCCTAGCCCTTACTGCTCTTCTACCTTGGAACCAATGCACAGTATTGAATCTAAGATGGAAGGTAAGGGATTAAAAAAAAGAGTATGTTCTTATCCCTTTATTGTTTAATATTTTGGGTGGTAAATATAACAAAAACATACAATGCAATTGAAATTTGCAAATATCATCTAGTTGGATAAAAAAATCAAGATAAAAAAGCATTGATGAATTAGAACAAAAGCCTACGCCTATAGAAAAATTTTTCTAGAGATAAATTTTGTCTTATTCTGAAGTTGAAAAAAATCAATTTCACAAACAGATCAGAGATTTATATTGTAGTTTGTATGAAAAAGAGGAGAAATTTTTAGTGAACTGATAGTCCAATATAAGTTATCAGTATGACATAGAAACTAAAAAAGTAAATGCTATCATAGGTTGTATTTATAGGCACCATGCCTAGAATGAAAGAGATAGTTAGCCCCACTGTATTCATCCTGATCAGAGTATTAGAGGCTATGACATATTAGGACTGATTGAAGAAATCAATGTTTCATCTGGATTAGAGAAGATTTAAGAGGTATATGATGGCTTTTTTAAAGTAAGGAGTTTTGTACTTTAAAAATTGCTGTTTGGGGAATTAGAAGTTAGAAATAGGGGTAATGAGTAGAAACAATAAATTTCAGATCAACGTAAGAAAACTTTTTCATAACTCAAAGAGTCTCAACCTAAAATTGTCTGCCTTGGGAAATAGTGAATTCTTGCCTTCCCCACCACCAAGAGAGGGTTTCATGCAAAGGCCAGACAAAAGGCCATTTGTTAAGCAGTGTTAGAAAAGGGATTCATGATCAGGACAGTTTGAACTATATAACCTCTAAGGTCCCTTCCAAATCTAACCTCATACCATTTTTATCATGCTACAAAATGTCCACAACTACAAGGGAAACAACCAGCTATCCTATGTGTTGGGTTATAGAAGGAATATGATGTAGAAGAGCTCTTAGTTTGTAAGAGAGGCCAATTGTATTATTGAATAGCATAGAAAGATCAGGTGTGAATGGAAGACATCCATGCCCTTATGTACCTGTAATAGTCAGCTCTTTTCTCTCCCAGACCCCAGATATATCCTACTTGTCTGCCCAGTGGAAAAGATGGATGAGGGACCAGAAGAAGAAGAAATAATATTGATAGTGGGTTTGGAGGAAAGTGAAGGGAGCTACAATCATGTATTGCAAAGCCTCCCCCCCCAACAACAGGATCATTGAATGGAATATATTTGTTTAAAAGGTCAAAGCTTTAATTAGGGCTGCTGTATGGCTGCCAAAGGCAGGCAAGGTTTGGGAAATTAGGTAGTATATGGGAATCAATAGCTCAGTAAGATTCTAAGGATCATGCAAGATCTTGGCTACATTCATATCTTACAGAAAGCTTTTCCAAATGTCCCTTAATGCTAGTACCTTCCCTTTGTCACTCATTTCCTGTTTGTCCTGTATATAGCTTATTTGTCAAGTTTGTTTGCAGTCTCCCCCATTAGACTGTGAGCTCCTCAAAGACAAGGACCATCTCTTGTTTTTCTTGTATCCTCAGCACTTACCTCAGTATCTGGCATATAGCAAACCCTTAATGCTTAGTGAGAGACAGCTGGGTAACTCAGTGTATAGAGAGCCAGTCCTGGAGATGGTAGGTCCTGAGTTTAAATCTAACCCCTCAAACACTTCCTAGCTTTGTGATTCTGGGCAAGGTGCTTAACCTCAATTGCTTAGCCCTTGCCACTCTCCTGCCTTGGAACCAATACTTAGAATCTATTTTAAAACAGAAGGTAAGGGTTTTTAAAAATGCTTATTGACTGAATGACTCCCTCAAATTTCTGTCTTTCTTTGTTCTGTATGGCTCACTCTGCTGACCTTCTAGTAATGCAGTCAACAATTTGTATTCCCCAGGTATCTGTATGTGGGTCCCTAGTAGGAAATTGAACTTCTCCAAATAAAATGAATTCTAGAAAAAGAATACATCAAATAAAGGATCAGAGAGTTGATAACATATTCCATAAGTTCAGGTAAGAGTCATATATCTGACTCTCTTCAACTAATGTCAATTGATTATTTCTGAAGAAAGGGAACTTTTGGTGTACATCAGAATGTAAGAGTCACTATGGAAATATCACAGAAGTGCTAATGAAATGCACCTTACTCTTCTTGGCAGAGAAATGGTCAACTACATGTGCAGAGTGCTGTTTGCATGATAAAATGCAAAATCATTACATCAGATATTGTCCCAGTATGATGGTTAAAGGGGAGGGAAGTGGTGTGTAAAAATAAAAAACACCAACAAACTTTGCACCAATGAAGAAAATCAGTACAAAACAAATATGAACTTCTATTTGTATGTAATTTTATTATATAAGTATGTAAAATGTGAAAGCAAACATATGGGTTGATATTTTTTATTTTTATATCATATATATATATATGTATATATATATATATATATATAGTAACTGAAGAATGCCTAATGTTCTGGTTATCATATGCAGTTGTATTAATTATCCATAAATATCTTCCATGAGACAGATACAGCAAATGGATAATGAACTGAACCTAGAATTGAAAAGGAAGGGAATGAATCATATTGTCTTTGGAGAATGGCATGATTTTTTGGATGTTTCCAAGTTTTTCTCAGAAATAAAGGCTTGGAGGAAGCTGGAAGGTGGAAGGTAAGTGTTTAAAAAAAAAAGAATTGAAGGCTTATCTTAAAAAATAAAAAGAAGAACAATTGACCTTTCATCTTAGAATCAATATGATGTATTAGTCCTAAGTCAGAAGACTGGCTAGAGATAGGCAATGGAGATTAAGTGACTTGCCCAGATTCACACAGCTAAGAAGTGTCTGAAGTCACATTTGAATCCAGGACCTCACTTTTTGAGGCCTGGCCCTCAAACCACCTACTCATGAGACTCATCTCTTAATAGCAATATTTTTCTCATGTTGCTATATGACTACAAAGAATGAAATGCCCACAGTCTCCAAAAAATGTGTTAATGATCACTTAAATGACCATAAAATTCAATGAGAAATAAAAAGGCAGGGATGAACAGAGTACAGAACATTAAAAATGGGTTAATGTGTAGGAGAAATTGTATAAAAGATATCATCAGAGAAGCATTCATCTAGAAGAAAATATGGTCCAGTCATTGAACAAGGAGAAAAAAAAATCTGATGGAAAGACGGCATCCATTATAGC
This sequence comes from Monodelphis domestica, assembly GCF_027887165.1. Classification (NCBI taxonomy): domain Eukaryota; kingdom Metazoa; phylum Chordata; class Mammalia; order Didelphimorphia; family Didelphidae; genus Monodelphis; species Monodelphis domestica. The sequence goes on from NC_077230.1 coordinate 163,687,902, forward strand.
AGGATTTCTTACCCTTTCTTTGTCATGGATACTTTTTACATCTGGTGAAGCCTATGGATCCCTTCTTAAAATAGTGTTTTTTAAAAGCACAAAGTAAAATACATAGCTCAGACGCTAGATGACAGTCACAATTTTAAAAACTTCTGACAGTATAGAGTAGTGCATTGAATATAATAAGATGAAATCCCAAAGAGTTTAATATAAATTCTTATTGGTGGTCCTCAAAAAACAACTTCATAAACACAGTTTGGGAAAGGCATAATTAGTAGTTTGAAAAAATATCTGAGAATTTTAGTTTAAGGTAAGTTTAATACAAATAAGCAGTGTGGTATGGTGATCAAAAAAGTGAATGTGATCTTGAACAGCAGTGAAAGAGGTAAAGCTTTTAGGAATAAAGAATGATGGTCTATGCACTTTGCTCTATTCAGATCACCTCTAGAGTACTATGTTCAGTTATGAGTGCCAGTATTCAGAGGAGAAAAATAAGGATGCTGAAATACTTTGAGTTCATGTCATATAAAGAATGGTTGGAAGAAAAGGGGAAAGTTAGCGTAAAGAAGGGGGTCAAGGAGATATGATGAGAGCTATCTTCAAGTACTTAAAATACTATCATGTGGAAGATGGATTATAATCATTCTGTGTGGTCCCAGATGGCAGAAGTTGGAGCAATGAATACAAGCTACAAAGAAGCAAATTTGATTTGATGGCAGGAAAAAAAAAATATTTCCAACAATTAGTGCTGTCCAAAACAGGAAAAGATTGTCCTGAGAGAAATGAGCTTCTTCACACTGGAGTTCTTCAAGCAGAAACTAGATGAGGGTTTTTCAGGAATCTTGCAGGAAATTCCTATAGGGATACAGATTGTACTAGGTAGCTATGGAAGTCTTTTCTAAGTCCAAAATTCTACATTTCTGCAGTTATGATCTACATTGTTAGATGGAGTGCCAATATCAAGAAGGCCACCAATCCATTACAATACTGAAAAATTAAGCCCTATCCTAAATATATATCCTTTTTTTTAAACCACAATGTATTCATCAAATTCTGTTTCATATTATAACTCTATATTTCTAGCCCTAAATAGATCATGAGATTCCGAGGTCAAAAATTGGTTTATAATCTCTTTGTAACCTCCCAATTCAGCTTAGTTTGGTGTCTTATTCACACTTTTGTTGCTATTGTCATCATCAATAGCTACAGTTGGGTTGGACTCTTTGTGATTCTATTTTGGGAATTTTAAATTTACTCTACCCTGTTTAGTCTTTAGAATTTTAACAACCTGGAATGTATACACCCCAACTTAAGGATTAACTGTGGGGGATGAAGGTCCATGACCCATATGTGCTAGCAAGTGACAAATCAGAAACAACCAACTGACCCCCTGGGTGGTCCAAAGACAAGTTTAAGCCACCATTGGTACATGTGAGACACAAGAAGAGATGTAAAGAACTGCCTTTATATTTCATGTCACTTCCTGTGAGAGGGGTTTGCTTTTGTGGTGGAACTTGACTTGGTGGACCGTGGGACCTCAGACTGCTTCCCTGAAGTGACCACACGGTGGATGATAAGGCTAACACCCCTTTCCCTTGACCTTTCCAAAGGCACCAGCCTCCAAGGAGACCCCTCATCTTTGTGGAGGCCTCGTGGCTGGAAGCTGAGCTAGATTTAATCTTCTGGGAAGGCCCCTTGGCTGAGGTCTCTGAGCTCCCCTTGACTCAGAACAGGCTGGAGCAGATCTTCCCTTTCTCTCTCTCTCCCCCATTCTTAATTTCTTCCTTCTATTGTAAATAAACCACCATATAATTCCATTCTGACTTGAGTATTTCATTGGTATTTAGAATTTAAATCCCTGGCAAACACTAAAAATATATTCAGTATCAACCCTAAAATTTACCCTTAACTGTTTGGAGTTTTATTGGCAAATATACCAGAGTGGTTAGCCATTTTTCTTCTCCAGCTCATTTTAAAGAGGAGGAACTGAAGCAAACAAGGTGAAGTGATTTGCCCAGGATCACCCAGCTAATAAATGTCTGAGTCTATATGTGAACTTAGGAAGATTAGTCTTCCTGACTCCAGGTCCAATGCTTTATCCACTGCACCACTGAGCTGCCCTGGCTATACACAGTAAATGATCTTAAAGTGTTTGCTGAATTAAATAAAGCAGGTATGATACTTGGTTTTATCTTTAGTCTTTTTCAATTCTGAACTTATAATACTCCCACTTTCTTTTTTTTATTGTTTTTCTTTCTCTTTCTATTCTCTTCCCTTCTGCTTTCCATTTTATTTTCTTTGTTCCTTCCTCCCTTCCTACTTTCCTTCCTTCCTTCCTTTCTTCCCTCCTTCCTTCCTTTCTAAAACCCTTACCTTCTACCATATAATCAGTACTGTGTATTTGTTCCAAGGTAGAAAAGTGAGTGGCAAGGGCTAGGCAATGGGGGTTAAGTGACTTGCCCAAGGTCACACAGCTAGGAAGTGTCTGAGGCCAGATTTGAACCTAGGACCTACCCTCTTTAGGCCTGGATCTCAATACACTGGGTCACCTAGCTGCCCCCTTTCCCTTCCTTTCCCTTCTGCAATCAAAAACCAAAACAAAACTAAGAAGAGAAGAACAGTTATATGTTCTAGGCTAAAGAGGAAATAGAATTTTTCTTTTTTTCTATTTTTCTACCTAAAGTCCTTATAAATAAAAAATGGGAAATTACTTAAAAGTCTACTTCTTAACTTAGAGAAATTTAGGGGAATTACAAAATTTAATACATTTTAATTTGCAAGGTTTATAAATTGCATCAAACTAAGGGCACTGGTCCTGAGCACACTCATCCTTGCTTAATACCTTCTTCATCTTTTAAACAAGGGCAGGGGGCAGTTAGATAGCTCAGTGGATTTAGAGCCAGGCCCAGAGATGGGAGGTCCTGCATTCAAATCCGGCATCAGATACTTCCCAGCTGTGACCCTGGGCAAGTCACTTTAACCCCCATGCCTAGTCCTTACCACTCTCTTCTGCCTTGGAACCAATACATAGTATTGATTCCAAAATGGAAGATAAGGGTTTAAAAAAAACAAGGGCAAGAAATTCTTATTAATACAATAACCAAGTATGATTCCAGGAAAATTTATGATGAAACATACTACCCACTTCCTGACAAAAAGGTAAGGTACTAATTCAGGGTGCAGATTGGGACATATTTATTTTTTGGAAATAACCAATAAGGGAATTTGTTTTACATGACTACATATATTTGTTATGAGGGATTTGAGGGGCTAAGGAAGAGTAGAAGAGAGAAAGGTTTCATTTTCATTAACCGAAAAAAAAGCATTTTTTTTAAAGAGAGAATAGTCTGAATGCAGCTCAGATTACCAGAGGGAAAAGTAATTAGGAAAAAACTTTAGAGCAATTTTCTCTAATAAAAGTCTCATTTCCAAGATTTGTAAGGAACAGAGTCCAATTTATAAGATTAAGAGGCATTCCCCAACTGGTAGTCAAAGGACATGAAGACATAGTTTACAATGGAAGAAATCTAGCTATCAAGAGCCCTGTGGAAAAAAATGTTCCAAATCATTAAAAATTAGAGAAATGTAAATGAAAATTTCTCTAACTTTATGCTGTATATTTCTCAAATTGGCAAAGTTAACAAAAAAGAAAAGGATAATTGATAGAGGATTCTGGGTAAAATGTACTACTTTTTAAGCCATGCTTTGTTACTGTTCTCAAAAGCAATTTGGAACTATGTCTTAAAAGTTCCTAAACTGTATAAAACTTTTGATACATATATAACTGGGGTTTTCTTTCCCATTGAGAAAGATAGAAGAGGAAAGAAAATAAATGCTTGCTTCCTGAAATGCTTTTAATTTTAATTTTTTTTAAACTCTTACTTCTGTCTTGGAATCAATACTGTGTATTGGTTCCAAGGCAGAAGAGCAGTAAGGGCTAGGCAATGGGAGTTACGTGTCTTACCCAGGGTCATATAGCTAGGAAGTGTCTGAGGCCACATTTGAACCCAGGACCTCCTACCACTGGGTCTGGCTCTGAATCTACTGAGCCACCCAGCTGCCCCCTGTTTTTAATTCTTAAAAGAATGCTCTAAATCATTATTGATTGGATAAATGCAAATCAAAACAACTGAGATATTAGCTCACAATTGTAAGATTTGTTAAAATAATAAAAGGGCAAAATGACAAATGTTGGAGGGATCATAGAAAAATAAGGACACTAATTTATTGTTGATAGAACTATGAAGTTATCCAACTATTTTGGAAAGCAGTCTGGAATTCTATTCAAAGAGTTATAAAACTATATACATTTTGACCCAGTAATACCATTATTATGTTTGTTTCCTAGGGATCAAGGGAAAAGGAAAAGAAAGCTGCTCTTTTTTTAGTGGCAAAGAACTGAAAACTGAAGGGATTTCCATCAATTGGAGAATGGATGACCAAGTTGTGGTATATATGATGCGATGGAATACTATTATGCTATAAGAAATGACAAACAAGGTCATCACAAAAAAATATGAATTCATATGAAGTGATGCAAAGTGAAGTGAGCAAAACCAGTAGATCATTGTATATGGTAATAACAAGAATGTAAGATCATCAACTATGAATGACAACTATTATCAACAAGGCAACTTCAAGTTATTTATGATGAAAAAGGATATTCACCTCCATAAAAGAATAGATAGTCTGAATGTAAATTGAAACACACAATTCTTCACTTTATTTCCCCCATGAATTATTCTCTAGTATAAGCAACATGTATCTTATTTCACAATATGAAATACAGAGAAATGTGTATTATATGATAATAAATGTACAACCTATATCATATTATCTGCCTTCCTGGGGAGGGAGGAAGGGTGGAAGAAAGTAGAGAAAAAAGAATGAAACATAGCTAATGTGACAATTTGTATCTCCTGGATAAGCATATTTATTATAAGTTATTACATATTTCTAACAAATAATTCTATTATCATTATATTACATATTATATAATACATTTAAAACATTTTAAATGGTCACCAAAAAAATTTCCTTAAAGAAGAAAAAAAGTTTATTGTCTCAGGAAAAAATGGCATTATAAAGGAGGGGAACTGATCTTTAGCCAAAATTCTTTCCCAGAAAATATTTAAAGATACAATGCAATGGCTTTTTTCCATGGTCACATCATATACCAACAAAAAGAAAGACAAATTCAATGGTATTTGGGCCGGGGGAGGGGGGGTCCTGGTGTTAATGTTAATGCAAAATATGGTCCATGATGTTTTGTTTGGGAGTTTTTTCAGAGGGTGTCTTGGTTTTCAATATGAATTTTTAAGGGGTCAAGTTAGCCTTTAAAAGTGTCAAAATCAAAATTTGTTTAATAAAAGAAAAAGATAATCTCAGGCCAAAGAATTTTAATACCCATACTTATCTAGGAAATGAAAGGTTACAATTTTTAAGTGATGATCAAAGTAAGAAAATATTGAAGAAAACCAAGCATCCAAACTTTTTTCCATTTTGTCTACTTTCTTTTGTAAAAAATAGACTCGAACTCTGGACTTCAATCCCCACAAGCCTTTGCTCCACTCCCCAGAATGCTTCGTAATCTCACGGAATTCTGAGGTGGGTGAGATGGAGAAGGGATTTAAGCTGATTGCAAAGGCTTTTGTGGCTCTCTCTCTTTTTGGACTTCTGTTTTGGAGCAGACGCATCTCTTCCATGATGTGAGGTTATCTTGTCTAGGCCTCTGGCCTAGGCACGTGTTTTTTTCTTATTCTGTATTTTCTTTAATCCTTAACCTTTAATAAACCTCTAAAAATATAATACTCCTTGTAGAGAGAAACTAATTTCTACCTGGCTCAGTCTCCCCTAAATTTTATTCTTTACAGTTGGCGTAACCACTTCGGGAAAATGAAATATCTCAATCTTCTGATTTCTTTTCTGATCTTTAGTTAATCTTTAATAGCTACTGCCTAGAAATTGTTTGAGCCACATTTCTGTGGCTGAGGTTTTTTTTACCCTCGCAAAGCTGCTGCTCGTTCCAGCCATTAGCTTCCGGCCCTGCCTGCCTGTTTGCCATTTGCCTCTCACCTGGTTCATGGCTTCTTTGTTCTGCCTGCCTGCTGCTACTGATCTCTCTCTGTCCTCACCTGGTCCCAGCCCTGCCCACCCCAGCAGCCCGCTCGGGCTCTGGCTCCTTCTCCTGGCCTGCTTCTGCTGCCCGCTCGGCCCTGCTTGTCTGCGCTCTGGCTCTGGCCCCGGCCCTGCTCACCCCAGCGGTCTTTCTCTGGCTCACCTGGCCCACCTGATTCAACCAAGATTGCAATCACCTGGTGACCTGCATGCCCAACAAATCCAGATCCATGGCTGGTAACAAAAGGGGGGGAAGGAGGGGGGTTGGCTCCACGTGGACTGGGGCAGGAGGAGGGATCATAGCAGGGGAGGGAGAAAAAGGAGAGGAGAAGAAACAGATTTTTCAAGCAGGAACCTAAAAAGGAATGGGCTGTTTAAAAGGATACCTTTTGACTGTTCTGGTAATTTCACTGATTTCACCTGCGTGCCAGAAGAAAGATTCAGCCCAAAGATTCAACTTTGAAGGGGCAAATGGGTGTCTCAGGGAACTGATAGCCAGGCCTACAGACATGCAGTCTGGGTTAAAATCTGGCCTCAGATACTCCCCAGCTGTGGGGCCCTGGATGGGTTCCTTAACCCCCATTGCCTAGCCCTTACTACTCTGCCTTCGGACAACAGACATTTAAATGGATAATTAATTAAAAGAAAACAAACAAAAAAAACACACACAACTAAGGAACTTTAAAGACTGGAGGTTATGATTTTAAGGCATTTTGGACTCCAATGGTTTATAAAAACTCTCTGTATTTCTATTGCATATTTGTTTAAGGTTTAACTTTGTGATTTTAAGTTCATATATCTGGATTCAATATTATTCTGTTACACTGTTCACTTAATGTACTGAGTTTTTAAATTCTGTTGTTTTTCCCCTATAACTGTGCTGAAAAAATATTATTGAATAAGCCCATATATGAAAAAACAGCTTTTCTATTTTACCTTTGTAAATTGTCACATAGAGGATGGATGGACTTCAGAACTGGTTATAATTGCTATAACAATCTTTGGAAAATTTAATGTGCTAAATATCTCAACTGATTTTAAGGGTTTTTTAAATATGATTTTTGAAAATTTTTTAACAATCTCTGGTCATTTTTGCCTGCCCCTACCATGAGGTAAGGCCAATTCTAGCTGAAGTAAAATACATTTTATAACCCCCAACCTTCCCACATTTCTAAATATGTGAATGGAAGTTGGGGCAGTTAATCTCAGGGCATTTGTATCCCTAAAAAGCCTCAAAAAAAGGAGCACCCCTTTATTTATACTCTTCAGCTCACTACTTTACTTGCACCATAATGATATATAGATTTCTTGATTATGTTCTTAACCCAAGATGAGTTTTACTTTGTTTTAAAAATATGTTTATTACCAAGGTTAAAAGATTACTATGATTGTAAAAACCTGTGACAAATATCCATCAATTCATAGGCTTTTAAATGTCATACAGCAACTTATGTGAAATATGAAAGTGTGTTTGTTTGCTATTGTAATTAATTGGGCTATTGAGAATTTTGGGGATATTGATATCTACATATTTGTACTACTGTATTTTTAAAAATGAAAAATTGTTAACCTTGTTCAATTCATTTGCCTTCTACTCACAGTGAGTATGGCCAGATATTAAGAGGAAATGGATCTCATTTTTGGTGAGAAAGTCTTGTAATCTTTATTTTCTTAGCTGACACAGTGTGTCAATGATTATAAGCTATGTTTTTGAATTTTTTAAAAGCTCTTTTATTATTATATTTTTCTTGCATGTGTGATTTCTTAATTTGTTTTTTTTTCTCTCCTTTTATATTTGAAGCACATGTCACCAGCATTAAGATTTTCTTTAACATTTTGACTTTTCAGTACTATAAGTTTAAGATACATTTGCTAATGCATACCCCCAAAGCTAGAAGAGTATAAAAATGATGCCACTAATTATTTTTAAAAAATTATGGGACTTTGCTTAATGATTCTGTCTGATTCTAGGACAAGATATACACAACAGAACCATTGCACAGAGCCAAAGAAAAGCCAATCCAGGATGGATTGATGCACTTCTAGGCCAATACAAAGGTCTTGAACCTAGTGTGAAGACTCGAGGTTACTGTGTTTATCATTGCTAGACATAGGTTTTCCTTGTGTCCACACTCACTCTGAAGATACTCACAGACGAGTATCCCCGAAACCTTGGCTCTGATAATCTGGTCCCCTTTTCTGTCTCTCATAGTGTGGTACCTTTCTGTAGTCCTGGCTACTGACTGGGTAAATGCATCATTGCTTAGATCATTTTGATTGGGCCCTGATTCAAGGACCTGTTATAGATTTATTTTTCTTTTTACTTGGAATTTTTTTCACCTAAGACTTTGATAGTCTGTATTTTCATCCAGAGTTTTTTCTTTTTTTATTTAGATTTTTCTGATATCCTTTTAATATCTCTTGCCAATTGATTCATATACTTCATACCTCAGCCATGCATCACTAAGTGATCCTGTATTTGTCAATCACCCTCTTAATGGGGGAATATAAAAATATCATTATTAAATTGCAAAGTTTAAATTCCTTTTGAAAAGAATTTTAGGTAAAGAAGATGCTACCTCTCTGAATCCTGAACTGAACTGTTGGAGAAGATACCATGAAGAAGCCTCCAGACCACAAGCTGCACAAAATTGAACTTTGGGTGTAGTTGATTGAACATTTATTTGTATGTATACTTTTATGCCAAAGGGGACTGCCCCCTAACTGGATTTTTGTCAATGAGTTTCAGCAATTATTGGTTTTATTCTTTTTTTCTCTTATCCTCAAATTATTGTAATCTTTAAATTGATTATGTTTTCATGATCCTTTGGGAAAAATTATTTTTTTTCAAACACTCAAATGGGGGAATGTAAAAAATAGACTCGAACTCTAGACTTCAATCCCCACAAGCCTTTGCTCCACTTCCCCAGAATGCTTTGTAATCTCACGGAATTCTGAGGTGGGTGAGATGGAGAAGGGATTTAAGCTGATTGCAAAGGCTTTTGTGGCTCTCTCTCTTTTTGGACTTCTGTTTTGGAGCAGATGCGTCTCTTCCATGATGTGAGGTTATCTTGTCTAGGCCTCTGGCCTAGGCACATGTTTTTTCTTATTCTGTATTTTCTTTAATCCTTAACCTTTAATAAACTTCTAAAAAATATAATACTCCTTGTAGAGAGAAACTAATTTCTACCTGGCTCAGTCTCCCCTAAATTTTAATCTTTACACTTTAGCCTACTTACTAATTTACATCCTCAGTTAAAATAGAGGGAATGTAAATGTATTAATGAAAAGAATGGATTTATTAGTGAAAACCAAACAAATGTATCTAGCAAAACAAGGGGAAAGTAATATTACAATATCAACAAAATTGCTCTACTGGTCCAACATGATAATAGATATTTATATTGCATTTTACAATTTGTAAAGCCTTTAAAGAGATTATTTCACTAAGCCTATAACAGGTCTTTGAGGTAGAAGTCGTATTATTATTCCCATTTTACATAGGAGTAAACTGAGACAAGAAGTTAAGTGATTTGCAGATGGTCACATCTCAATGTGGTATAGTGGAAAGAATGTCAGCTTTGGAGTTAAAGAACCTTGCTTCAAATCCTAGCCCTGTCCCTAAACCTGTGACTTTAGTCAAGCCATTTAACCTCTTTGATTCTATTTCCTTATCTATAAAACAAGGGTTTTCAACTTGATGGCCTCCAAGATCCCTTCAGGCTCTAAATCTATAATCCTATGACTCTTCTTTTCAAGAATTCTTGCTTTAGAATCAATACTGTGTAATGGTTCCAAGGCAGAAGAGTGGTAAGGGGTAAGCAATGGGGATTAAGTGACTTGCCCATGATCATATAGCTAGTGCCTAAGGTCAGATTTGAACCTAATACCTCCTGTCTCTTGGTCTGGCTCTCAATCCACTGAGCCACCTGGCTATCCCTCCTTCTCATGACTTTTAAAAACCTTAGTCTCATCATCTCTAGAAAGAGAAGATGGATTACTCACTCTCTAACAATCCTCCTAGCTCTGAATCTATGATCTTAAGAATAGATGCAAGATTTGAATTCATATCTTTTTTTATTCCAAGTATCTATCTAACAATATATTGTCATTAAGTAATTCTATTTTATGTTCCCTAGTTGGACTACAAACTATTTAAGAGCACAATGTCTTCGGTTTCTTTTATAATATTCCTTAAGACCTGTACCTTTCTCCTCCTAGGAGAAGGGGGACCCCAAAGTCTACTATGGTATTCTGCTTCCTCCTTACCTCATAAACGTTACTGTCTGTACATTTTTCATGGCTTTGGGAAAGTTAAAATGAATTCCTCCTCTAAAAAAAAAAGGCTAGGCATAGGTAATCCTAAAACCTTTTTGCCTGGGAATCTTTAGGAATATTACCAGTCAGAATATTTCTAATTTTTTATATTTTTATACAAGAAACAGAAGTATAGAAGATAGAGACAGACATTAAAGGAATTCTTGATGTATGGGACAAAGGTGAAGGGAAAAGTCTTAGTACAGATATTATAATCCTATAGTATGCCATCCAGCAATAAAAACAGGTCAAGGAATAATCTTTTTCTTTCTACATTCTATACTGTATTAGGATAAAAGTCATGCTAAATTTTAAAGTTAAAAGTCACATAGCACTATTGGGTGAGAACTAATTGAAAAAAAATACAATATTCTACATGGATTTATTAATAGTTTGATACCTAGCTCTGTGTATTACACAAAAATTCCTATTATGTTTGTTTGATCATATTAATTGTAAATTAAATGGAACATATGAAAAACATTTATTTCTTTCTATAGAAATGAATATAATTTTAAAAATTCACTATTAAGGGAGATTTCTGGTTAAGTTGGTCAAGTAAATGGGAGCAAAAGAATTGAATTCCCACACATGTACCTCAAAAGAGATAAAAGCAAAAGAGTAGTAAAACAAATAAGGATAATGAAATAAAGAAACGATTGTGAATATTTTTATTCAGTTCAGGTTATTAAAAGGATATACCTGAACACTGTGAGGGGACTCAGGTAAAGGACCCCGGTAGCAGGTGGAGTCTTTGGAGGCCTTCCAGCTGACTGCCTTGGATAGCTTTAGTCAGGAAGCCCTGGGGTGGCCAAGAATGCCCCCAGAATCTCTAAATACAGGGTTTTAGAAAATATAATTGCTTCAAAAAGGAGGCCCCAAGGCAGTTACACACATAGGTAGTTTATATCTGGATAAAAGCCAGTGAAGCTCTGAGAGAGAAGGTATAATCACTCCACATGCCTTAGAAGTTCTTAAAGTTTGCAGCCACCAAAATAAGCTGCTACAGTCATCCTTGAATAGCTTAATGCTCTTTATCCTGGGGATACTGAAAAGCCTGGGACCTGCCAGAACTATGTACACAGCAGAGAGCAGCAGAGAGAGGGGCCAAAACCAGAACTCAAACAGAACAAATTGAAAATACATAAAGGATACTATTCAAGTATACAGAAGTGGTTAGAAACTGGCCCAGACCAAGAGTCCCAATGCAGGAAGCAAAGACGCAAATATGAATATACACAAAACAACAATGGTTTATGCATCTAGGAATGTGCATGAACAAGCCTTGAGAAAGAAAATAATACCACAATGACTACAAGTAAGTCTTAAACAAAATTATGGCTTCTCTACATCTTTATTAGCTTTTCAGGGAAGACATCAATCAAGCAATAAAGATATCATAAATGAAATGAGATGTCTAGAGAAAAGAATTAGAAAGAGAACAAATAGCTTAGTGAAAGAGTTGTGAACCCTTACCCAAGGAATGGCTTCCATGAAAACTAGAAATATACAAACAATAGGTATTTCCATGAATATGAATGGAATTAATTCACCTATAAAATAAAAAAGGATAGCAAGATGAATTAGAAGGCAGAATTCAATATTATATGTTGACAAAAAAGCACATTTAAAATAGAAAGATTCACCCAGACTTAAAATAAGGTACAAAAATAGAAATTTATGTTTTAGGAGAACTGAAAAAGCAAGGAGAGCAATCACAATATCAAATAAGATAAACACCATTAAGAGATAATTGGTGGTACACTAATGCATTGTTGGTGAAGTTGCAAATGGATACAACCATTCTAAAGGTTAAATTGAAATTACCCCCAAGGGCAATAAAATTGTACATATCTTTTTACCCCAATACTGGATCTGTATACCAAAGGAATAATAAATAAGGGGAAAGTTTCTTATACAAAAATATTTAGAGCTGCTTTTTTGTGGTGGCAAAGAATTGGAAATTATGGGGATGTTCATCAACTGGGGAATGGCTGAATAAATTTTGGTTTATTGTTGGCAATAGAATACTATTGTGCTATAAAAACGATAAGCAGTTTGATTTCAGAAAAAGCTGAAAGATCTACGTGAACTGATAGAGAGTGAAATAAGCAGAACTATGAGAACACGGTACACAGTAATAGCAATATTATACAATGATTGACTGTGAAAGACTATTATTCTCAGAAATACAATGATATGGGACAATTCAGAAGGACTTGGGACAAAGAATGCTATCCATTTCCAGAGAAAGAACTGTTGGAATTAGATGTAGATGAAAGCATAATATCTTTGCCATTCGTTTATTTGTCATTTTATTTGGGGTGGGGTTTAATTTATATGTGTATTCTCTGACAACAATGACCAATGTAGAAGTATGTTTTATATTATAATACATATTCCAGATCAAATTGCTCACCATCTCCAAGAATGAGAAGAGAAGGAAAGGAGATCATTTGGATCTTATAATTTCTGAAAATGTATGCTGAAAATTGTTATTACATGTAATTCAGAAAATAAAATATTTTTGAACAAAAAAAGAAATAATTGGGAAAATTATATGTATCTTTATATTTAAAGACACCATGGACAATGAATTCACATCAATTTATTATATGCCCTGAATTACACTGCATCTAAATACCTGAAGGAATACTTGAAGAAATTTTGCAATGAGAGAGGGGAAAAGTTAATGACTAGAGAAGAGAAAGACTAGCTAAAGATAAAAGGTAGAATTTCAATTCCATGAAATTGAAAGATTTTTGCAGAAACAAAACCAATGAAATTAAAATGTGAAAGGTAACAATTAACTGGGAAATGTCTTAAAAAGTTTCTCTGATAAAAGTCAGATATCAATGATATGTAAGAAATTCACTCAAATATATAAGAAAAAATCATTATCTAAAAGATAAATGGTCAAAAAACATTGTGATGTAGAATTTAAATGAAAAAATACAGTACTCAACAAATAGATTAAAAAATATTACAAACCACTCTAGCTTCAACCCAGACTCCAGGGCAAATTCTAGCTCTATTCATGGATGATATAATGAACACTGTACACAGTAATAGCAATATTATACAATGATTGACTGTGAAAGACTATTATTCTCGGAAATACAATGATATGGGACAATTCAGAAGGACTTGGGACAAAGAATGCTATCCATTTCCAGAGTGGGTCAATATAAAGTTAATCTTACAGAGGGGCAGTTAGGTAGCACAATGGATAGAGAGTCAGACCTGGAATCAGGAGAGCCTGGGTTCAAATCTACTCTTAGATGCTTCTTAGCTGTGTGACCCTAACCCAATTGCCTACCTTTTTAAATCAATACTCAGTAAGGTATGGGTTAAAAAAAAATCTTTCTGCTAATTTTCTTCTGACACTGACTAATTGCCAGTGACAGTAATCTCTGCTTTTACAGTGGCTAAGATTCCTACCCCTGAACCTCAATGTCCCAATGTCCCTGAAACTTCTTTCCAGGGCTTCCTGATGCTTACAAGCACTTTGTCCCTCCCCAATTTTGATATACAACATGGATTTTAATCTTTTCTTTCACTCCTTGGAATGATCTAATCATTTTAGATTTTCTTTCTGGGCTCAAAACTCCTAGAAAAAAAAAAAGAGATTGATGCTTCTGCTTCTTTGTTTAGTTGGCTAGCTTTCACTTAACTATTCAGTTATACCTTGACTCCTAGTTTTGACCTTGCTTAATTAGGTTCACTACCCCCAAGACCCATTTATGATCAATGCATAAAACACTTACAATATTTTGGGAAACATTTCAAAGTCTACATAAAATTGGACAACAGAAAATTCAAGTAAACAGTAGAAACCAAATAATTTCCTCTCTTCTTACCACGCTTATAATTCCTTTAATATTCTGGATTTACTTCGGTAAATTTCTGATGGTATAATTAGGTGGCAATGTGGACAGAGTGCTGAACTTGGTGGAGTCAAACTCATCTTCCTGAGTTCAAATGTGGCCTTAGACACTTACTAGATATGCAACCTTGGGCAAGTCCCTGTTTGCCTCAGTTTCCTCATCTATAAAATGATCTGGAGAAGGAAATGGCAAACCACTCCAGTATCTTTACCAAGAAAACTCCAAATGGGATCATAAAGAGTCAGACACAATAAAACAACAAAGAACAAAGTTTCTAATAGCTCAATTACTTTCCAAGAGCCCCCTTGCTTTTAGAACTGATGCCGTATATCCCAACCATTAACATTTCCATTTTATTTTATTTTTCTATTAGTATACCTAGGATTTCTGAAATATTTCCACACTATATGTATTTTTTTAACTTCCCACTTATATATTTTGTAATTTGGAGGCAAAAGGTTTTTTATTCCCCTTCCTCTTGAAGTTTCTTAGTTTCTCGAGAATTCCAAATATTTATTTTTTTTGTCACTTCTCTGTTGACATGTTTGATTTTTAAGGGAAATGTAATATTGCTTCTCAGATCCTCAAAGAATATTTCATTATTAATTTTACTGCTCTATGACCTTTTATTTTTTTAAACCTTTACCTTCTGTCTTATTGGTTCTAAGGCAGAAGAATGGTAAGGGCTAGGCAATGGGGGTTAAGTGACTTGCCCAGGATCACACAGCTAGGAAGTGTTTGAATCCACATTTGAACCCAGGACCTCCCATCTTTAGGCCTGGCTCTCAATCCACTAAGCCAGGGGTACTCAAACTTTTTACACAGGAGGCCAGTTCTGCCCCTCAGATCCTTGGAGGGCGAGACTATTAAAAAAAACAAACTATGAACAAATCTGTATACCACTGTCTGGGATAGTGGAGGCTGCAGCTCTGGCTGTGATGGGCCTGTCACACCTTGCACAGGCCCATCACCACCACCACTATACCAGGCAGCAGTACACACAGTGTAGAATCCCCTCCCCCAGATCTCAGCTCACCATGCTGATGTCTTCCACTGCGCAGCCACATAATCCTTTTAGCAGTGCCTTGTTCTTGTTTAGTTACTCTCAGAACAAGGAGCCACGCAAAGGATTATATCACTTAAAGTAGTACTGTATGTGAGCGATATCATGCTTTGCAGCGCCGCCACACACAGTGCTCCTCTCACTGACCACCAATGAAAGAGGTGCCCCTTCCGGAAGTGTGGTGGGGGCTGAATAAATGGCCTGTGGACCATAGTTTGGGGACCCCTGCACTAAGCCACCCAGATGCCCCCTACTATGACCTGTTTTCACATAAAATTCTAGAGATTTGAATTTAACTTGTTCCTGGTGGGCCTATATATAGAATAAAACAAAAACAACAAAGGTTTTTTGGAAAGAATCTTAGTGATAAATACTTAAATTCTAAAGCTATTGACAGATTGGGGGCAAGGATATTTATATTAAAAGAGAAAAAATTATAGTCCTCGATAAATTGTGTTTATATGTAAACCCAAGCCCCAGGGCTCCTTGGTATGAGACTCTCTTCACTGATGGAGATTAATTCCTTGCACCTGCATGAGGGCCTGGTCAGAGTTAGTGAGAGGAGGAAGATCCAGTCTCTTAAGGCTCTATGAGTTTGGGGGGTGAAGGGTTCTACCTTCCAGTGTCAAGAGAAAAAAGTGTGAGTAATTCAAACCTGTCTTCAAGCCTAGGAAGAAGTCAGTATGAGGAGATCTGGCAGTCTGTGTGTGTGTGTGTGTGTGTGTGTGTGTGTGTGTGTGTGTGATCTCTCTCTCTTTCTCTCTCTCCCCTTCTCTCTCTGTCTCTCTCTCTGTCTCTGTCTCTCTCTCTGTCTCTCTGTCTCTCTCTGTCTCTCTCTCTGTCTCTCTCTCTCTGTCTCTCTCCCCTCCTCTCTCTCTCTCTGTCTCTCTCTCTGTGTCTGTCTGTCTGTCTGTCTGTCTCTCTCTCTCTCTGTCTCTCGCTCTCCCCCCCCCATTTCTCCCCCTCTCTCCCTCCAGTACCTCACTCCTATTGGGAAAGCTCCTGGACTTTGTGTTCTCTGATATATATTCTCACAGAGAAGGGTAGAGATGTTAGAGATGTATCCCATCAGGCCTCCCTGTGAGCCATACATAGAGACAGCTTTGCTACATACAAATTACATAAAGCCAAATAATATAAAAGTTGAATCTATTTGTCTTTCAAACATGTCCCTTACTTTTCATTTCCACCACCACCACCCTAGTTCAAGCCCCTTGCCCAAGGTCTGTGTAACAGAAGTTTTGATACACCATGTGGAATAAATTGGAGAAATTGATTTCCACAAAGGCAATGATAACATGTAATGGAAGTGTCTTGGAGAGATTTGGAGCATGAACGTTCTATAACTGGTTCAGGTCTGTTAGCCCTATAATAAAGAGGAGCTTTATGAATGGCTTTGTGGTCAGAACTGGGGTACATTCCAAAGGCCTTAGGAACCACAGCCAGTCCTGCTGGTAGCTCCTGCCTGGTCTGGCTACATTCCAGTGAGAGACAAAAGAGTCAATGCTGTTAAGGAAGGGAGGACTTGAGGTCTGGAGAGGTAGAAATTAGTATGACCTTCTAAGCTCTTAAAGTCAGGAGAATAAGCCAGCAGGAGGTTCAGATGCAAAAGACAAGCCAGGGAATGAGAACCAGTTTAGCTGAAGCTGAGACATGGATTCATCCAGCAGCTGTGTTGTACTTGCAAGCAAACTTTGAAGTGTGAATGCTAAGTAGAAACTCAATTGTCAGAACCTATGTTCCTAGGGGTTGAGGGGGTATGTCAGAAATGTGCCTCCAGGTGTTATTGGTGAGGAGTGGGAAACATTTATAACTTCAGTTCTTGCTATATCTTTGAAATAAATATTCCTTTATAATAGCTAATTTATGTTAATTGGCTAAATGGAACTGAGTGCTTACTATGGGTAGCTAACTGTGAGAGGAACCTAATGTAAAGGATATTCAAGCTGATTGCATTAGGGAAAGTCACTCCACTACCCCCTGAAGGGTACTCCTGGAACCCTGAGGGGAAATGTAGCTGATCTCACTCTGCAAGAGTAAACTAGAATATTGCTACACCTGGATTACTTAATTTGCTTCCTAGCTGGCTTTCCTATCTTCAGTGTTTCCCTACTTCAACCATCATAAACATGTTAGGCATATCAATCTAAATACTTTCATACTACTTTCATAACCACTAGTTGGTAGTCAGTATTTCTTATTTTTCCCAAAAATTGGCCCACTAATCACTTATTTAAATTTCTTACTAACTATATCTAGTAAAAAATTTCTTCTGCCTAGATTTCAAGGTTCTCCATAATCTGGTTCCATCCTCTTACTTATTTCTTACTACTCAACAAAACAAAGAAGTAAACCAGTCTACCAATTATCTATTTTTTCTAGCCCTTCAGTCCCATCCTCATATTTCCCTATGTTCATTTTAACATCTTCACCTTTACTCAAGGTAGTTCACTATTGGAGAAGTCTTATCTCCTCTCTGCTTATTCATATTCTACATATTCTTCAAGGCCCCACTAAAATTCCACCTCTTTTATAGAACCTGGAAAGTTCTAGCTCACAATTATTGATCCCCTTTCAGTCATATTCTGTACTAAAAATCATCCAGGTGCTAGGCTCCATGCTAAGCTCTGGAGATACAAAAAGAGGCAAATTATAGTTCCTACCATCAAGAAGTTCACAATTTATATCTTATTACATATCATCCTATTTTCTAATTAAACACATAAGCAGTATTTATCACATACATAATACATTAAATATTCAGAATTATATATTTGTTTACTCTTTGTTCCATATGTTTTTTTTTTTCTTGCTCCCCCAACTAGATGATAAGTTCTTTGTGAACAGAGACCATTATTGGCATAACACCTAGGGTACTCTCAGATCACAGGTAAGACTACAGACAGACTAGCCAAGGTTCAGAATATTCTTTGGCTCCACATCTGCTGAAATAAAGCCATAACTCACAAATTCTCATGTGTGTTTACTTTTATTTTTAGGATATAGGATTTATTATTTTTGTTATATTTTTTCTAGACTACATACAGATAATTGTTTTTTGACATTTTACAGTTCATGTTTTCTTCCTTCTTCCCACCTCTATCCCCAAGACAGCAGGCAATATGATATAGGTTATACATGTGCTATAACGCAATACATATTTCCATGTTTGTCATATTGTTAAAGAAGACATATTACTTACAAAAGAAAAAAAAAACTCATGAAAGTGAAAAATGGTATACTTCCATCTGCATCCAGACTCTATTAGTTGTTTCTATGCAGTGGATAGTGTAAATCTTGAAATTTCTCAGACTTGTGAATGTTAAAAATTTCCACATTGAGGAATCCTCCATTGGAACAAATTCCCTACTGGAAACATTCCCCATTTTGACTGTGAGAATTCACCAGGATCAGAAATGGGAGGACCTCTACACCACCTGTACTTAAGACTGCTTTAGGGGAGAAAACTCCTTGCTAAACAATGAAAGTACTTGGACCCATGCTTATGATGAGGCATGGAGTTCTTTGAGCCATGCCTGTTTTTAGAATTGATACAATGGGATGCTAGGTACCTATAAAGGTTGGGCAGGTTTTCTCTTGATGGGATTAGTTGACTCAGCTTTGTTTTCTCTGGTTCAGACTTACTGAGGGGATTAGTCCACACAGCAGCATTTTCTCTGGTTCAGACTTACTGAGGGATTAGTTGACTTAGCTGGAATTCAGATGAGCTGTCTTTTAGAAAACATCTACGGTGATTGGTAGATGGAAGAACTTAGGGGAGGTGACATAGGAAAAAAACCCCTATGTAAGAAAAGAAATCTCTTGAGCAAGAGAGGCTTGGAGACCCTTGGATCCTTGGAGATAGATCCTTTTGGAGGAGGCCCTTTGAAGATCTCTTGAGAAGAAGTCCCTTGGGAGGCTGACTCTGGCTGGAACTCCCTCTGGGGAGACTCTGTTCCCCAGACACCCTTAATTAAGACAAATCTTGTGGTGAGTGATAAAAAACTGACTGATTCTCTCTCTCTTAAGACTCAGGTCTAGACCATGTTGGCTTAAGGCCCTTCATACTTATACCTTTTTCTTTCTCTCTCTCTTTCTTTGATTACTCATTGTATTATTAATTAAATTCTCTATAAAACCCAGTTGACTTAGGCATATTCATAATTTGAGAATATATTCCCTGGCGACCACCTTATATTTGATTTAAAACCAAGGCACTGTAGTGAAACATTTTCTGCAGTCAAATTTACTCACCCTCTCTTATATCTATCACAATTTATATCTTCCACCATTTTAACTCACTACAGTTTACAACATCAACCATTTTAACTCTTACAGTTTATCCCTCACCAATTTTAAATGTTACAATAGGCATTTTCATCATGAGTCCTTTGGAGTTGCCTTGGATTGTCTTACATTGCAGAAAATAGTTGTCATTCACAGCTGATCATAGTACATTATTACTGTCAGTATGTATAACGTTCTTTTGGATCTGCTTACTTCACTTTGCATCACTTCATATAAGTCTTTCCAAGTGTTTTTTTATGATCATCCTGTTCATTATTTCTTATGGTACAACAGTATTCCATTTCAATCATATACTACTACAACTTGTTCAGCCTTTCCCCAATTGATGGACATCCTGCCAGTTTCCAATTCTTTGCCACCCCCAAAAAGAGGTGCTTTAAATATTTTTGTACAAAGAGGTTCTTTCCCCCTATATTTGATCTCTTTGGGGTACAGAACTAGTAGTAGTATTACTTGGTCAAAGGGTACAGTTTTATGGTCCTCTGGCCATAGTTTCAAATTACTCTCCAGAATGGTTGTATCAGGTCATAGTTCTACCAGAAGTGTATTAGTGTCCCAGTTTTCCCACATCTCCTCCAAAATTTGTCATTTTCCTGTTTTTGTCATATTAGTCAGTCTGATGGCTATCTGGTTTTAATTTGCATTACTCTAATAGTGATTTGAAACATTTTAAATTAATCAATTAGTTTGTTAATATTCCCAGGTATCTCCCTCCTATACACTAGATAAGGCTTCTCTCTACTTTTACCTTTAGCTAGAGTTCTCAACTAAGATGCATCTTCCTCCTCATAAAAGTGTGTGCTATCATATCTCCTTTAGCTTAAAGCTCAGAGTACCAAATCTCAGTTATTTGAAGGAGGCAGGGTCTTCAGGACACACATAGTATAAGACTAAATAAAAACCTTTTTTAAAAAAAATAGGAAATTGTCAATTCTCAGATCTTCATTTGTGATAAGCTTTTCCTCTTGTACTGGGAAAAGAATAGACATAAAGATAAGATTTAAGAGAAGTGGAAGGTTGTCTTTAATGTACAGTCTAGGAACTCTAGAAAAGGATTTTAGAAGACAGAAGGCAGAGGAAGAACAATTTGGAAGTGACAACTGCTAGAGTGAGTGACTTCCTGTAGGAGAGTTGGGTTCTTCCTGTCCAGAAGGGAGGAGGAAAGGCAGCTTGTTGGAACTTAGCTACCTCAACCTAACTTTGGAAAAGGAGAAACCCCTAAATCATCTTTGGAGGTTCTCTGTTTGTCTGGGGAACATCTAAAAAAGAATATGACCATACCTATTATACTTTCCAGAAGGTTTTTATCTAAAAATCCTGTCGGATTGGCTTTGAGGTATTACCTCATGGGTCAGACCCCCTGGGGTGGAGTTGGCTGTTTGAGAGCAATCATAAAGAGTTTTAGAGACAGCTTTTGAACTAAATCTAACCAACTACTGATGGTCATAGATCAGTAGCTTAGTCAGCTTTTGGGAAACACCTAGATAGAAATAGGGAGCTAGTAAATTAGCTGGAAGACCAGAAGGGTATTCTCTTGCGAGGGATGTAGAGGGTTGTTGGGTGAATAGCTAGATCCTTTAGCGTTAAGGACCCTTTGTTCTGATCCTCAGTTTATATCCCCGCTATAATAAAAGAGATACTGATTTTATACATCAATTATCTCCAAGGTCTTTGCACAACTGGCCTAAAAAGAGAAAGTGATTATGCTTCACTCTCAATAACAGGAGGTTAGAATACCGGGAGATCATGGCTGGATATTCAGGGGGGATCTCTAAGTGGAAACTACTCTATCCACTTTGGGTCTCTACCCCTCCTTACTTTTTTTTTTCTTCTCCAGGAGAAGATTATTACCTGCAGGGGAAAAGTTCTTCTAAAACACAGAACAATCAACCCTCAAAGTAACACCAGTTGTTTGTTCTATTTTTTAACTTCCATTTCCTGCTCATCACACATGGCTATTCCAAGCTTGTATTATATTTAAAATTAGATTATCCTTGTAACAGGAAAATATGACTAGGTAAAGGAGAATGAGGCAAGGATGGGAATATTTAGAATGATTGAGACACAAAACAAAAGAAAAAATTAAAGTCCTTATTACTCCCACTTGATATCCAATTGCTAAATTTTACTCCTTCAAAAATATTTTAAGAGTTTTCCTTTTAACAAACTATCAAGGACTATATCTAAGACCCCTTGATTTTCTTAATCCCAAAACACTTTTTCTTCTTTAAAAAAAAAAAACAACTCTTATCTTCTATCTTACTATCAAGTCTAAGACAGAGGATCTGCAAGAGCTTAGCAATTGGGGTTGTGACTTGCCCAGGGTCACACAAATAAGAAGTATTTGAGGTCATATTTGAACTCAGATCCTCCCAACTTCAGGCCTGGTGCTCTATCCACTGTGCTACATAACTGCCCCTAAAACTGCTTTCTATATAATTTTTTTTCTTTTTTAAATTATTCTTTAATTATTTAACTTTTTTCTTTTTAAATTTTGAGTTCTGTATTCTCTACTTCATTAATTATAAGGTCATGTAAAACATATCTCCATATTATCCACATTTTTTAAAAAAAAGAATAATAAATTAATAAAATTATACTCCAATTTGCACTAGATTATCAGTTCTGTCTCTGGAGGTGGATCATATTTTTTCATCATGAGTCCTTTGGAATTATCTTGTGTGAAGGGTTAAATTTTGAGGGTAGGAGTGTAAACAAAATCCAGGAGAGCAATTTCTTCAACACAAAACACTTCGTTTATTATTAGGAAAGAACAGATAGGAAATAGAAAGGAGCAAAGTGAGAAAATCTTGTAATAGCTTATAACTATACCTAAGATCCCAATCCTAACTAAAATTTTTCTAAAAAACCCTAAATATATCTGCCTTCAAGGTCAGTTGGTTCTGCCAGGGCAAAGCCCAGGCCTAAACGTCTCTACACTGACTATTTAATAATTTACCCACTATCCATCTACCTATCTACCCAAGATAATCAATAATCAATAAGGCTATTAAGGCTTTAAATCCATTTCTCAGTCTCCAACTGTCAGTTAGAAAACTCATAGTCCCAGAGAGAAAGCCACACAGTCCTCTCCCCAGAGGACCCAGAGACAAAAGCCTCTTTCCAAATACCTGCTGTAACTGACTAACTCTCAGCCATGACCTTCTAACTATCACCAACTGACAGTGTGCACAGCAGGGTGGTTCTTACTTAGAAATTTTTTGCTCCTTTGCCTCTTAAATAGAAAAAAGGGAGAAATTAAGAAAAACTCTTTTAACAACACTTGGATAATTTGATTGATCAGAGTAGCTAAGTCTTTCACAGTAGATCAACATTATAACATTGCTGATATTAGTCACAATGATCTCCTGGTTCTTTTCATTTCACATTGCCTCAGTTCATATAAGTCTTATCTTTTTTTCCCCCTGAAACCCCTTGGTCATTTCTTAAAGCCCACTAATACTCCAACCAAATCAGATCCCATGACTTATTCAGTCATTCCCCAATTGACCATCCCCTCAATTTTCAATTCTTTGCCACCACAAAAAGAGCCAATATAAATATGTATATTTATATCTAAGTCCTTTTCCTTTTCCTTTGTTGTCTTTGGGATACAAACCTAAAAGTGCTATTGATGTCTCAAGAGGTATGTAGGTTCTTTCAGCCTACTTCCAAAATATTCCCCAAAAATGTTAGACCATTTCACTCTTGTACCAACAGGTCATTAATTTACCTATTTTCCCCTCATCCCCTCTAGCATTTGTCATTTCTGATAGGTATGAGTGGTATTGCAGAGCTATTTTAATTTGCTTTTCTCTAATCAATAGTGATTTAAATCATAAACTAAAAATAGCTTTGATTTCTTCTTTTGAAAACTGCCTTTTTATATCCTTTGACCATTTGTCAATTGGAGAAGGGTTCTTATTTTTATAAATTTGACTCAGTTCTACATTCAGTATGTATTTGAAAAATGAGGCCTTTATTAGAGATATTCATTATAAATTTTCTGGTATTACTTCATTGTCTATTGTCCCTTTTAGCAAAATGTTCTTTTCCTACTCATCTCTTTTAATTAGGTCTATTTTTCCTTTTGCTTTTCCTGAGATTATGATTATTATCCCTGCCTTTTTTACTTCAGCTAATGCATATTAGAATTCTAACCCTTTATTTTAACGCTGTGTATATGTGTGTTTCTGTTTTATGGTTAATATTGTATTGAGATATTGATATTATTGGCCAGTTAATATTGATAGCCTAATGCTATCAGGGAACTCTAGTTGAAGGTGGTTGATGAACTAGCTGGAAGAAGCTTAATTACTTATTTCTATGAGAAGAGGCAGGGACAGGAAAAGGAGGTAGGAATAAAGCAGGATGTATTAAATCTAATAACCAAGATTTCTATCTATAACTCAAAACCCCTCTGTCCCACAAGGGACTGTTTCTTGTTCACTGGGGTGAACCTACACTGATCTATTCTTCTTATATAAAGATTAAATCTATTTAACTAAAGCCATCATAATAGATGATCTTAAAATTATATAATTCTCCTTAAATTGTCTTTAAAATTTTGCTGGCTGCCTCAAACTAATTGTCAACTAATGACATTTAGGATCTGTCTCTTCTCAGGCTCTCACAGCAGAAAGCCTGAAATTTCAGCCAGAGGAAACAGAGCCCCTTCTGGCTGCTTTTCTCCCTCTCAGAGAAAAGCGCTCACTCCAACCAGTCTTCTTTAGATAAAAAGATGTTTCTCAACTTCTCTAAAGTTAACTCTCATGAAAATCCTTTACAGATTGATCAGAGCAAATCTCTAACCACCTGCTCCAAGCGAGCAAGCTCCAGAGAGTGACCAGTTCTCTGTCTTTCCTATCATGCAATTCTCTTAAAATGACCCACAGCCAATTCTGCTCTTCCCTGCTTAAAGGAGCCAAAGTAAAATTCTAAACTCTTTCCCTAGCCTAAATCCTTAATTCTAATTATGTTAATTAGCTAATTAAATTATTATCCCAACAGTTTCATATATGTCTTTTGCAAACCACATATTATTGGATTCTGGTTTCTAATACATTCTGCTATCCACTTACTTTTTATGAGTGATCTTATCACATTCATATTCCCAGTTTTGATTACTGTGTATTTCCTTCCACCCTGTTCTCTGCTGTTTCTTCTCTCTCTTTGTCTTGTCCTTCCTCAAAAACCCATTTTGTTTCTAAATACTCCCTTCCTTACTCTGACCTCACTTTCATAATCCCTCCTTTCTATTACCCTCTTTCCTATTTCCTCTCTGGATGAGTTACATTTCTATACATCACTGAATATATAAATATATATTCAGTATATATATATGTATATTTTTTCTTCCATTTTAACCAATTATGATGAGGATGAGTTTCAAGCATTGTCTGCCACCTCCCCATTTGCTCCCCACTATTGTCCCCCTTAAAAACTCTTCCTTAAGTGTCTCTGTATGTGAGAAAATTCCCCCTGTTCTGCCTCTCCCTTTCCCCTTCTCTCAGGATATCATTCTTTCTTATCCCTTCATTTTTTTTAGAGATCCTTCCAATATAATTGGTTCATATCCATGCCCTATTTCTATTTAAAGTCCTTCTAATTGCTCTAATAATGATAAAATCCTTAAATGTTACATATATTATTTTCCCAGATAAGTATGTAAATAGTTTAACCATGTTCAATCCCTTATGATTTCCCTTTTATTTTTATCTTGTTATCCTTCTCTGAACCTTGTGTTTGAATGCCAACTTTTCTATTCAACTCTGGTCTTTTCATAAGGGAAGCTTGAAAGTCCTCTATTTCATTAGATATTCATTTCTTCCCCTAAAAAATGATACTCAGTTTTGCTGGGAAGGTTATTCTTGATTTTAATCCTATCCTCTTTGCCTTCCAATATGTCATATTCTAAGCACTCTGCTCCTTTAATGTGGAAGCCACTAAATTGTATGTGATCCCAACTATGGCTCAAAAAGTATGAATTTTTTTTTCTTGCTGAATGAATATTTCCTCTTTCACCTCATAGTTTTGGGATTTAACTCTAATATTCCTGGGAATTTACATTTTGGTTTCTCTTTAAGGAGATAAGTGGTTCTTTCCACTGACTTCTTTTTTTACTCTCTGGTTCGAGGATATTAGGGCAGTTTTCCTGGATGATTTCTTGAAATATGATTTACAGACTGTTTCTTTGATCTTGACTTTCCAGTAGTCCACTAATTCTTAAAAGATCTCTCCTTGATCTGCTTTTCCAGGTCAGATGTTTATTCCAATGAAATATTTAATATTTTATCCTATATTTTTTCTTCTTTTGACTTTCATTATTTCATAATATCTCATGGAGTCATTAACTCCTACCCAATTCTAATTTTTGAGAAAAATTCTTTTTTTTTTCACTGAGCTTTTATTCCTTTTTTCTATTTGGCCAATTTTGATTTTGAAGGAGTTCTTTTCTTCAGTGATATTTCTGTTCTTCTTTTACCATCAGGCCAAACCTGGTGTTTTAGGTATGATTTTCTTGAGTATTTTTTGTACCTCTTTTACCAAGCTATTAAATATCCCTTTTCATAATTTTATTGCATTGTTTTCATTTCTTTTCACAATTTGTCCTCCATTACTCTTAACTCTTTCTTTAATCATTCCAGTTATTCTTGCTGGGCTTGGGTCTAATTAGTATTTTTCTTTGAGTCTTTGCTTATATATGTTTTTACATTGTTAACTTCTTCTGAGTTTATGTCTTGGTCTTCCCTGCCATTGAAGCAGCTTTTTATGCTTGAGTTCTCTTGGGGTGGGGGTGGGGGGAGTAAGTGGGAGTATTCACTTTTCATGCCTATTTTTTTACTTTCAACTTTATATTAAAGTTAAGCTCTACTCATCAAGGGGTGAGGAGACACTGTCCCAACCTTCAGACTTTTTCATGTTGCTCTGTTTGCAGAGCTATTGGGGGGGGGGAGGGGGTAATAAGTTCTACTGTTCCTCTTGGCCCCTAGGACTGTGATCAGAGCCCTTTTCCATCATGACCAACCATCACTATTTCTCTCCACCCTGGAACCATAACCCAGAACTAGGAATGGCTAATAGAGTTGCCAATCAACTTTACCTGTACTCAGTGTCAGCAAAGGATCCCTTGTAATCTTTCTGACAAGCTGTTCAATTTCCTTGCTCTCTTGGGGCTAAAAAATCCTGATGCTGCTACTTTCCCTAAATGTGTTCCAGGTAGACCGCCACCCTGGTGTCAAAGATGTCAACCATCTCCTAAGTTTTTGTATCCTGGAAAACTGATTCACCCTGACCTTTTGTTGACTTTTCCACTCCAAATTTTTGAAGTGCTAAAGTTGTTTGGAGAGGAATATTGACAGGGTCAGCTGAATTGCCATCTCTAATCCACCACATTGGCTCTGCCCCCTTGTATAACTTCTTAAAGATCTCTATGTATTCAGTTCTTCAATCCATTATATATACAGCAGCCAAATTAATATTCTCAATGAACAGGACAGATCATGTTATTTCTCTGATCAAAAACCTTTAAGAGATCCCTATTACCTATAATCAAACATGTTAGATTATCATTCAAAATACTTTAGGAATTGTTCTCTATCAACCTTTCTAGTCTTATTCTTCAATTATCATCATTCATATTACTACTTTCTATTCTCTAAAGAGGCCACACACTCTACCTCCATACTTTTGTTTATGTTTTATCCCTTTTCAGAATTACTTTATCCCTCCCTGAATCGTTTCCTGTTAAAATCTTACCTGTCCTTCAGGGCAAGCTCAGATTTCACCC
This sequence comes from Monodelphis domestica, assembly GCF_027887165.1. Lineage (NCBI taxonomy): Eukaryota > Metazoa > Chordata > Mammalia > Didelphimorphia > Didelphidae > Monodelphis > Monodelphis domestica. The sequence continues at coordinate 163,715,374 of NC_077230.1, forward strand.
TTTCCATAAAAATATCCCTAATCTTCATTACTATCCTCAGGGAGGGATAGTTCTCTTTTCTCTTTTTATTGTTCCTCATCTTTAGTGTTTATAACATCACATCCACCCTTTATGTACCTAGTTTATTGTTTTCATTCTCCTAATCCCACAGTTCTTCTCCCAGTGCCATTTGCCATTGATTTCTAATTTATATTCCAAAGCTCACAACTCCAGGATCTATTTTCCCTGTTCAAAACACAATTCTGTACTTTCTGATCTAATTACAGGGCAACATCTCTGCTTAAGATAATTTATTTATTAATGCAAGTGAAAAGGTTTCAGGTTGGTAATTTCAGGGATTATATTGTCTAGGAGAAGAATCATGGGAAAAATTAGGGTGGCCATAAATAAATATAAATAATACACTTAAAGTTGTTTGAATTTATTTTGGCACAACCAGATCATATAGCTCTTAAAAAAAACCCAAAGTAGTAAAATTTTCTCTGAGCTCTTACTTTAATAAATAAAATCTCAAGAGCTCAGAAACCACTGGAACACTTTTTATGAGAATAAAACCATTTTGGAGTCATTGAAACTAAGGCTACTGCTGAGGAAGAGAATTAAGAAAAGCAATTGTAGAGGATGATAAAAGTGATTACAGTTTATGAATTTCCTAATTTATAGGCCTCTAACAGGAAGTCTTTAGTGAGAATATTTTTTTCTTCAACTCAGCTCTTTCTGGATATAACCCAGAATCAACACAGATGATATAAAGATCTTGGCAGTTAGTAGTTTTAATCTCTCCACACATAAAGGTCATTACTTCTTCCCCACATGGAAGAGCCAACTGAAGTCAAACAGAGATCACAAGATTAACTTGGTAAAATCATAAATGAAAGCGACTTTCATTACCACACTGCAGCCCCCTTCACTTGCAATGAAACTTATCGATAAATATTTCAGATTCAACATAGGACATCCTGATCAATGTATATTGCCTTCCTGTAAGGCAAAGTCAAATACATGCAGATGGGGGAACAGAAATTGACACAAACACAAAAGAGACAGTGAGCTAGAGAGAAAGAAGTAGAAACAGAGAGACATAATAATCAAAGATAGACTTTGAAACAGAGAGGGAAGAAGAGAGAAAGAAAACATCAACCAACTAAAAGGAAAGGAAATGGAGAGGAAAATGCAGAATTAAGGGCCATTCTGTCAATGCACAAGGGCTTCACACAGATTATCCCCATTAATGCTAATGGAAGTTACACACATAAATTCCCAGAGCATCCACAAGAGAATAAATCCCATCATCTTGAACTTTTTCCAAATAGAGGCTAGGAGGGAAGCTGAGTATTATCCAGGCATTATAATATTCTCATAGAGATAGAAAAAGCAATTCTTCCCCATAAAGTTTTAGTAAAACCTCTAAAATGACTGTTTTAACTAGATAAACACAAGAACAATGATCATTGTTTGGAATTCAATTGGATTTTTAAAGTTCAAATTTTAGTTATTTTAACTTCTAAATGAAAACTTCAGTAACACTTGGTAACAGATTTATATATTTTTCCACCAGTTCAAAATGTTCTGATTACTATTTCTACATATGTATCTCTGAGGAATAACTATGACCCTTCATATAAAATACCACACTATTCAACCAACGACATAGTGCTGCATCCTTATCCACAAAAATATATTAAACAGTTTGGAACTTTAAAGCCTAGTAGCAGAAAGCTAATTATCATCAATGCTAGGAAGAAGACTTACATGTCTGCATTTTATCTTTACAAACTTCTCTCTTCTAGATTTCTTACTTACACTTAATTATATCTGATATAAAAGATACTGGAAGTTACAGCAAAGAGCTGATGTAATTGACTGATAATAAGAGCCACCATTATATGCAAAAGCCCTCAGTTTCTTGCCATTAGGCTGCCATTTTCTAGGGATTCAGATTATCATGATCACGATTGGGTTTTTATGAATGTGATTATTCTCCAGTGTAGTCTATTAACCAAGGAATGGTGGTGGCAGTGTGTAGAGATAGGGGGCAATATAACTCTAACTAATATTACAAATTTGTTGTTAAGTAGCACAATTTTTGGAGTCATAGAACCAAATGGATATAACTATAACTAAATAAAAGCATTTTAAAAAAATGAAAATAGCTTCACATCAGTCAGTATTAATAATTATAAATTATCTTTTTCTTTTTGTTTATAACTATCAATTCATTGTAGGAAAAACAAACTAGATTCCAAAAGAAAGAGGTCTGGTAACCTAGAAGAAAATGTTCTTTTTTTCCACAATTCTACAAAAAACTGCAACCATGGTGGTGAAAAAAAATATTCTGTATTCTGCTTCTTGGCATAAATTTGTAACCACACTCTTTGTGGTGGCAAAAAAATTGGAAAATTAAGGAGTGTCCCTTGATTGGGGAATGGCTCAACAAATTATAGTATCTGATAGTGATGCAATACTATTGTGCTATTAGGAACGATGAACAGCTTGATTTCTATAAGAACTGGAAAGACCACCGTGAACCAATGCAGCATGAACTGAACAGAACCAGGAGAACATTGTACACAGGGACTGAAACATTGTGAGATGATCATATGTAATCAACTTTGCTACTGACAGCAATCCAGGACAGTCCTGAGGGACTTACGAGAAAGAACGCTATCCACATTGAGAGAAAGAACTGTGGGATTAGAAACGTGGAAGGAAAACATTTGATTTTGCTACTTGTTTATTTGGGTATTGGATGTGGGATTTTGGTTTTTAAAAGATTATTACAAAAATGAATAATATGGAAATAAATATTTAGTGATAATATACATATAACCCAGTGGAATTCCTTGAGAGAGGGGAGGGAAAAAAAGGAGGGGGGAAAAAACATGAATCATGTAACCATGGAAAAATACTTAAATTAAAAAAAAATTTAATCCATTTAGTTTTTCTTTAAACTGCATGCCATCACATTTAAATTTATATGTAATGACTACTAGTTTATTCTAATAGAATCTAATAAAGAATATCAAGGTATCACTTTTAAGATCATAGATAACAGTAGCACATTTAATTACTCAAAAGAACAAGCTCTATTAATCTATATTAATATATAACTTTTCATTCATGTCATTTGCATAATTCCTTATGGGAATGAACTGAGACAACCCATGTGTTCTCTTGAGGGAAGGACAACAAACTTTGTTAGAGAATATGCAGAAAGAAATCAGGGCTGGAGTGCGATCATTCCATGGATCCCTGTGACTAGAGGAGAAATGATGATGCCCTCAAACTAAAAGCACTGAAGTCAATAGTTATTCTGGGAAGAGACATAAAGACCAAGTTCTAGGTGCCCCTCTGAGAATCAGTGATTCCCACCCCAGGGTAGAAATCAGAGCTACAAGTAGCAGATGCCTATATCAAAGTCAACCAAAATTTATTAAGCACCTATTATGGCATAGTACATCAAATGACATACTGGAGGTATTAAGAAGAAACAGTGAAAAATGACTGCCATCAGGGAGATTAAAATCTAATAAGGGACTAAGATAAATACAGATAAAACCCCAATATGGTATGTTAGCTGCAAAGAAGTCCAAAAAAGTGATTTGAAAAATTAAATTAGAGAAATCACTTATAACTGCACATTAATCAGAGAAGGTATCGTTGAGGAAATGGCATCTAAATGGATCTTGAAGGAAAGGAAGGATTTTAGGAGATAGAATGGGCCTGGAGAATATTCTACAAATACATAAAAGTCTATGCCAAGAACAAAAGAGCAGAATCAGATAGAACGATGGCAAATTATCCATTAGGTACTCTATGCATAGGCCCTATAGCCTAAGATATTAATAATGCCTAGTTTGGGGAACAGTGAAGTGTCTCAGTGGATTGAGCATCTGTTCTATGGGAAGTCCTGGGTTCAAATGTAGCCTCAGACATACCTTAGCTATATGACCCTACGTAAGTCACTTAAGCCCTGTTGCCTAGCCCTTACCATTCTTCTGACTTGGAACCAAAATACAGTATTAATTCCAAAAGACAAAATAGGGGTTTAAAAATAATAATAATGCCTAGTTCAATACCATGTAATATTTCATTTCTTCATGAAACTGTGCATTTGTAGGCACACTTCCTTAATCAGTGCAGATGTCACTCCTTTCAGTTTTGTGGATGGTCTTCAAAAGATTCTATAGCAAAAGAATTGCATCCCAACTGGTGCTGAGGCTCTCTGAGTCTAATTAGGCTCATCTTTGGATGGAAGACATATGATACCCACCAGGCCCAGAAACAAAATCATCTCAGCTTAGATCCTGCTAATATCTTTTGAGGACCCCAAGTTACACAATGATTAGGCTTAAGAATAGGACTTTAATGAAAGTCAAAATAGTAGCATTTATGTAGTGTTTTTAGATTTTTCAAAGTACCTTACAAATACTATTTTAGTCCCATTTTACAGATGAGAAAACAGAGATTAAGTGACTTGCCCCGAGTTACAGAGTTAATAAGTATCTAGAGTCATAACTGAACTTGGGTCTTCCTAACTTTAGATCTAGCACTTTTATCCTCTGACCTAACTGTGTAGGAACAATGTATGACTATTAAAATTAACCTAGAAAGGTAGGTTGAAGACAATTTGTAGAGGGCCTTTAATGCTAGCCTAAGGGCATGATACCATGAAAAAAGCAATAAAATAGGAAGTCAGGAAACCTGGTTTTGAGTCCTTATTTTTACTAGCTAACTGTGTGATCTTGGATAAATCATTAGATCTCAGTTTCTTTATCTTTTAAATGAGAGAAATAGGCCAGATGCTCTCTTTTTTTTTTTTGCATCGTAAAGATATTTTATTTTACCAATTACATATAATAATTTTCCAGGTAAGTTTTCTGAAGTTATATGATCAAGTTGTCTCCCTCCTCCCACTTCCCTCCCCTTTCCCAGAAATGGCAAGCAATTTGATCTGGATTATACGTGTATTATCATACAAAACATTTCCATATCATTCATTTTTGTAAGAGAATAATCATGTAAATCCAAAAATCCCAAAATAAAAATTCAAAAATATTAAAGTGAAAAATAGTATGCTCTGATCTGCATTCTGACTCCAACAACAGATGCACTCTTAAGTTTCCTTCCAATTCCAACATAATATGAATTTATCAGTTTGGAACTTATTTGCTAAGAAACAGTGTCACTAAAGGATTTTCAAGCAAAGGAACAATTTTGTCAGACCTATGCATTACAATACCTCTGGTAACACTGGGAAGAATAGATTGGAAAGGAGAGTGATTAGAGGCAGGAAGACCAGTTAGGAGGATATTAGCATGGATCAGAGATCAGCCGAACCTTAACTATGGTGACTAATTGCCATGGAAGAAAGGAGGTAAATGAGAGAGATTATTTCAAAGGTAGAATTGACAATCTGGTTGCTGTGAGTGGGAAAAGAGAAAGAAGAACCAATGATGACTCCAAGATTCTGAGTCTGAGTGATTTAAGAAGAGGGTGGTATCACTTGATGATAACTTGAAAAGAAGGTAGTTAATGAGAAGAGTAGGCTATTACAATAAAATGTTGGATTCCATGTGCAACATGCTAAATTTGAGATGATAGCATCATAGTACAATATCCAGGTGAATGTGGGAGTGGAGCTCAGAAAGAATTAGGGCTGGAGAAATGTTTTAGAAGTCAGTCCCAAAGAAGTAATAAATGAAGCCATGGGAGGGGATGAGGTTGATAAGTCATGATAGCATGGTATAATGAAAAGGCTTGAATCAGAAGGGCTGAGTTCAAATTACTAGTTGGATGAAATTGAAAAAGTCACTTAATCCAAGGATCACTTATTTCATCTATCAAATGGGTGTCAAATTAGCTAATGTTTGTAAAACTCTTTATTTTTTTAAAAAACAGGCATAAAATAAATATAATTTTTTTTTACAAAGGCTAAGAAGGAAATCTTGGTAAAAGACATTTTGTTCTCAAATTTCTCACAGAATTCTGTCTGGACCTATTCTTTGTATATCTCATATTTTCAAAAATTCATTGCATATTAAGATCATGCAATAGATCATTGCCCTTAAGTATCATATAGTCTATTGTGGTAGCTAAGAGGGTGGGTGGATAGAGAACCAGGCCTGGATATGGGAAGTCTTGGGTTAAAATCTGACCTCAGACAGTTCCTAGGTGTGTGACCCTGGACAAATCACTTAACCTGAGTTGATTAGCCTTCACCATTCTTCTGCCTTGGAACCAATATCAATTCTAAGATAGAAAGTAAGGGGTTTTTTTGTTTGTTTGTTTGGTTTTGTTTGTTTTTAAGGATCATATAGTCCATTATGAGGTATTAGGTAACTTAGAGAAGGTATATTTAAAAGATGTTGCCCAAAATGTTGATCAATACCCACCTAAATAGTGATCCCAATGGGCTACTATTGTGCTAAAAGGAATTATGAACTGGAAGAATTTTATGTGAACTGGAATGACCTCCAGGAAGTGATGCAGAGTGAGAGGAGCAGAACCAGGAGAACATTGTACACAGAGACTGATACACTGTGGCACAATCGAATGTAATGGACTTCTCTACTGGCAGCAATGCAATGAGTTAGGACAATTCTGAGGGACTTATGAGAAGGAACACTATCCACTTCCAGAGAAAGAACTGTGGGAGTAGAAACGCAGAAGAAAAACAACTGCTTGATCACATGGTTCAGTGGGGATATGATTGGGGATGTAGACTCTAAATGATCACCCTAGTGCAAATATTAATAATATGGAAATAATTCTTGATCAATGATACATGTAAAACCCAGTGGAACTGCTTGTTGGCTATGGAATGGGGATGGGAGGAGGGCAGGGAAAGAGCATGAATCACGGAACCATGGAGACATATTTTAAATTAATTAATTAAATAAATAAACTTAAAAAAAATAGTGACCCCCAATGACATTCCATAAAGATCTATTTTTGGTGATCATTGTTTTGCTTTGTTCTGTTTTGTTGTTGTTGTTTTTTTAAATCAAGAACAGTGATGAATTTTTCAAACAAAAAATATTTTTAGGGCCCGATATGTCTGGCACTGTGCAAGCAAAGACAAAAATAAAAGTCCTTGCCATCAAAGAGCTTACTCAATATATACACATATAAAATAAATGTTAATTTTTGAATGGAGAGAATAAGTAGCCAGAGGGATTAGGAAAGACTTTATTTGAAAGGTAGTATGAACTGTGGCTAGAAGGAAGGGAATCTAAGAGTGAAGAGTGAAGAGAGTGCATTCCTAATATGAGGACCTTGATGGGGTAGGATGTATGAGAAACAAGATGGTCAGTTCAACCAGAAAGTAAAGGAAGGGAAGTGCTTACTATATAACAGTATTGGAAAACGAGGTTAGCACCACCAATTTAATTGGTATAAGGAAAACTCATGAGGAAACTCCCTCTCCCAGTACTGGTGGTTAATGGAGTGCACATTATAATCTTAAAGAGTTACCTAGAACACTTAGAGCTCCCACACATGCTCACATGCTCTTTCTCTCTGTCTCTGTCTCTGTCTCTCTCTGTGTCTCTGTCTCTCTGTCTTTCTGTCTCTCTCTCTCTCTCTTTCTCTCTCTCTCTCTCTCTCTCTCTCTCTCTCTCTCTCTCTCTCTCTCTCTCTCTCTCTCTCTCTCTCTGTGAGGAGCCTGAGAAACAATTTAAGAACTTAACAGCCTAATTAATTATTGAATATCTTGGGTAGAAAGGTAGATAGATAGTGGATAAATTATTAGATAGTCAGAATAGAAAAGTTAGGCCAGAGCCTGGCTCTAGCAGAAGCACTGCCCTTGAAGGCAGATAGATTTAGAGTTTTCTAGAAAATTTTAGATAGGATTGGGATCTTAGGTATAGTTATAAGCTATTATAAGATTTCTCTCACTTTCCTCCTTTCTATTTCCTATCTGTACTTTCCTAATAATAAACTAAGTGTTTTGTGTTTAAGAAGATGCTCTCCTGACTTTTGTTCAAACTCTTACCTCCAAAAATTTAACCCTTCACAGAAGCAAACCTTGAACTCAGGTATTCCTGGCCTCAACTACTATATCTACTATGCCACCCTGAGTCTTATATTTTATCATAGATGTCCTATGGAATTATTGAATTACATTGATTAGAGTCATGACATGTGCTTATAGAGAATCACTTTGGCAGCTATGCAGGATGGATTAGAAAAGGGACTTGAAGCGGAGAGACCCATGGAAAAGCTATTGCAGTAATTCCGATGGAAAGTGATGATTGCCCATGAGAGTAGCAAGAAGTGGTGAGATAGGTGAGATGCTGTAGAAGAAGAAATGATAAGTTCTTCTATTTCTTCATTTTTTCCAATTACATGTAGAAACAATTTTTATCTGACATTTTGTGATTCAGATTCTCTCCCTCTCCCTCCCCTCCATCCCCCACCTGAGGCTGTAAATAGTCTGATATATGTTATACCAATGCAGTCATTGAATACATATTTTCATATTCTTCATGCTGTGAAAGAAAACATATCACACATATAAGAAAAAAATCTTCAAGTAAATATAGTGAAAAATGGAATGCTTTGATCTGCAATCAGACTCCAACAGTTCCTTCTTTCACTGTGGATAACCCTTTTTCATCATGAATCCCTTGGAATTATCTTGGAACCTTGCACTGCTGAAAATAGTTTAGTACTTCACAGTTGATCATCATACAATATTTCCATTACTGTATATAGTGTTCTCCTGGTTTTGCTCATTTCACTTTGCAAATTTCATATGTGTTTCCAGGTTTTTCTGAAATCATCTTTTTGTCATTTCTTAAGGAACAATAATATTCTATTACAATCACATACCACAAATTGTTCAGTCAAAATGATAAGCTTTTGGCCCTACTTATATATATAGGATTGAGGGAGAATAAGGGGTTGAGGCTAATGTCCATCACAGATCTTGAAGATTGGTAGAGTGCTGGTGACCTTGACAAAAATAGGCAAGTCTAGAGGAAGGATGGGTATAAATACTATCTACTACAGTTAGCAGATATGCTATTGTTGGTGATCCAGCAAAAGAAACTGAGACGTTGTCAGGTTGGAAAACCAAGAAAGAATGACATAATGAAAATACAGAGAAGATAGCATACCCAGGAAGAAAGAGTGGTTTATTAATAGTATGAAAAGCTGAAGGTCAAGAAGAATAGAGCTTGATTCATCAGGGAGATTGTCTCCCAATGAATTAGAGGGGATTTAGTAGAAAATTAATAGACTGGAGATGGATCTCTATGTTGCTTACCTTTGATAGAGAACCCTATGAACCATGGGGGGAAATCATAATGAAGAGCATATAGATAGGTAAGGATGGAAGGAGAAGAGGGATGGGGCCATGGTGATATGAGCACATTAAAACATTTGACACTCTCTCTTTTCCCTCTCCCTCCTCTCTCTCTCTCTTTTGCCCCTCTTCCCCTCTCTTTGCCCCTTTTCTCTCCACACACTTTCCTCCCCCCTTTTCTTATGCTCACTCTATCACTCTCCCTCCCCATCCCTCTCTCTTCAGCTATGCTCTCTTGGGACCCCACTCTTTTGTACTGCTTGCTTTCTTTGATCCTGTTCAGATAGTGAACTGGACAGTTTAGAGTCTCTTGAGCAGTTAATTGATAATTAACTTAAAATTAAGAAATATTACCAAAGAATCCCAGTAATTATAGACTGAAACATTAGATTTGGCCATTGAGAGATCAACATTCATTTTGAAGAAAGAGTTTCAGTGGAGTAATGAGGTCAGAAGCCAGATTACAAAGGTAATGAGTCAGCAATTACTCAGAGAAGACAAAGTAGAGGCAATAGGTCTAAAAAACTTTTTCTAGGAGTTTGTATTATGAAAAAGAAGAGCTATATAGGAAAATATCTTGAGGAGATGTATGAAGGAGGTAAAAAGGAAGACAATAGTAGATGACATCAATTTTTAAAGTGAAAAGAAAGGTGGGGAATGGCTGAACAAACTGTGGTATATGTTGGTGATGGAATACTATTGTGCTCAAAGGAATAATAAAGTGGAGAAGTTCCATGGAGACTGGAACAACCTCCAGGAAGTGATGCAGAGCGAGAGGAGCAGAACCAGGAGAACATTGTACACAGAGACTAATACACTGTGGTATAATCGAACGTAATGGACTTCTCCATTAGGGGCGGTGTAATGTCCCTGAACAACTTTCAGGGATCCAGGAGAAAAAAAAACACCATTCATAAGCAAAGGATAAACTATGGGAGTGGAAACACCAAGAAAAAGCAACTGCCTGAATACAGAGGTTGAGGGGACATGACAGAGGATAGACTTTAAATGAACACTCTAATGCAAATACTATCAACAAAGCAATGGGTTCAAATCAAGAAAACATCTAATGCCCAGTGGACTTACGCGTCGGCTATGGGGGGTGGGGGGGAGGAAAAGAAAATGATCTATGTCTTTAACGAATAATGCTTGGAAATGATCAAATAAAATATATTTTAAAAAAAAGTGAAAAGAAAGGGAGAGTTAGATGTAAAAGAGAGAAGTACAAGAAACATTCCTCAAACTTGTGTAGAAATCCTGAAATTACAATTTTAAATGATTTCACTAAAATAGAATGGAGAAATCTCAATAGCAAATTGTATGAAAAAACACTGGAATCTTTTCAATGACTATTAACTTAATATGATGCCATAATATGAAAAGGCTGCTAAAAGAGCTAATGTGATTGGCAAGTAGGGCATGAATTGGGCAGAGTGCTCCAGATCTGTGATTGTACTGCTGAAGAGAACTCCTAGTGAGGATCCTTCTTCTATCAACTTTGGCCAATGAATGTTCTGCAATTTCTAACCTCAGGTTATATTCATGTAAGTACAGTGTCCAGTTAGGGAAAACGTTGATCAGCTGGAGAAGGTGATGATAATTATGAAAGACTTAATACTATAAGAATTTACTTGAGAGCAGGAGCCATGTCTTTTTCTGTTAATTATCTTCCTGGCAGAGTGTCTACATTTGTTAAACAATAGAAGGAAGAATGAATAATAAAGGAGTTGAAGGAAGATCAGCCAGAAAAGGAAGTGAAGGATTGTTATACTGAAGAGGAAATGAACTTACTCTGTATAACTCCACTGAGCCTGACTCAGTGCAAGGGTAGAAGTTATCAACATAAAGAGTTCCGGTTCAAATGCTAGCAACCCCAAGCCTCTGCTGAAGTGGCTGCTCTAAGAGAAAGGGAAAACTTCAATAAGAAAATATCATACATGCAACAGACAGCTCCACATGTAGACAGTTGTACATCACAAGTATATTCCCTTTCCCTTTGCTCATATTGATGATCCCGATTCTTTGGCTGACTATTCCCCAAACTCCAGTCAGGGACAGCCAGTGATATCACTAGCTTTCACTTGTAAAAAGGAATAAACAATTTTAAGTGTCTAATGCATTTGATCACACTTCTCAGGAAGGAATGGAAAAAATATTCATAAGAGGCTTAAGGGGCCCATTCTCCCCCAGAAATGGTCAGTCACTATTGCCAAACATAACTAGGGTTTGGCACTTATAATCTGGCTTCAACCTAGTTTTCAGGATTTAATACTCCCTCTCATCCAGTCTACATTCCAGACAAAAAGTTCTATCTGCTCTTCTCCATACATAACTTTTTTTTTTAAAAAACCCTTACCTTCCATCTTAGAATCAATACTGAATATTGGTTCCCAGGGGTAAGGGCTAGACAATGGAGGTTAAGTGACTTTCCCAGGGTAACACAGCTGGGAAGTGTCTGAGGCCAGATTTGAACCTAGAAACTCCCATTTCTAGGCCTGGCTCTCAAACCACTGAACCACCCAGCTGCCCTCCAAAAACAACTTATTTCCCACCTCCAAGTCTTTGTGGAATAAGACCAATTTCTCTTGTTCTGGGCACTGTGTTTCTGTCAATGCATACTAAGTGAGCATTAACTTTTTTTGACTTTCATTTTATAATTAGCTCATATTGAGCTTGCAATCCCCTAAACTACCCAGGATATTTTCATGCAACTTATGGTTTAGTCAAACTGTTTCCATCCTACACTTGGAAAGCTGATTGTTTTTATCCCCAGGTATAATTTTTTTTCCCATTTATTAAATTTCTAGTTGAATTTGGCCCATTTTAAAAGTCCATAGTAATCTCTTTTGATCCAAACTGTCATTTGGTATGTTAGCTATCCTTCCTTAAGTTCCAATTATCTGTAACTTGGTTTCCTTGTTTGTAAAATGTGGATACTATAGAAGAATGTTTTGATCAGGACGGGGGGGGGGGGATGAAAGAGCACATTTAAAAGCATTTTGAAGGAATAATTTTATAACTAAAGATAATATATTACTTTTGGAGAAAATAAAATGCAATTTGAAAATGCAAGATAAAATGATTATTAATTTGCATGGAATAAATGAAATATGTTTCTATCCCAATGTATCATTTTGAAAGAAGGAAACATACCATTTACTTTTATTTATTCCATAAAAAAATCACTTTTCAATACTAACTCTTCTCTACACCATCAATTGGGGAAATTCATGAGAACAAAAGATTATTGCAAATCTTTGACTTTGGGGAGTCTCTTTTCTTAAATTCATGTCAATCCAGTTTTATAATCAAAGTATATTCTTCTGAGACATAAGGTGACATTTGGAAGTCAGTTGGTATATTTATTGTCAAAAGTTGTCGATGGAGAAAATTTAAATTGAATAACTCTCCAGGGAAATTATTTTGCTTTAGAAAAGCATAAGTATTAACAATGTTTCTGTTGTTTGGGTTGTTTTTTTTTTAAGATCAGAGTAAATATTAAGCTTTCTTTCCCTCTGTCCTCCTCAAAAAAAAACTCATTCAATCCTGCTATGTATATCTTTCAATAGCTCCTACTTCTACCAAAAATATTTGTCTGATAAAAATTCCATTCAATGTGTTTCCAAATCAATATGCTTTCCTATAGTCACAGAAGGCTTTGTTTTATAAAAGAAAATACCTAATTTGGGAATAGTATATAGATTTTAAATGTTAGATAACTTCAATGAGTTAATATTATTAATTTAATTCAAATTATAAAATGTAAAATACTGAGATATACATATACACACAAAATTTCTACATTTAAAAAAATGAAGCCTTTTCAATGGACTAGGTCTATGGTGGTGAACCTCCCTCTCTGTGGGCATACACACCATCATCACAGCACAGAATCCTCCAAAGTTTGTTACTAGAAAGACAGACAGACAAGAAGCTGCTTCCTTCCCCCTCTCCATGTGTGCCTGAGGACATTTATCACACCACCCACCCCTATAAAAGGTTCATCATCATTGGACTAGGTGAAAAAAATGGGTGAAGGTTACTAGCTTTGCATTGCAATTTATCTCATTATATATCTGAGCAGATTTTTAGTCTGAGCACAGAAAATCAAACTCAATAAACTGAAATTCTACTTAGAAACACAAAATGATATTTCCATCATCACTGGAAAGGACATTCTTTTCAGGCATTTCTACTAAATTAGTGAATTAAGGAAAAGTCAACAGGGTCATTGATACACAGGTTATCATGGAGCTAAGAGAAACCTTGGCAAAACACTTGCCAGGTCTGATAAACTACAATCATTTACATTTATACATAAAAAGTTTCATTCACATAAAAAGAAATTGTGTTTTTTGTAAACATCAAAACTTGGACAAGTACTAGATACTCATTGATAGGGATGTTCCCTCTAGCATTTCATGTTACAATTCATTTATCCCTGCCTATCCTGTGACTTTTGTCAATGATGTCCCAAAGTTTACTTCTAACCAGAGTGCTCATGGCTTTGCTTGCTTTCTCTACATTGTAATTATACCAGTCAAGCTCATGAACTGGCCATCAGTTATCCCTTGCTCTCATCATATTCCATCTTCTTTTTTAATCATACATTTCTTTGAACATATTTTACTTCTTTTCTTTTTTGTTCTTTGTTCTTTCTTGCAGGCTACTTACACACACCATACACCTTTGCCATTAACCTCTGAGCAGTACTCATTTTAAATTATTCAGAAATGGTTATATTCCATGACTTGCAGACATGCAATAGGTCAGTAGAATATGCATATTAAAAAGATGGGCCTCTGTTTCAGGGAGAAGTATGGAATTATCAAAAGAGCTATGAAAATAACTATGAAAGTTAATACAGCCCATTGTCCTCCTCCTATTTAGTTCTAGACGCAATTCTTTTTCCAATTTTAGTATGCGACCAAGATCTACATTTATATCACCATGTGTGTGTGTGTGTGTGTGTGTGTGTGTGTGTGTGTGTGTGCCTATATACATTTAGTGGGTACTTCTGCATTGTTTTTTTATCTGTATGTGAAGTCAAGGTTCACAAAGAGAAACAGAATTTGAGGGACACTAGGAGATAAGAATGCCCCAATTCTCTCCAAGAAAGAGACAGAATAGGTAAAGATCTGCTGCCTCAGAAATGGGGCATGATAGTCAAGAGGATAATATGAGATATGTATAAAGATCTATGGGATTAGGTCACTTCTTTGGGCAATCAGTGGCCAAAGTTAGACTCAGATTTATTGATTACCATCCCTGCATCTATAGCTTAGCAGTACCTTCCATTAGATTGGAACTGCTGAGCTTCCATGAAGTGCTCTGTAGCAGCTAGGATGGTAGCTGTGGCAACTACTGCTGCTGAGGCATGAGAATCCTATTAGGTGATGACTGAGACTAGCAGAGACAAACTCAAGGGAGCCTCAGACCTCAGAGTAGATATTGAAACCAGAGCATAGAGAGAGAAGACTCCCAGTTTGGAGACTGGCAACCAAGAAGAATACCAGCAGCTGTTAAAGCAAGGATGGGAAATGTGATTTTTTTTCCTTCACCACTTTTGTCCAGCTTTCCCTCACCATGAGCTGTGACCTGAAAATGAGGTTCCAAGCATAGACCTCTCCCCATATTACTTTGAAATAAGTTGCTGACATGCTAAGAGGGTAATCAGGAAAAGGTTTATTAGATAATAGAGGTGGAGGCTCCTTGTAAGAGTATTTAAATTATTCCTTTAATTTTTACTAAATTCAATAAATTAAGTGAACATTGTGCGTTGAATGTCTGAGTACTGTGAATGCAAGGATCTGTCACAAGAGGACAACCTAGTATAGAGTGGAAATTTCAGATCATCAAGTTTCATATTTTTCAAAAACATATTTTATTTTGTATTCTAGCTCGCTCCAAATCTGGCCAAAAGTTGGGGAACAATTATAAGCACTTTCAAACTGAACTAGATGCCCTCTGGTGGTAAGTGAGGCTACTGCAAACTTTAGGAAAGCTGTCCTTGGTATGTCAAAGAGGAACAAATGTGACTACTGGGCTCATGGTTCAAAGAGCACACCACTCCATGGATAATGCAGATCTTGCACTCCCTCACAGGATAATTAATATGGGGACAAGCTGCCATTTTGTAGGCTTTAGGAAGGTAGCACTAGAGTTGATTTGTTTTGCTAATACTTGGCACATGGCCAGAAGTACAACAGGTGTCACAAATGGGGAACTAAAAAAAAGTAGATGACATAAGCCAAAATGACTAAACTGAACTCATACTACAAATTACCTGGTGCAAATATGTTGCATAAACATTGAATAAAATTGGTCAACAAACGTTTAATTAACTATAAAATTATTAGGAGTAATTTTAAAATATTTATACATGGTTCATATGACATATTCTCAGAAAACATAATATTCAAAAATTATGTTTAATGAAAAATAGTTCCTTTGAGATTCTGAATGATAGCTAACTCTCTGATTTAATCTGATCATAGTTAGTGAATCTTAAGTTAATTCCCAACATAAAGTTTTAATTATCTAACTAAATTTATCTAATTATGTTTTATTATTTATTTTATATATAATATATAATTATATTATACGTAATTATGTAAATAATTAATTATCTAATACTACGTATTAACCCAAGGTGTCAATGAATGAGTTAACTATATTAGCATAATATTCTAAAATTTTCTTCCTATCCTGATATGGGAATGTAGAAGCTTGTTTCTTTTTTTTTTTTATATGGATTGGGTTTTTATTTTATTTCTGGCTGGGGAGTTCTAGTAATCAATTGCCTTCTTAGACAAAGGGTTGCTTAGATAGCAGTATTATATGAAATTATGTCTTGGTATTTTTTACACGAAAACTGAAAAATTTAAATAAATCATTTGTTGCAAGTTATTACTTCTGTCACCAATGAAGATCAGCAACTAAACTGTAAATTATGTCTTACAGAGTTGGTTATTTCACTGAAAGTTTAAGTAAATTTCAGAGGCAAGACTAGAACTCAGTTCTTCATGGCTCCAAAGCTGGCATTCTATAAATAACACCTCCCCTTCTATTGCTCATTAATGTTTTAAAATTACTAAAGTAGTACATGCCATTTAAAAATATCTTGCATATAGCATATACCCTTTCAAATCCTGATTTCTGTACAAGTTAAAAAAAAGATAATTACCAAAAAGACACACTGAAATTCAAATATTTGATCCTCCTCCTATAAGTGCATCAAGTATCAATAGACTTTCTCTGTCTGTCTCTCTGTCTCTATCTCTCTCCCCCACTCTGCCCCCCCCCCATCTAATTCAACACATTCTTTCCCCAATTTGGCTCAAACTAAAAAATGGACTCTCTAGTAAATGACTCATAACCTGGTAAAATATTTGCAAAACAATCTAAAACTTGATATTCATCATATTAAGCATTAAAAATTTTTCCCAAGTTAAAATTTGTAATAAAGGTACTATAATTAGGATTCATTGGATTATAGTCATTCATTACTTTTTTGCTCTATTAATGAACATTGTAATAGAAGCTAGAGATGATGAAGTTCTGATATCCAAGGAATATACAGGGAACTAATTAAAATATATAGAATATAAAACATTTTCCCAATAGGCATACCTTTCAATGATAAAGAAGCAATTTTCATTAATGATAGGAGGAAGGTAATTTAAAACAAGTCTGAGGTTCCAGCTTTCACCCATCAAAATGGCAAAGATATCCAAATAAAGAAAAGGAAAGAAAATCAGTTGTTGGAAGAACCATCTTTGAATTAGTTCAGTTTTTCTGGAATGTAATTTGGAACTATAACTAAAATGTTACTAAACTGTGCAAATCTACCCTTTAGTCCACCCACCAACACCACTACTAAGAATATGCCACAGAAAAACAAAAAGTAGAAAAAGACTCACATATACCAATACATTTATAGTAGTATTTTGTATTGTAGCAAAGAAAGACAGAAGACCCGTTCATGAGGAACTTTAGTCTAATGGGACTAAAAGCACACTAATTTATTGCTGATGGAGCTGTGAAGTAGTTTAACATTTCTGAAAGATAATTTGGAATATATTTTGACCCAGAGATTTTACTCTTGGGTTTATACTCAAAGAAACTTAATGACAATAAGAAAAGATTCATAGGTACCAAAAACAAAAAACAAAAACCCTCATATAGCTCCACTGTAATAACAAAAAGGGAAACAAAGTGTATGCCCAACAACTGGAGAATTATTGAATAAACTATAACAAGTAAATATGATGGAAAATTATTACAAAATAAGAGATGACAAATAATTTAAATAAACTTCACAATACTTGCTTGAAGTAAAATGGAAAAGTCTGGAGCAAAGGCTGGAAAAGCAAGGACTCCAGAACTGTCAATCAAGATGAACATTCTATTTGGAATGGGGACTGGAGAAAGAAGGAGGAGGCAAACTGAAAAGCTTGGTCTCTTTGCCTTGGGACAGAAAAAGAGGAAAGACAAAAGTCTTACTCTCTGGTTTCTCTCAGCTATACTACAGTGAACTTGAATCTTCAAGACCTGTTGACCATTTTCCCATAGTCTGAACTATATTCCACCATCCTCCAATTTCAGGATTGTTTAGTATTAGGGAAACCCCAAGCCCTCTCTCCCCTCAACTTCTTTTCCTTTCCCCTTCTTTTAAATAAACCCCTTACTTAAATCTTAGAGAAGAGAAAGAGTGATTTATATGATCTACCAAAAGACTCACTCTGAACTGATTTCAGTGAGATCAACAGAAGAATCAAATAGGGAGGGGAAGGAAGGAGGGAGGAGGAACAAAGAGAGAGGAAAAGGGAAGGGAAGGAAGGAGGGAGGAGGGACAAAGAGGGAGGAAAAGGGAGGGGAAGGGAGTAGGGAGGAGATGGGCAGATCTGATCTTAAAATCATCATCTCTCACCTAAATAATCCCCTAATACAGTAGAAAAAGTCAAAGAGAACAATATACTTAATGAATATAACAAATTGTGGTAAATAAAGCTAAGACTAAAAAACCTTAAAACTTTAAAACTATTGAACAACATTGTATCACACTATCAAATTTAATTGGCAAAATAGTTGACCTTGATTATCCTTTTTTTTTAAAATATTCTTACTTTCTGCCTTAGAAGTGATACTATGTATTGGTTCCAAGGTAGAAAAACAAGTGCTAGGCAATTGAAGTTAAATGATTTGCTCAGGGTCACATGGCTAGGAAGTGTCTGAGGTCAAATTTGAACCTAGGACCTTCCATCTCCAGAGCTGGCTCTCTATCCACTGAGCCACTTAGCTGCCCCAAGATCCCAATACTCTTACTCCAATTTTAGCATCCTCTCTAATATTTTTGCCTTTATTTACCCCAGTTTAAAAAAATCAATCCATTCTGGAGGCATGATCAATCAATTGCTCCTAGGTGAGGCATCTTGATCTATTCCACTATGACCCTATTAACTATCTGTGTAATTCCTTCCCATCTACTTCTCCCTTGTGTTTTGTTCCCTTCTTTCAAATGTATGTTCCTTGAAGGCAGGAGCTATCTTTGCTTTTCTCTTTGTATCTCTAACACCTTGAAAAGTATTTGGTGCCTAATCACTACTTAAATAATTTGTTTTCATTAACTACTCCCAGAACTAGTTAATTACCAAATAATATGAGTACTTCTGTGACTTGCTACCATTTTTAAATGTACTGTTTCTCTGATATGTTGAAGGAAGGTTTTTTTTATTTTATTTTTGTCATGCAAAACATATTTCCATATTGGTCATTGTTGTAAAAGCAAAGTTGTACATAACCAAAACTCCAAAATAAAGCCATAAGTAAAATGATGTGAGAGACTCCAATTCTTTTTCTGGAATCAGACAGCATTCCCCATCATACGTCTTTCAGGATTGTCCTAGATCGGGGATACCAAACCTTTTAGAGAACAAGTTCTGTGCCCTCCCCAAATGGAGTGCCTCCACTCTCCCACTCACCTTACCCCACACAGGAGAGGGAGAAAGTGTTCCCACTCCACTGCTGGGCAGAGGGGTGGGTGAAATGAAAAATGTCCTCAGGCACAGTGGAGAGTGGGAAGGGAGCAGCTCCACCCAAGTCCCTCTGTCTTTCTAGTAATGAACTGGGGGGGGGGGGGGCAGAGCATGTACCCACAAAGAGTACTTTGTGTACAATCTTTGGCACATGTGCAATAGGTTCGCCATCACAGCCCTAGATCATTGTACTGCTGAGAGAAGCCAAATTTTCACAGATAATCATCATCCAATATTGCTGTTATTGTATACAGTGTTCTCCTAGGTCTGCTTATTTCACTCAGCATCATTCCTGCAGATCTTTCCAGCTTTTTCTGAAACCATTTTGCTTATAGACCAATCTTATTTCATCACCAACATGTACCACAATTTCTTCAGCCATTCTCCAATTGATAGTTTTTCCCCAAAGAAGTTGTTTTTAAGCATATATCAAAACTATCTGCTATAGAATTCCTCATCTTCATTGTCATGATATAATTTTACATATTTTCTCCCATGCGTATATAGAAATAATATGTGATCTTCATCTCCCTTAGACCATGATTGGGTTAAGCATGGAAGTGGCTGTTCCCATGTCTACCTTCTCTCCTCTTTATAGTCAAAATTAGGATGTGGCTGCTAGAATTTTGTAGGGTATTGATACCTTGCAGGAAGAGCCTTTTTTCCCATTGAACAGTCCAATACCCCAAGAGAAGAGACTGTCCATCTTGGAATATGGAGCTGGCATGAATTGGCCTGCTAAATAGAAGCTATTCCTTAAGGTACTCCCCTGGGGAAAAAATAGCACAAACCCTGGAAAGCTCAAAGACAGGGAAGAGACATCTCAAGGAGAGAGTGATTCCCAGCCCTAGGAACAGGTTGTTGTGGAATAAGGAATAGACTTCTAATGTGTCATTCAGTCCAGGAAGAAGGGAAGCACAGCTATAGATTTGATACAAAGAATAGGTTGGGAAGTGAAACTCTGGTATACAATTTTCTCTTATACCCAGAATTTCCTCTAATCTCTAGAATTCCTAGTTGTAGTTCTTTCCTTTCAATTCATATGCATTCTGAAAGAGAAAGTAGCTTAGATAGTATTCTATATTACTTAGTAGAATACTCAGATTCAATTCCTTCTTCACTAGAACCCCCAGGTCAAATCCATTATGACTCTCCTGCAGAAATAGCTTTCTGAGTATATCCTATATGCAAGGCTGCCACTGGATCCAAATCCTTCATGTTCCTATTCACTTAAAGTTTCAACTATTTCTTTTATGAGTGTAGCAAGAGTAATAAATGTCTTGCTGGATTGGAAAGCTATAATTACATTATAATGGTATCTAATACAGAAGACCTCTTTGTCTTTTGATTATATGGTTTAATATCTATTTAATAAAAATTAATTTATTATAATTACTAGTATTAATGTTTATGTTTGGTTTATTATAAATTACATATTATAAAAGTTAAGCTTTTATTTTTAATTTCTTGCTAGTTTTATTTGACTCATTTTAATAATAGTTTATAATAACTATTTCATAATATCTATCATAGTATTAACACCTGCCAGAGAGGAGAAATCCTCAAAGTAGATTCTTTGAAAAATGATACGAAGCCTTTTTCAGCCTCCATGGTTAAATAAGACAGACAAAATGACCAGTAACCAGATTTTGCCACAATGATTAGTAAAGTAAATAACATTGAACCTACAGAGTGAACTGCTGCAACAATGACCATCAAGGAGATTTCCTCTAGGATGATACTAGAGGTGAACAGGAACATGCATATTACTGTGACATCTGTAGTATCATTACTAAGTAGCAAAGCCACCTTCACCTCTTGCAACCAGTCACCCAAACAACATATTTATCTAGTTTTCAATAATCTGCTTTATGATTTGGACTCCTAGAATACATTTGAAAGAATTATACTGTGAGAAATTCATAACAAAAGTGAGGACTTCCTATATTTATCAGCTGGAAGTCTTAG
Organism: Monodelphis domestica; assembly: GCF_027887165.1. Lineage (NCBI taxonomy): Eukaryota > Metazoa > Chordata > Mammalia > Didelphimorphia > Didelphidae > Monodelphis > Monodelphis domestica. The sequence continues at coordinate 163,736,689 of NC_077230.1, forward strand.
TCCTCCAAAATCAGGGCCTCCAAATTACATTCCTTTCTAGAACCATCATGGCTGATTTTAGTGGACCCCTGAATTCCAATAATTCATTAATATTGGGAGAATTCCAATAACTGACTAATATCTAGATCTTCCCATATCTCCATTACTATTTGTTCTCAGATGCTTCCTAGAAAAATGAGTTTTATGGTTGGTTTCAAACAAAGGAAAGAAAGTGGCTATTCAGAGAACCATTTAGATAGAAAATATCTTCTATAAAATGCCCTACCTTTTCTTTCAGAACAGCACAGAGTTTCATCTGCTTTTTTCTGTCTTGGGCCAAAATGATCTCTATTTCATGGGCAGTAGAAGCTTCAGCAATGGTTGTTAGAGCTTTTTGTATAAAGTCTTTCTTATCCTTAGCCCAGTTTAATAAGAAAATTCTTTTCTGGTCACTGATTAAACAATATTGGTTCCAGTATTCTTCATGTGTAACCTAAAAAGCAAGTCACTGAATATTAACATTTTATAATTATGAAAAGCATTTTACATTTGACAAGTCATTATCACTTAAATCATGTTGATAAGAAAAATCAAGGGTAATATAAAGGTATTCTAAAAAGTAGAAAACAATTTCTGTTAAATCTTTTATGTCTAACTTAGTTGTTCTGATGGGAACAGCAAATGCCTACACCTTTTTTTTTCTGTTACAGTGAGGCATCTATGGGGAAAGAGAGGATGACAATGAGGGATCTATGGGGAAAGGGAGGATGGAAATGGCATATTTGGGGAAATGACTGTGATATTTATATTAAAAGCACCAATGAAAAATGAAGAAAAAAATCATAGCCTTTATATCAAGACAAACATCACATTTTCTTAAAGGTAGTCAGTTTTAAAAATATATCACAATTACAAGCATTTATCAGAGCAGTTCTGTGCTATCCAACTAAAAGATGGAGACTTGAGGCAATAATTCACAATATTTTCAATAAGCAAAATAATCCCAGTTTTGTAATTCTTTGCCTGAACTTTTAAGATAAGATCAGGTTTTTGCCTTAAAATATCTAAATAATAAGGTCAATTCTTCCTTTCTTTTTGCATAGCCAGAGTACCTGAGTTTTCAGACAAATGTCATTTCAGAAGGCATGGTTTAACATGTGAGCACAGTGTAAAAGTAGAGGAACAAATAGGTATGAGAAAGGAGATCTTGAAACAAATATTCCATTTCTTGGTCGCTAAGTATACAGTGAACAGATTGTAGCTTCACTAAAAATAAATAAATAAAAGGCATTAGGATATGAATTTATATTTTTAATTCTGACAACTAAAATCCAACTGTTCTGTTAACTTGTTAGCTTCAAACCACAAAGCTTCAAATAAGCTTATTTAGCACCTGTCAAACATTTTGAAAGGAAGCAGAGATGATTCTGAAAAGGATGATAAGCTACCTAAGACTGAAATAGAATTCATAGTTAATATTAGATAAGCACAGAAACCAAGAAGTAAATATGAATAATCTGTTGAAAAGTAAGAGGTTACATATGAATAGTCAGAAAGATATAAAAATTAGAAAAGCAAAACCATTTTAATTTTCTAAAAGAACAAGTACTTATTATTTACTCCTTCTTATTAATATATAGCTTTACTAGTTTTCCTTAGAGAACTGCCTCATATCTGGAAACCCAAACCTTAATGGCACAGTGATGGAATAATGAAAACCTAAATTATACACATCCCCTGAATTAAAAGAAATTATACTTTATTTAAAAAAAAAAAACATTTACCTTCTGTCTTAGAATCCATACTAAGTATTGGTTCCAAGGTATAAGAGTGATAAGGTCAATGCAATTGAGTTAAGTGACTTGCCATTTTCAAACCAGCTAGGAAGTTTCTGAGGTCAGATTTGAACTCAGGATCTTAAAAATCCAGCCTGGCTCTCTGTCCACTGAGCCACCTAGTTGTCCTGAGCTTATGATCTGCTAAGATCAAGTGATAAAAGATTTAATAAAAGAGAAACAGATGGATAGAGAAGATAGAGAATTAAAAGAACATCAATATATTTTATCTTTTTTACTTCAGATTTCTGAAGAAGCTGAATACATTCTTCAGAAGTTTAACTTAAAAGTTCAAAGATTTTTTAAAAAGAAGTAAAGTACACAATTAGTTACTATTAAGAGGCATAAAAATCCATTAAATAAGAATAACCTGTTACAACCACTACAGAAGTCTGTGTTGCTAATGAAATGAGACTGAATTTATCAGTTAGGTTCATTCTCTAGCTCAACTAGAAAAATGCAACCCTTTAGAAATGATTTTTCTTATTAAAGATGTGATAATTCATCAATAATATTTACTTAAGATTATATAATGATGACTATATCATTTTAAAGGCATTTAAAGGACTTCTAGGTGGCTCAGTGGATAGAGAGCCAGGACTGGAGACAGGAGGTCTTAAATTCAAATTTGGATTCAGACACTTCCTGGCTTTGTGACCCTGGGCAAGTCTCTTAATCCTAATTGCCTAGCCTCACCTTTCTACTGCCTTGGAATCTTTGCTTGGTATTAATTCTAAGATAGAAGGTAAGAGTTAAAAAAAAAAAAACAGCTTTACCTTATTTAGATTCAATTAGATCAATTATTTCCAGAAAGTCAATTTCAACTAAATTTTGTGTTGAATTTTTTTAAATAATTTTTTTTTAAAATAAGCAAACTTCTTAGTACTCAAAATGGCACTTACCAGCTCATGCCTAGATCTGTGAGGTAAATGCTTCTGTAACATGTCCAAATACAGAGCTCTTCTTCCCTGAATATCTTTTGGATATTGATCAACAACTGTCTGATAAATCCACTGGTCTTCTTCATTCAATTTAAAGTTCCTGAAGGAAATAAAATGCAGAACTGGGCTATTTTAACAAGGCTGGATTAAACAGTGCTGTGGACAATGCACTTAGCAATTTTGAGAAATTTCATGCAATGGATAATAAATCCAAATTAAACATAATTAATTAAATTTAACTTTGTAAAGTATCAAAAATCTGTAAAAAGAGGTCCTTCAGTCCCAACTTTGATGGTGACCTGAGTTTCAACCACTAATTAAAAAAAATAGAATTGAACCTACAATAAACAATTACATGGTAATAAACCTGAGAATTTAAAGAAATGAGGAAATTACCTACCCCCAAATATAAAATAAAAAAACAACAAAACAGGAAATATAGATCTTAAAAAACTCAAAAGTACATTCTATCAAATGTTTAAAGAACAATATATCCAACAAGATTATTTATTATGACCAAATTGGATTCATATGTAATTCCAAGATAGCCCAATTTTGGAAAAATTAACACAATCATATTCAAAAGCAAAACAGATAATACAGAACTATATCCATAGATAAACGTTTAACAAAATATTGCACTTGATAATATTAAAAACCATATAAAGCATAAAAATGGAAGTGCCATGTTTTAATAGAATAAAAAGTATATGTCTATATATTATTTGCAAAGGAAGACATACTCTTTTAAGTTTTTCTAATAAATAGATAGGTAAAGTCAAGAAGCTTCTATTATTTGACATAAGGCTTTTCAATAGCTATACACCAGGGTACTAGATCTGGCCCAGAAGAGACTGACACTCTGAAGAAAGCAGGAACACATGTCTAAGCTTAGTTCTGTCACTCACCACTTAGTGGTGGATCACATCCGTTGTGTGCTGAAGAATAGATGTGTACCTAGGGGTAATTAGAGTCCAAGGAGAAAAAGAATTACAGGTTCTATACTGTGCTCTGAGTGAGGTGCAAGTACAGAAACAAGCAGTGTGGCTATGCCCCAAGTAGTAGAGCTGAGTCTCAGATTCAGCCCCCAGAACAGTCTGAAGTCTGTAGTAGAATACACAGGGAAAGTAGCCTAAACAAGGGGAGCCTACAATTTTGTCAAACTAATTGGACAGACTTTTCCTGATGGCCAATGGGATTTAAGTCTAGCAGCAGTCTATAGAAGTTCCAAACAGGGGAAAGTCCATAGTTGTGTTGCTCAGACCAGACCTAGGTTAGGAACTTACAGATCTCAGACATGAAATGCTCAAACTTCATCCAGGATTAGCCAATGAAGGAAGCCTATGTCTTTAAAAGTGTTAAGACAGAGCCTATTGCTCTCTTGCCTCCATCTTTTTAGCTTCACTCCTTTCTGCTGTCCTTTGGCTGTGCTCCTAGCTGCTGAATCCAGCAAGGATGCTATAAACTGAACCAGGCAGAGAGGAGGGAATTGCCTGCTTACCTCTCTTTTACCCAGGCCCCAGAAATGAGCCTTGGGGTGTTTTTTCAGTTTTATATTATTTGTTCTCAGCTTCAGGTGCAGGAGGTGTTCCACAGGAATAGGAATTAAGCCATGCTAAAAGTGGAGCCAGGATTGCAGCTGAGGATGTCTAATAAGACAGAAGGCTTATGAAGTATTTTAAATTTTGATGATTTTAAAAGAAGAAAGGAGAGGGATAGGGGACAGATTATACTAGAAGAGAAAAAGAGAGAGGAAAGGTAGGGAAAATAATCCCATATAAATTTGGGTGTCTAAATTGAAGAATATATAAACAAGAAAGGACTAGAATAGCAAGTGATAGTTAAAGTTTATTTTCATCTGAACTGGTAAAAGAGAAGAGAATATACAAAAATGGATGGATACAGAATTACATTTCATTCAACAGGGTATCATGAGAGAAAAGGGAGGAGGAGAGTAGTTACTAATGCAAATTAAATTTAAAACTGTGTCCTATGTACATTTTTTTCAAAGCCGATTTGATAAATATTTATCAGCACATCCTGCATATCACAATAAGTTCCAAAAGGATATAAAGCCTAAATATTAAAGTTTGCATGATGAAAAAAATTTTATGTATCTTTCACAGCTACTGCTAACAGAATTCTTTTCCAAACAATGGACAGAGAAATGTCTGATAAAAGAAAAAAAATAGACAATTTTTATTACATGAAATGTAAATGTCTTTTCATTAACAAAATCAGGCAGTGGATAAAAAGAGAAACTATTCATTGGGAAATACTTATATCTATTATCTGTGATATTAGCATATGAAAGGATATGAAAGAAATATAAAGACATAACATAAATGTATAAAAGCAAAAGCCATTTCCCAATAGATAAGAGATATGAAGATATAACTCTCAAAAGAAGAATTCAACTCAGCATATAAAAAAGGCTCCAAATCACTCTTACTAAGAGAAATTGAAATTAAATAAAATCTTAAGTTTTATCTTATACCCTCCCCAAAATTTGCAAAGGTGACCAAAAAAAAGTTAGCATTGGAAAGAATGCATGAAGACAGGTACATGAATATCCAATTAGTAGATCTATGACTTGTTCCAACCATTCTGGGAAAAAAAAATTTCAATTTATGAAAGAAAAGTCACTAAAGATTTATACTTTGACCCAAATATCCTACTAATAGGCATCAAGGACATTAAAAGCAGAAGGACAAGGCCTCATATCTACCAAAATAACTTTTTATGTTACCAAAATTCTGAAATTCTTAGGGAAAGGTCATCTATTCAAAAAGAAGTGCTGAGAAAAAGCACTTTGTAAAATAGGTCAATACTATCATCTAACATCATAAACCACAGGAGTATGACAGAGCCAACTCAAACTAGCTCCCAAACCCATCAAAGGCAGTTTCCACCAAGTGAGGAATAACTAATTACTTGAACATAATGAAATATTATTGCACAATAATAAATGATGAAGGAATTCAGAAAACATCTGGAAGACTCATATGAATAGAAATGGAATGAAACAAGAAGAATCAAGTAAACAGTAAATCTACAATGACTGTTAAAGAGTAAAATGAAAACTGAAGTCAAACACTATATATTTATAATGACTAATCCTTTTGCCAGAGAAAAGATGAAGAAATTCACCTCCCTCCTTTCATTGGATAGGTAGCAAATTACAGGTGTGGAATGTTGCATACATTGCCAAACCATGATGATTGAGTATGTTGGTTTTATTTAACTATTCTTCTTTGTTGAAAAGAAAGCTCAGAGAAAAAGAAGAGACAACTTGAAAATAAATGTGATTTTTTAAAAGGCATCAATAAAACTTGTATAATTACTTTTTAAATGAAATTGAGAATCTACAAAGTAATTAATTTTATTTTCCTTCATTTTCTACATGAAGTCATTTTTTAAAATCTATAATAAACTAATTAAATCTTGAAACTTGAAAGACAAAGTGTCAAACACAGATATAAAGGCTATTAGACTATGTCTAAACTGGTGAGAAAAAGTTGACATCGTAACAGAATGATAATGTGTTAGAGCTATGTAGTCAGATGGTAAAGGCAGAAAGTAGACTGTCCTCCATTTTAAATTATACCATTAAAATTAAGCCTAAAATCATATATTTTACTTAGTTCTTTTCTCTACTTTGACTTTGGATAGTTGAAAAGATGTTGGCAATATAAAGGATAATCAATGCTATTAATTTTGATCCTCTAAGAAAAAATTTGCAAATGAGCCTTCCTTGAACCCTTTAACTCAGGAATAACAACTAATCAGGAAGTCCTTTTCCTGGTACTTCAAAGTATTGGTCTGTTTCAATGGCACATAATGAATTTCTTTGAAATGTTTATTTTAAAAATATGGTTTTATTTTTTAATCAACATAAAATGGCAATATCAATCCAACTTGAAAACTTTTTAGAATCATGAAATTTTAGAGTTGGGGATTCTTCTAGTATACCCCCTCCTAATTTTTATAGATAGGAGAGAAGATAAGGCCTTTAGCAGTTAACTGATTTAAGGGGGCAAATTTGATTTCATCATTTTCCCTGAGATCAGATGGGTTGAAACCCATGTTTAGAATGTGCCTCTGGAAAATAATTAAAAGAGGTGAGGATGGAGTAGTAATGTGCATAGAGAAGGCAATACAGTCATCCCCTCCAGATCACAACTTTCTCCCCCATAGTTTTGATATATTGCAGATCAGCATAAGAAATTAAATGAGAATTTTGGGGGAGTTTTGCAGAAGCTGCAGGCGACACATGAAGACCAGCAGATAACACAGAAAAAGGTTTAGAAACTCAGAAATGCATGAAATATATGCATAGGATTATGTAATATCAATATATTTTATCTTCAAATGCCACAAATAAACACAATTTCTTTTTTAAAGCTAAAAATGTCAAGTTAGCCCCCCAAAAATGCAAAAGTCAGGAGAGAACACACAAAGGTAGAGAAGATATCTTTAAAAGTAAGGTACTGACTGTAAATATACCATAGAAGGAAAAAAATCAGACTTCTTCTCTGATATGAAGGGAGGGCCAAAAAAAATGTTATGTAGATTTCCAGGTCTCAGGGGCTCTGCACCACCAACCCCTGTGCTTTGTAAGTGATATCCTTATAGAGAAAATATTGATAAGAGAATCCTTGTAGAAGTTGTATTGGAAAAAAAAATCAGTATAAGAAAAGACAGAAGGATTTGTCTCATCAAAGAACACTATAGATCACCTGGACAGATAAAGGCAATATAGGAAGAGGAATTCATAAAAGGATCACAAGCCTGGAACAGTCATCATAGAGTGACTAAAGCAACAAGCCTCCTTGGGAGAAAAATAGGACGTGACATATAGCCAGTGAGTCAAAGCACTTTCACAAACTCTCCTTACACCAATGGAGATAGGCCAGTCTACTACCATCAATAGGCAGATGAGCCCAAGTTCTGGGAGTAACAGTGTCCCCCCCCAGATCTACAGGCCAAGCCCTTGTGTCCATTATCTATGAAGTAACCCCTGTGAAATGAGACCTGAACATTGCCTTTGCCTTGTTTCCTTTTTCAGAATTATTGCTACACTAGTATATCTGGATGGAGCTATAGTTATAGTTTGCCTAGATCAGCAGCTGATAAGCACTTAATAAATATTTGGTTGTTTGAGTCTATTCCTGTGGAAAAGAGAGAAAGACATGGACTACTCCATTACAGAATTACATGGATTTGAAATTGGTTGAATAGTTGAACTCGGACTGATCATTAATGATTCAATATCAACTTGAAGAAGATCTTTAATGGAGTTCCATAGTTTAAGAAGGTTCTTGAAATCTGGAAAGTAAACATAAGGTAACTAGGATGCTTTGATTATATGTCATAGGAGAATTAGGGATGTTTGACCTGGAGGAAAAAAAAAACCATAGGAGTGTCATATAACACTGTCTTTAAATATTTGAAAAGCTATCATGTGGAATAGAGATAAAACATTCTGTTTAGCCTCAGAATATAGAATCAGGAGCAACAGATATAAGTTGGAAAGATACAAATTCTGGCTTGATGTCAGGAAAAACTTCTTTATGACTTGAGTTGTATACATGTAGAATGGGCCATATTATTCTGTGACTCCTATGGTCACACAGCTTAGCAACAACTTGCCAAAGAGCACAATGCAATGTCAGAACCAGGATTAGAACCTAAGTCTCCTGAATTCCAGGCCAGTGCTCTTGCTACCCTCCAGTGTCATGTTCTATTTTATTTGGATCACAATTTAACTAAAATAACTGCACATTTAATTAACTGGGACAATGAACTACAGATACAAAGGAACATCATTAGAAACAAAGAGGCTCTATATTTGATTAAGGATGGAAATACATAATTGTTATTCCATCTATAAAATAATTTAAAGGTATCAAAGATCTTTAGTTATTACCCTTCTATTATCCTCAAAATATTTTACAATTGAAGGCAGATTAATACATTCAATGATACTAATGTGAATTTCACTGTCCTCCTACAAGGTGCCCTAGTTTCTATAAAGCATGTCATTCTCCTGGTAAGTAACAGGACAGGAAGATTTTTTTTTTCCCTTAGGAAAAGGGAACACTTTCCCTTGAATTGCAGTATAAGGCCCTGTACTCTAAAGAACAGCAACTGGGAAAGAGAAAGGAAGAGCTGAAATATTTTCTAAAGGAGATAAAAAACAAAGATCTATTCCATGGCATCATAAGTACTGGTATTTCTGTCCCCACGTGCCTTATGCTCAGTTGCAAAGTATGAATATATGATGAATTGCCACTAATTGAATACACAGTCTTCTGGCTCCTGTCTGAATCAGTTTTATATGTATACAGATATGTATACAGATAAACAAAAACTTTATAAAAATTGTGTGTGTGTGTATCTGTGTGTGTGTGATGGCCAAAGTCATATCTGAGTCCCTGGAGATTTGAAATCACTCTCCATTCTTCCTGGGCAAAATGTTTAAGGGAATAAAGTTTCACCAATATGCTATCAAAGCCTGTCCTCATCTCTATTAATGTTGATGCATTTTTTGAAAATTTTATTTAATTAGATGATTTAGAATGTTTTTCCATGGTTACAAGACTCATGTTCTTTCCCTCCCCTCTCCCCACTCCCCTCCCATATCTGACGAGCAATTCCACTGGGTTTAACATGTGTCATTGATCAAGATCTATTTCCATATTATTGATATTTGCTCTATGGTGATCATTTAGAGTTTTACATCCCCAAACATATCCCCATCAACCCATGTGATCAAGCAGTTGCTTTTCTACTGTGTTTCTTTTCCCACAGTTCTTCCTGTTGATGCATTTTGATAGGAGAATTATCCCATCTCTCTGTATCTAAAAGTTCCACTTCTCCATATAAAATAGACAAGAAAGGATAGAACTGAAGACCATGTCCTCATTAATGGTTTACAACTGTTTCTATAATCACATAGGTTTAGAGACAGTTTTAATTCACACACTATTTGATTACAAACTGTGAAGGGAAAAAAAAAGATGGCATATATTAGGCTGAGAAGAACAAGTTTCTTCTTTTAAATTATACCATTCAGCTACAAGCATGTTTGCCCATAAATTTTCAAGAATAGCTTAAATCCTTTTGTAAATAGAGAACAACTTTGATATTTACTTCTAAATGCTTTGACAATCTGCCATATTAAATTGAGGTGTAAGATTAGTGCTTTCCCCAAAGAGAAAGTGCAAGTGGCAAATGTCTATAAAACGCTTTTAAAATCAAAGAACATTAAGCATCACATATTGCTATAAATAAATGCAACAGCAGGAACAGGAGAACTTTATAGCACTCAGAGAATTTTTATATATTACTTGCATGTATTAATTAGGTGCCATTTTAGTGACAACATTAAAACAATTTAAACCAATGAAATAACATAATATTCAACTGCACATTTCAAAATAAATGTCCTATAAATGGTGATCAAATCCATTTTGTCTTCCCTGTTGACTTTAGAAGTCCCATATCCCAACAACTCTCCAATGACCATAATTATGCAAATTCTAAGTCATTTTTCCATTACTTGGAGAATAAAAACAAAAATATACTTAAAAATAATGATGCATAAATATATGATATTATTATTTTCAGAGTATTCATAGCTTTAAATTATCTCCAAATCAGTGTGCTTAACTCTATAGACAAGCATTCATCCCTATCAATGCTAATGAGACAATACATCTCAGTTAAATCAACAAATCCATGGTGAGTATATATATAATGTCTAAAACACTGTGGACAGGTACTAGTGAGAACATAAAGACACATGAGACATGGTCTTAGTCTTCAAGGAAATTATAAGCTAATGGTAAAATCTCTAAGTCTGCAAATAATTATAATGAAGGCAATAAAAGAGTGATGTAAAAGAAAGGGTTTGGGCTTGAGAGCAAAAGATCTTATAAGAAGATCCAACAAAGGAGGCGGGGAAGGAAGAGACAGGTAGGAGAAGAGAACAATGTCATGAAAACCTAGAGAGGAGAGTACACATAGGAGAGAAAGGTAACAAACAATATCAAATGATGCAGAGAGATCAAAAGGATAAGGATTAAGAAAGGTTCATTAGGGCTGAGGAAAGGGGACTGGTTTCTTTGAAGAGAGCAGTTTCATGGACAAAGATTGGTATCTTTGGAGAGGGGTGTTCATTTAAGGTCAGAAAGCACATTGGAGGGTGTCCATAAGCAAATGAGAGAACAAAAAGTGAAGGCAATTAGTTTTGTTTTTTTTTTTAACTTTTCAGTTTAACTGAGAAGGGAAAAAGAAATGAAGGAAATTCATATCAGGGATGGGCATGTATGTCAAGTGAGGTCTGTTAAGAATAGAAGACATGAACTTAACCCCAATTACCCAGGCCTAACCACTCTTCTGCCTTGGAACTGATCTGCAGAATAGATTCTAAGGCAGAAAGTAAGGGTTTTTAAAAAGGGAGGGGGAAGAGAAAGTAATGGCAGTGGTCTTTAAATAAGCTCTGGATTTTGAAATGAAAAAATGGTTTTTAGGGTACTACTCAGGGTTTATGAAATATAATAAAAATTTAACAATAAAAAATAGAAGACATAATTGTATTTGTAGGCAGCAGGGAAAGGAGCCAGTAGATAGGGAGAAGCTGACTATTAGTGCATAGTTGAAGGAATCTGCTGGAAAAGACAAGAAAGGATTGGATCAAAGGTGTATATAGCATGATTGGCCTTAGTAAAGAGAAGGGTCAATTCTTCATCCAAGATAAAAAATATAGTGGATGAACATGTCTGATTAATGTAAGTTAAGAAGGAAGAGAGAAGAGGGGACTCTCAGCAAAGGATTCATTTTTTTTTCAGTGAAGTATTAAGTAGAGTCTTAAGCTAGGGCCTGGAGAAGGACCCATAAAAACAAAGTTTGGAACAGTTACCTTGGAGAATTAGATATCTGAGTAAATTTCATTCAGTCATTTGACTCTTCATACCCCTACATCTGGGGTTTTCTTGATAAGATTTGAAACAATTTGCCAATTCCTTCACCATCTAATCAATTAGGGCAGTATAAACAACTTGCCTTACTACAGCAAGTACCCATTTAAAATAAGATAACATAAATTTGTAGTAGTAGATCCAGTTATCAGTTTTGTGACTTTCTCTAATTCTTCTGAAAAGGGAAAAGGGAAAGGCAAAAAACTGCCGATGTTCATTATATCAACAAAGAAAGAAGTCATAAAAAGTAGCCAAAATATAAGAGGAGTAGCAGGAGAGACCTACATTTTACAATACAAAATCCAAGAAAAAAGTCATTCTGAGTTCATGGCCTCAGATATCTAAAATGTAAAAAATATGGTTAACAAGAAATCTAAAATAGAGAATAGTAATATAAAGATCTACTAAGGTAATATTGGTATGGCACTTAGCACAGTTCCTGGCATACAGTACTATTCAAAGTAATTCTGTTTGCAGTAGATTCAATCAGCAGTTTTATGCTAAGTGAATACCTATTCACTAGTAATTCACCATTCTCAAGGAAGAAAATCTAACATCATAGATTTCACCACAACTAGAATATAGTTCTAGAAGCGTTTACCTTATTCAAAAGTAATGGAACAAGGCTGATGTAATATACTTCTGGCCAGCTGGCTAGAGTATCATCTTGATGGGTTTTCTCAATGAACTTTTTGTGTTTTTGGGGTGAAAAGTTCAGAGAGCACAATTTCTACATCCCTAAAATCAGGTTCACACAGTCTAAATGCTCTTTTCAGTTCCTTCAAACATTTAAATGGTTCAGATATAAATCAGGGCATCCTGCATTTCAGCGAGTCTAAGTCTTGGGTGGTAAAATATGTAGGCACTTTTGCATGCAGTGTCCCTAAGTCTGGTGTCAGTTTGGCAAAATCCCTGAGAGGCATGATTTTGTGTGTGTCCAGGACTTCCTTAGGTTCATAACTGGTTTGTTTGTCTACCATAACTTTGTTATTGCACACTGTCATTGCTACTGCTGTTGTTAAATTAGATGTCTCAGTGCCCTTGCTCATGTTTGTGTTGTCTGTAGCCACCTCCCCAGTCATTGTCTCAGGCCCATTCCCCAGGTTCCCGTTCTTCCTCATGCTATATTCCTAGAACATCTTAATTATAATTGGTATTTGAGAAAATAGTATTTCTAGCTTGTTGTCCATTATTTTGTTCATAGCCTTCTTTCCCAAGATTATCTTAATTCCCTTTGTGATATATGCACATGCCTTCCCAATAGCCACTAGAGCTACATATGCTTGTGGTAGAGTCTGCCATAATGTTGATATTTCAAATGGCAGTTTGTTACAGTACTGATTGATATTGAATATAGCCCCAATTGTATTATTAATCATGCCAGTGATGGTATTGTAGATGAAGTAGTACCCCCAATATGCCAAGATGGATCCCACCAACATTGTCCAAAATAACTTTTGAATCATTTTGTTTTCTTGTTATAGCCGTCCCTCTTTGTTAATATGTTTTTTCTCTATGTACTGCCTCCCTGTATACTTATGTCTGCCATGCCCAGAGAGTTCCAACTATCAAAGAATGGCAGTTGGTAATAGATCCTTCTAAGCCCTGGGGTGCCACTTGTAATAGAGGGGCAAAAAGAGAGAGATTTATGATAAGAGAAGAAAGGTGATAAAGGAAATGGAGTCTAACTCCTCTAAGGCAAGGACAGAGTGAAGAGGTGATGTTGATAAGCCAAGGGAGAGAAAGGAGAATGGGTTTGTCTTTTCCTCTTCAGCACTCTCTGACAACCCCTCCCCCCATGGCTGCCTTCACTCTTAACTGCTGGATTCTTTGAAGGATCTTGTTGATGAGTTTCCCTCTAGTAACAGTTTGAGTGTATTTGAGGGAAACAAAAAGGGAAAAGGGCAGATGAAGGAATTGAGGTTCAAGAAGAAAGGAGGGTGAAGGGTCCCTATCTAACTAATACCCTTCTCCCCACAGTCAGGTTAATCAGGTTTTGGTTTATCTGACCCCTTGGATAGGAGTAAAAGGACTCCGGTTCTTGGCTGCACTGTAAGTGTCCCCAAGATCAAAGATCAAGTTCAAGGAGGGTGATAGAAATCTTTATTAGTGGACAACTTATGTTTCAAAGTTCTGTCCAAGTGGCTTGTTTTCTTATGAAGGTCTAGGATCAGGAATCACAGAGAAAGATCACTGGAATGGAGATTAGCTGGAGCCTGCTTTTCTGGTGTGTTTTTCCAGACTGAAGTTAATTTCCCAACTGCCGAATCAGTTCCCTTCCTCCTCTCTCTCCAAAGTTCTGAGTTCCTTTTCACCTATCTGCCACTGCTGTAGAATTCTGCAGTTCTTTCAAGTTCATTTCTTTCCAATGTTTCAAACCTTCTCTTACACTGAGGAGGTGAAGGTGGGGAGAGAGGAGCTAGATGGATTAGTGCAGTGATGGCAAACCTTTTAGAGTTAGAGTGTCAAGCCCCATTCCCACCTCACCCCTGCTTTACCCTACAGAGAAGACAGAAGAAGCACTCCCATTGGGCTGCTGGGCAGAGGGGTAGGTGATGAGAAACACATGTGGAGAAGGGAAGGAGAGTGACCTGAGTACTCTGCTCCCCTCCATCTATGTACTATGCTATGAACTCTGCTCTCCTCACACCTAGCTCCTCTCCAATCCCACCATGGGAATTACCTTGACCATAGACTCAATAGGCTTACATATGTGCCACACACTCACATAGCATATAACACCTCCCTCCTTAGCACCTTACCCCAGACAGAGGAGGGAAGAAGTGCTCCCATTGGGCTGCTAGGCAGAGGGGCATTGGAAATGAGGAATGTCCTCAGGTGCATGGAGAGGGGGATGGCAACAGCCCCACCCCAGTCCCTCTAGCTTTCTAGTAACGAACTCTGGTGGGCAACTGCAGACCTGACCACAGGACTCTGCATGTCCATTTTGGTATGCATGGTATAGGTTTGCCATCAGTGGCTTAGTGGATAGAGAAATGGACCTGGAAACAGGAGGTCCTAAATTTAAATCTGGCCTCAGAAACCTGCTTTCTGTGTGACCCTGGGCAAGTCACTGGATCCCCATTTCCTATCCTTTACCACTCATCTGCCTTAGATTGGTTCTAAGATGTCAGGTAAGGATTTTTATTTTTTAATGTAATGGAATAGGTAAAAAGGTGAGGAGAAGAGGTAGAAGTAGAATATTAATGGTATTAAGATATATTCTTGTGAGTTAATAGAGAGTTTTAAAGGAAAATTGTAGTTAAGGGCATCTGAAAGGTCAGAGGAGTCAGACAGAAAAAATAATATTATCATTTAGATACCTTTCTAACAATTGCAAACTACCTAGACAGAAAGAGGACATTGATGAAAATGGTAAGGAACAGAAGGAACAGAGCAAGCCAAGTGGAGGCAAAAACATTAGTGATGGGGAACTTCAATTATCTATATATTTGCTTTAATTCTTTTCTCTCTGCCAAAATCAAAGTAACTAATAACTTCTAGATTTCCCTCAGTAACAGTTTAAGAATTATTAACTAGAGGAACAAACAAGAAAAAAATTATATTCTAGAACTGAGTCTCACCATTAAAGAGGAACCAGTTGCTGAGGGTAGTGAATCTTGAAAAAAGTGAACATTCCAACTTGGAATTTTGTAATATTGGAGGTGGAGAAACGGATTTGGGAATAATGTGGCATGCACATTAAATTAGAAGAGAATGGATTTCAAAGAGTTCTTCAAAAGTACTAGTAATCAGGGAGTCAAGATGGCAGCATAGAGGCAGCAAAAGATCAGACCTCTCTTCCAAACCAATTAAAAACAAAATGCTTCTAGGGGACTGAAAACCAAATCTAACAAAAGGACAGAGCTAAGGAAGCCTCCTGCTGGACTCAACCTAAAATGTACTCCCCAAAAAGCCTAAATTTGAGAACACTCAGGTTTAAGGGGAAGGAAGAAGGAAGGTCCCAGGACCCCTCCCCCACCTATAATACTGAGCCTCCAGCAGTGACTGAAATCTCTGGGCAGGCAAGGGTGCTAGTATGGAGGGAGTACCTTGTGGGCAAAGGTATACCAAGCTCAGGGCTTTAAACACAGGTGGCAGGAAGGCAACTGGAGGAGAAGCTCAGAGAAGGCAGCCCAACTGCAGCTGAGACACTCCATATGGCCCCTCCCCCTCCTGAGGTTTTGGCCTCAGGGCACATCCAGTTCTCCAAGATCAACTCCTCCCTGGCTTAATCTAATCAAGCCTTCATAGGGCAGGGAAACTCAGGCTCCAAAACCCCTCCCCCACAGACTGCTTTGAGAGCCTTGCTGATCAAGCTCAAGAGTGAGGGCTGCAACTACTATAGAACACCCTAATAATAAGGTGGGAAGCCCAGCTCCTTTTCAACTTCTGCTGACAGTTGGGAAAGATCTGACATCAGGACTAAACCTGACCAATCAACAGAGCATATATGAAGTCCCTTCAGAACATAAAAGCTCAAATAAGAAGAGCAAAACTACAGGCAACTATGGGGTAGGGGCGGGGGAAGAAGGGGAAAATATGAGCAAACAACATAAAAAGAAAAAATAAATTACCATTGACAGCTTATATCCAGGCAATGAACAAAGAGTAAATGAAATAGAGGAGGATCAAGGAACACCAAACAAAAACACAGAAACTCCAGCAAATTGGACACAGGCTTTGGAAAAACTCAAAATACAATTCAAAACACAATTAAGAGAGGCTAAAGACAACTGGGAAAAGGACTTAAAAAGCAAATAAGTCATCTGGAAACAGAGGAACTTGAAATAAAATGAGAAAATACTGTCTTGAAAGGCAAAATAAATTAGCTTGAAAATGAAGCAAAGGAGATGAAAGATGAGGCAAAGAGAATGAAAGAAGACCTCCAAAGAAAATCAGACCAGAAGGAGAAGGATGACCAAAATGCCAGGGATGAAATTTAGTCTTTAAAAATTAGAATACAACAATTAGAAGCAAATGACTTCACAAGGCAGCAGGAAACTATAAAACAAAATCAAAAGAATGAAAAAATTAAGGAAACTATGAAACACCTCATCCACAAAACAGATTTAGAAAACACGTCCAGGAGAGACAACTTAAGAATCATTGGTCTAGTGGAAGACCACAACAAAAGAAAAAGCCTGCACATCATTCTATAAGAAATTATTGACTTCTGGGTAAGCATGGCTGTAGAGTAGATGTGGCTTGCTTCCTCTCCTCAGACCCAATGACACAGACAAACCTCAAAAGACCCTCCCAAAATAAAAAAACAATCATTCTCATTAGAACGGAAAGACCCCACAACAAGGCAAAGCTCTGAAGATAGGTGGGATTCCGGCATCTTCACAATATGAGGGAACAAAAAGCTAACCCACCCTCCCCTCCCCCACCAAACAGCCAGAGCCAGAGTTAAAGTCAGCACTGGCCAGAATCAACAAGTGAGGGAGGGGCACCCCAGGACTGAACAACAGGAAGCCCCAGGTCTGGAGACCTGAATAACATAAGGTCCTTCTCCTGAGAGTACTAATACCCAAAACCCCAGCAGGTAGGCTAAGGGAGCACAGATCTTGGGCTCCCAGAACTAGCGCGCTATAATCACCAAGTGCACGAAGGTATCTCCTGACGTGAGCGAGGGGCACCGGCAGGTCTTGGGAGTTAGCTAAGACCACCAAAGACTTTCACCTGAGAGCATTAACTCCCAAAATGCCAGCAGGCAGGGGAGGGCAGTCCCTGTGCTTCCCCAGGAAGGCAGCACAGCTGCAGAGAACCTAGAATTATCCTGAGACTAAAGCCTTGACCATTAGACCCTTATACTGAGAGCAAGTACTACTCATTCAGATTTCTGACTGGAAAGGAGAGGAAGAAAAAAACAAATAAAACACAAGAGATGGCAAACTGCACCCAAGAATCCCAACACCCCAACACCAAGAAAAGCAAGAAGAAGGGGTGACTTTGGATACATTTTATGGAGGGTAAACACAAAAAAAAACAGAGGAAATAGCAGAAGAGCAAGCACAAACAAATGTGCTAAAACCTTCCAAAAGAAATGGAAATTGTCCACAAGCTCCTGAAGAATTTAAATTGGAAGTTATCAAAAAGATAGAAGCCTTCTGGCAGGAAAAATGGGAAATAATGCAAAAGGAACTCAGCAATCTGAAGCACGAAAAAATGCAACTACAGAAACAGCTTGAAGCCTCAAATAGCAAAATAGACCAAACTGAAAAGGAAAACCAGGCTTTAAAGTTCAGAATCAGGCAACTGGAAGACAATGATCTTGCAAAAGAGCAAGAATTAATAAAGCAAACCCAAAAGACTAAGAAATTAGAAGATAGCATAAAATATCTCACTGACAAGGTGACAGACCTGGAAAATAGAGGAAGGAGAGACAATCTGAGAATAATTGGCCTTCCAGAAAAGCCAGAAATAAATAGTAATCTCGACGTAATAACACAAGATATCATCAAGGAAAACCAGAGATTCTAGAACAAGGGGGAAATACAGCCATTGAAAGAGTTCACAGAACACCCTCTACACTAAATCCCCAAAAGACAACTCCCAGGAATGTAATTGCCAAATTTCAAAGCTTTCAAGCAAAAGAAAAAATCTTACAAGAAGTCAGAAAAAGACAATTTAGACATAAAGGAATGACAATCAGGGTCACACAAAACCTTGCAATTTCCACTTTGAATGACAGTAAGTCATGGAACATGATATTCAGAAAGGCAAGAGAGCTGGGTCTTCAACCAAGAATCAGCTATCCATCAAAACTGACTATATACTTCCAGGGGAAAGTATTGGCATTCAACAAAATAGAAGATTTCCAAATTTTTGTAAAGAAAAGAACAGAGCTCTGTGTAAAGTTTGATATCCAAACACAAAGAGCAAAGAAAACTTGAAAAGGTAAATATGAAGGAAAGGGAAAAGGAGAAAAACGTTATCTTTTTCTTTTATTCAAACTCTCTTCTATGAGAACTACATTTATATCAAATTATATATATTAATATGTGGGGAAAATAATGTGTAACTCTCAAAAATTGTATGCATCATTAGAGTAGTTAGAAGAATCATGCATAGGGAATAATTGGGGCATTAAGACAATATGGAGAAAGGGGGGTGAAAGAAAGAAAAAGGGAGGAGGTGAATCATTGATAGTACTAAGATATACTTCAAGAAATAGAAAAAAAAACTAAATAGAATAATCTTTCTCACACAAAGATACACATGGGAAGGGGAGGGGAAGAAATTTCCTATAGGGAGGAAAGGAAGAAAGTGCTAATTGGTATTACTTAAACCTTACTCTCAGTGAAATCAACTCTGAGAGCTTAGAACATCTATATCCATTGGGATCCTGAATTCTATCTTATCCAACAGGGTAAGAGAGAAAGGAAAATTAAGGAGGGGTAGGGGGGAAGGAGTATAAAAAGAGAGGGAAGGTGAAGGGAGAGGGGAAGGGAGCATTAAAAGGGAGGGGCTAGAAAGGGAAACATATGAAGGGAGGAGACTAGGGGAACTGACCTAAAGTAAATCACTGGTTCAAAAGGTTATAGCTAAAGAAGAAAGGTCAGAACTAGGGGAAGATATCAAAATACCAGGGAATCCACAAGTGACAATCATAACTTTGAACACAAATGGGATGAACTCACCCATAAAATGTAGATGAATAGTGGATTGGATTAGAACCCAAAACCCTACCATATGTTGTCTTCAAGAAACACATATGAGGCAGGTTGATACTCACAAGGTTAGAAATAAAGGATGGAGTAAGACCTTTTGGGCCTCAACTGATAGAAAGAAGGCAGGAGTTGCAATCATGATATCTGACAAAGAAAAAGCAGAAATAGACCTGATCAAAAGGGATAGGGAAGGTAAATATATTCTGTTAAAAGGGAGTATAGACAATGAGGAAATATCACTAATCAACATGTATGCACCAAATGGTATAGCATCCAAATTTCTAATGGAGAAACTAGGAGAAGTGAAGGAGGAAATACACAGTAAAACCATATTAGTGGGAGACTTGAACCAACCACTATCAAATTTAGATAAATCAAGCCAAAAAATAAATAAGAAAGAGGTAAAAGATGTGAATGAAATCTTAGAAAAATTAGAGTTAATAGACATATGGAGAAAAATAAATAGGGACAAAAAGGAATACACCGTCTTCTCAGCACCACATGGCATATTCACAAAGATAGATCATACACTAGGTCACAGAAACATGGCATACAAATGCAGAAAAGAAGAAATAATAAATGCAAACTTTTCAGATCATAAGGCAATAAAAATAATAATCAGTAAGGGTACATGGAGAGCCAAATTAAAAATTAATTGGAAATTAAATAATATGATACTCCAAAACTGGTTAGTTAGAGAAGAAATCATAGAAACAATAATTTCATTGAAGAAAATGACAATGGTGAGACATCCTTTCAAAACTTATGGGATGCAGCCAAAGCAGTACTCAGAGGAAAATTCATATCCTTGAGTGCATATATTAAAAAATTAGGGAGGGCAGAGATCAATGAATTGGAAATGCAAATAAAAAAATGAGAAAGCAAACAAATTAAAAAACCCCAAAAGAAAACCAAACTAGAGATCCTAAAAATTAAGGGAGAAATTAATAAAATCGAAAGTGATAGAACTATTAAACTAATAAACAAGACTAGAAGCGGGTACTTTGAAAAAACAGACAAAATAGACAAAGTACTGGTCAATCTAATTTAAAAAAGGAAAGAAGAAAGGCAAAGTAACAGCATCAAAGATGAAAAGGGGGACCTCACCTCCAATGAAGAGGAAATCAAGGCAATCATTAAAAACTACTTTGCCCAACTATATGGCAATAAATATAGCAACCTAGGTGATATGAATGAATATTTACAAAAATATAAATTGCCTAGACTGACAGAAGAAGAAATATAATTCTTAAATAAACCCATATCAGAAAAAGAAATACAACAGGCCATCAAAAAACTCCCTAAGAAAAAATCCCCAGG
This sequence comes from Monodelphis domestica, assembly GCF_027887165.1. Taxonomy (NCBI): domain Eukaryota; kingdom Metazoa; phylum Chordata; class Mammalia; order Didelphimorphia; family Didelphidae; genus Monodelphis; species Monodelphis domestica. Next base: position 163,757,424 of record NC_077230.1, read on the forward strand.
GCCTGATGGATTCACAAGTGAATTCTATCAAACATTCAGAGAACAGTTAATCCCAATGCTGTACAAACTATTTGACATAATAAGCAAAGAGGGAGTTCTACCATATTCCTTTTATGACACAAACATGGTACTGATTCCAAAGCCAGGCAGGTCAAAATGGAGAAAGAAAATTATAGACCAATCTCCTCAATGAATAGAGGATACTAGCAAAAAGATTCCAGCAAGTTATCAGAAGAGTCATTCATTATGACCAACTAGGATTTATACCAAGGATGCAGGGCTGGTTCAATATTAAGAAAACCATCCACATAATTGACCACATTAACAAGTAAACCAACATAAATCACATGATTATCTCAATAGATGCAGAAAAAGCCTTTGACAAAATACAACACTCATTCCTATTGAAAACACTAGAAAGTATAGGAATAGAAGGGCCTTTCCTAAAAATAATAAACAGTATATATCTAAAACCATCAGCAAACATCATCTGCAATAGGGATAAACTAGATGCATTCCCAATAAGATCAGCAGTGAAACAGGGATGCCCATTATCATCTCTATTATTTAACATTGTACTAGAAACATTAGCAGTAGCAATTAGAGAAGAAAAAGAAATTGAAGGTATTAAAATAAGCAATGAGGAGACCAAACTATCACTCTTTGCAGATGATATGATAGTCTACTTAAAGAATCCTAGAGAATCAACTAAAAAGCTAGTCAAATAATCAACATCTTTAGCAAAGTTGCAGGATACAAAATAAACCCACATAAGTCATCAGCATTTCTATATATTTCCAACATATCTCAGCAGCAAGAATTAGAAAAAGAAATTCCATTTAAAATCACCCTAGACAATATAAAGTACTTAGGAATCTATCTGCTGAAACAAACACAGGAACTATATGAACACAACTATAATACACTCCATACAATTAAAACTAGATCTAAACAATTGGAAAAACATTGATTGCTCATGGATAGCACAAGCTACCATAATAAAAATGACATACCCATCGAACTACCAAAACACTTTTTACTGAATTAGAAAAAAACATAACAATGTTCATTTGAAAGAACAAAAGATCAAGGATATCCAGGGAAATAATGGAAAATAATGTGAAGGAAGGTGGCCTTGCAGGACCAGATCTCAAACTATACTATAAAGCAGTGGTCATCAAAACAATATGGTACTGGCTAAGAGACAGAAAAGAGGATGAGTGGAACAGACTTGGGGTAAGTGACCTCAGTAAGACAGTCTATGATAAGCCCAAAGATCCCATTTAGGGATAAAAATCCACTATTTGATAAAAACTGCTGGGAAAATTGGAAGACAGTATGGGAGAGATTAAGTTTGGATCAACATCTCACAACCTACAGCAATATAAACTCAGAATGGGTGAATGACTTGAATATAAAGAAGGAAACTTTAAGTAAATTAGGTGAACACAGAATAGTATACATGTCAGGTCTTTGGGAAAGGAAAGATTTTTAAGTCCAAGCAAAAGTTAGGGGAAAAAATCACAAGATATAAAATAAATAATTTTTATTACATTAAATTAAAAAGGTTTTGTACAAACAAAACCAATTCAACCAAAATTAGAAGGGAAGCAACCAATTGGGAAACAATCTTCATAACAAAAAACCTCTGACAAAGGTCTAATTACTCAAATTTATAAAGAGCTAAACCAATTGTACAAAAAATCAAGCCATTCTCCAACTGATAAATGGGCAAGGGAAATGAATAGGCAATTTTCAGATAAAGAAATTAAAACTATTAATAAGCACATAAAAAAGTGTTCTAAATCTCTTATAATCAGAGAGATACAAATTAAAACAACTCTGAGGTATCATGTCACACCTAGCAGATTGGTTAAAATGACAGCAAAGGGAAGTAAATGAATACTGGAAGGGATATGGCAAAGTTGGGACATTAATGCATTGCTGGTGGAGTTGTGAATTGATCCAACCATTCTGGAGGGCAATTTGGAATTATGCCCAAAGGGCACTAAAAGACTGTCTGCCTTTTGACCCAGCCATAGCACTGCTGGATTTGTATCCCAAAGAGATAATAAGGGAAAAGACTTGTATGAGAATATTCATAGCTGTGCTCTTTGTGTTGGCCAAAAATTGGAAAATGAGGGGATGCCCTTCAATTGGGGAATGGCTGAACAAATTGTGGTATATGTTGGTGATAGATACTATTGTGCTCAAAGGAATAATAAACTGGAGGAATTCCATGGGGACTGGAACAACCTCTAGGAAGCGATGCAGAGCAAGAGGAGCAGAACCAGGAGAACATTGTATTCAGAGACTAACACACTGTGGTACAATCTAATGTAATGGACTTCTCCATTAGTGGCAATGCAGTGATCCTGATCAACTTGGAGGGATCCATGAGAAAGAACACTATCCACATTCAGAGGAAAAACTGTGGTAGTAGAAACACAGAAGAAAAACAATTGCTTGATCACATGGGTCGAAGCGGATATGATTAGGGATATAGACTCTAAATGATCATCCTAGTGCAAACATCAACATGGAAATAGGTTCTGATCAAGGACACATGTAAAACCCAGTGGAATTGTGTGTCTGCTATGGGAACGGGTTGGGGAAGGGGAGGGAGGGAAAGACTATGATTCTTATAACAAAGGAATAATGTTCTAAATTGACTAATAAAATTTTCAAAAAATAAAAAAATAAATAAAAGACAGGAAAAAAGTACTAGCAATCAGTGGATGGACTAAGACTTGAAAGTAAGACTGTGATGGATAGGAAGCTCTCAGGAATAAATTCTAAAGACACAAAGAGAAACAATTGTGCAAAGACAGAAAAAAAAGAGTAGTTGTTTTAAGAGTCCAGAATGGATCCATGGGAATTCAGAAAGCAATTTAGACTTTTTTTAATGTTTAGAATCTGGAAACAAGGGCAGATTGTACTTTGGTGATCAAAATGTTATACACTTTGTTGTTGTTATAATTGCATGTCATCAGAATGTCTTTTAAAAAATCACATTTTTAAATTCAATATCTTAGCTACTATTTTTATAGTAGGTTTTACTTTAAATTACAGCAAAGTAAACAAAAACTTGCTGTAGACATTTTTTCCATAATAAACTTGATTATTCCCTTGCTCTAAAGAAAAGAATAGGAGTCTGTTGTGAACAAGATAAAAGGAGTAAAAGCCAGGATCAGAGACAGTAAGGTGACTGTTTATTCTTTTGTATCCTGGTAGTGATGAGATGAACAAATACTTACTTGTACAATATGTATTACTGTTTCTGCTTGTTGAATAGGAGAAAAAGGATAAAGAAAAAAGTGGCTACTAGTGTTTGAGGGTCACAACAAGTTAAAACAGTAGAGCTTCAATTACTGGCATGTTTCTCTTAAGAATGCTGACTAAGGAATTGTATAGTGGCTTCAGGGTTTGGACATGTCCTGTTGCTGAGTCTCCATTTCTAGTTTTGGTCAGCTATGGCCATGGAGTCTTCAGTCTGGGAGAGGAGTTCCCCCAGAACGTTGCAGCGCCTTAGATCTTCCAGTGGTCACATTCAATTTCTCATATACAGAAACTATCAGTTGCCCAACCCAGCACACAAGCCCATGCAACTGCCCCCTCACACTGCCTCATCAGAACACTCCTAAATAGTATAAATTTAAACCTGGTTTACTATTAAAATACCCTCCAATACCTACATAGATAATACAGTCTTTGATTATGACTGTGGAACGAGGAGATATGAGTAGCTGTTAAAGTTCCCCATAGGTGTCTGCATACCTAGTTAGGGGGTTATTTTCTCCATTTTGTCTTTCCCTGGTACCTACTCCTTAAAAGAACAAAATCCATGAAAACATATAATTGTTTCAGGGTTTTTATATTCCCTGGTTTGATAAGCACTAAATTCTGCAATAATTCAACCTACTATAGATTTCCTATTTTTCCTAAAGGTATATTAAATTATAGTTATTATAATGGAATACAAAAATGGGCAGGGGGGATGAATCACAGTTTTGGGTAGGCCTATTTACACACAACTAATAAGTGTCTGAAGCAGGATTTGAACTCAGGTCTTCTTGACTCCAAGAGTTCAGCACTGTATCCTTTATACCACCTAGCTACCTGAAGTTATATAAAGGTATCAAAGGTCTTCATTAGTAGCTAAATATTCTGTTGAAAAGACTTCCTTATTTATAAAGTATGGCTATAAAAGAACATTGGAATCAGAAAACAGGTTTTCTTCTAACAAACTGTGCATCCTTGGAAAGACATTTCAAAGTTTCATTCAATTTCTTCATTTCAAAAATTATTTTCATTATATTCATCATGAGATTGTTATTCAGATTAAATAAAATAATCTTAGAATCTGAGTGTCATATGGTTCCTCAGAGGCCATTTAAGAAGTGGAAGAGACCCAAGATGCATAATCACAACAAAAACCTTCTCTACAACAAATTTATTAAGCATTCATGCAGACTAATTAAAGACCTCCAGTAAGGAGGAATCCATTCAATGTCTCTGGAGTCAGCCCATTCAACTTTGAAATAATTCTAATTGTTAACAAGTTTTCCACATACCAGGGCTATAGTTGCTTCTTTGCAGCCATACTATATCTAGATTTAGAGGAATTTTTCTATTCAAGTCTTAAATATATCACATCCAGTTGGATTTTCTCCTTAGCATAGTCATAATAAAACTGGGCTCAACAAGCCTGAAAGTACTAAAGACACAAATGGACTAAAAACGGTGGACCAGACCACAAGGTTCAAAATGATGTTGAATCGTGAGAGAAGGATCCCAGTGTCCCCAGACCAGGTTCAACCCTACAACCAAAAGTGGAGGCTTTGTATGTGAATCTCCTGGATTATAATAATCACTGGCCTATTTACAGAAGTCAGTTAAATATTCATCCTAGGGGCACACTCACTGCCATCCTGGCAGCTCTCAAAGCAATATGGTCACACATGATACAAAAATATTTGGAAATTCCCTGAAAGACCTCAAGTATTATAGGTGCATCTTGTTAGTTCCAGATATTTGGGACAAACAGCATGTGAAAGAAATCATGAATATGCCCCTCGTGAAGAAGGGCGTCTCAGGCATTGTGTTCCTTCAGGAATCTGTGTGTGCCACTTTTGGCACTAGCCTGAGCAGCCCTTACATCATAGATGCTAGAGACCAGAAGATGAGTGAATGCTGCATGAATTTCCCATTGGAATGCATGGCTTCTGCCATGTTGTGCTATTTTTCCTGGCTCATGCAAAGAACCAGCTTTTCCTACAGAGACTGCCAATTAATGAACAAATGGACTGCCTCCTCTTGCAGCACCTTTTGCCACCTATATCAGGACAATTCTGGCCTTCAAGATCATGAGTTTCCAATTCAGACTTGGAGTCTCTATTATTGCTTTCCCAGTTTTGTCTCCAGTTATAGAATGTACTGGCTCCCATACCCCTTACCTTTCAACCTTTGGCATTGTGGGCCAGAAAATGACAGTCCTGCCCCAGAGATCACAGGGCAGCACTGAGGATCCCTATAATGAGCATTACCTCTGAGACACACAGAGCAAGCAGGAACAGTTTTCAAAGGCCACAGCTGATCACCAATCAGTGGTCAACTCTCGAGTGCTTCAACAGTGGTCTGTGTTGTTAGGCTCCAGCTGTGCCAAATAGGGTCCAGGAAGCAGAGCTGGGGCCATCCCAGAGTGACTGCCTAATGGCAGCCAACAAGTGCAAGGTGGCTCCCATAGCCCTGCAATCTCCCATTTTAAAAGGAAAACGCTGGGCCTGGACAAAGCTATCTTCTACAGCATCCACTGCTGCACCTCAGATGATACAAAAAGGAAGACAGACAGACAGCTACATCCTGGTGGTAGACTGTAGCCTAATGTTCCACAATGTCCAGAAGCATTCCTTCAGCACCAAATCCTGAACAAGATGCCCCAGTCCATCAGAAAAGTAGTCAAAAAGGTTTAAGCCATTAGGGGGCTGAAGGGAATGGATCCAGGCCTTATCCCACGGAAGAGCAGAGCTGTGCTGGCCTGTCTGGATACCAGTGTTTTGAAATCTGCAGGCTACCTGAGCAAACTGCTTTTATGTGGTGAGCCCAGAACAAGAAGCTCTGGTCAGCATTATGAAAGACATGAAGTGGAGAAGATTTGTATCACATTTACTTTTCTAATTTATTGTTTCTTGTGTTGGGAGTTTATTGGATGAGACATAAAGATTCAATAGTCTTAGTTTTAGAACTACCAAATGCATATATGATCAGACACTTTGGAATAAACTTTTGGTGTTGCCTCAAAAAAATCATTCAGTTCTCATTTTTAACAAAGATTTATAAACTAATAAAACATAGTTTTAGTACTCAAATTTCATTTTTTCTTAAATTTATATGGCATCTTTATTCCAAACATTTCATTTTTTTAAATGGCTTGAGGACTATCAGGTAAATGAGAAATACTGATTCCTGATTTAAGAAGCAGGTATACAAAGTAAATCCTTATAAAATACTGAAAGAATCATTTTGATTTGATATAAGCAATGAGCATAAACAGAAGGAAAAGAGAGTTGACATTCACAAATGTTTGTAGTAAATTGCTGTGTATCATCTACAGGTAAGTCTGCACATTATTTCTATAAGATGTTTTAGCAGATGAATTGTGACAGATAAATCTAAACACATTAGCTGAAAAACCTATTGTTAGTTTCATTGCAACATTAACACCTCTTGATACAATTGTTTCAGCTGGTTAGAAATTTACTAGCACACATGGCATACCAGCCTACATTTTCAAGACCCAGAGAGTATGGCACCTGAGAATATTATAGGGTGGAATAGGTCAGAGTTATTCACGAGAGGTTTTTTTTATTCTTCAGTGGGTATGAAATAAGATTAAGTTTGAGTAAATCAGATTGGAGGAAACTGAAACAGCTGCCTGGTGGGTTTAGTATATAGGACAATTGGCATATGTCAGGTCTTTTTACTGAATAATACAGACAGGATTTGTTAGCAAAAGAATAGAAGATTTGTAGCTAAGCAAAGACTAGAGTAAATGTTTAGAGAATACATTTTCCATGAAGCAGGATGTCAAATCTTGACATGTAAAGAATTATAATACCTGTTTTTAATATCAAATCAGTTGTGCAAAGAAGACAGTTTTTCAAAGCCTTGTTAAGTTGTAATTGTACTCTAATGCTTTGAAGAGTAACTTACCATTAATATAAATGATTATGATTAATATTAATAATATAGATCACATGTTACTTGCCAGGCAGAACATAAAATTGGATATGTATGGTTAAAGTTCCCAAAATTAATTTGAACCTCTACAGAAAAAGAAAAACTTTCTAGTTATTTATGATTTCTTAATGAGTACTTGCAACAGAATGATAGTGGTATTTTTTTCCTACATATCTTCTATTGTGGCACATATTTATATGGTAGTTAAAATTTCAAAAGCTCCAGTGATTGGTAATTAAGTTATTCTTTATACTATTACAAAGAAGTGGTTAGCTTTGTTTTCCCTGTTTTTATAGGCTAGGAAACAGGTTACAAAACATGTTTTTACAAGATAACATTTTTCAAACATATTGTGTTTTGCGTTGTTTGTTTGTTTGCTTGTTGGCAGTGTTCCATAATATTTTTATATGATGATTAGTGAATTTAACTGATATTATACAGAAAAGGATTTGGGCTCAGTTTAAGGGGAAAGGTTCTAATTATTATAGTACTTCAAAAAATGGAGAGGAAAATGATTATTTGGGGGTGAGTGAGTGGTTTTTGCTTGCCATTTAACTACTAATATACTAGTATCCTGTCTAAAAAGCTAGAAGGTCAGTCAATACATTTCTCTGCAGAAAACAATTAAGGCATTTTGCTTCAAACATTGGTATACTGATTGCATTTGAATTGTTTTCTTTAACCTGGAATTTATCAAATATGGCTAATTCCTGTTTCTCTAAAGTGTTGGAAAGCAGCCTCTCTCCCACTATTTCATCACTTTGTTTGATGTAATCAATCATTAACCTGGAGGTTATCATTGAGATGTACAGATATAAACAAACTCTCAGAAAAAGAAAGTTGAAACCAATGAGACAGGAAACTGATCCCATGGGCACTTCCCCTGCTGGGTGGTGCTGGGCAAATTAAGGAACTATGGTTGGTTCCTGAGATGTGATGGGAGAAAGCTAGTGGGAGGAATCTGCTTATAAGGCGAGACCAAGGGGCTGCTCACTCTGTGTCTTCCGGCTGGAGCTTGGAACCTGGAGGAACCCCTGTTGGTGGTGAACTTCAATGCATCAAACAGCAAATGGGGTGGTAACCTAATCTATTCTCTACCTTTTTCCTACATTTCCCTCTCTTTACTATCACTATTTTGAGGTAATGAAGCTACTAAAGCTACTGGCAGTCTCATAATTTCATTTTAACTATTACAAAAGCAATATAGAAAGGCTTGATGAAAATGCTAATTATCTTAATTACCTTCTCATAGCACCTCATCTTAAACACTAACGTTTGAAACAGAGTTTGTGTTTTAGATAAGATTTCAGTAGCAGATAAAGGTTCTCAAAGGTAGAAAAGAAGAGCAAGTGCATCTAGGAATAGAGGATGGCCTGTACAAATGTAGAGAAGGGGGCGTCATTAAGTTCAATTCAATTCAATAAACATTTTGTTGTTCAGTCATTCAATTCCATCCAATTCTTCATGACTACATGGACCATAGCATTCCAGGTTCCTATCTCCCCAAGTCTAAGTCCTACTGTGCCTCATGTACTGTACTAAACACTAGGACACAAAAAGAGATAAGAGGCAGTCCTTGCCATTAAGGAGTTCAAAATCTAGATGGGGAGACAATTTATAAATAAATATACACAAAGTAAACTATGTACAAGATAAGTAGAAAATAATTAACAGAGGAAAGTATTTTTTCTGGAAGTTGTATTGGGGACAGCTTCCTCTAGAACAGTGATGGCAAACCTTTAGAGAACCTTTTAGAAACTGCTACCCTCACACTATTTGCGAGCCTCCTCCTTACCTCAGACAGAGGAGGCAAGAAGCACACCCATTGGGTTGCTGGGCAGAGGGGTGGTTGAACTGAAAAATGTCCTTAGCTGTGGAGGAAAGTGGGAGAGGAGCAGCCCCCTCTGGCACATGGGCCATAGGTCTGCCAACTTGGCTGTAGAAGGTCAGATTTTAGTTGGAACTTAAAGCCAGGAAGGTTTCTAGTCAGAGTAAGGATGGAGTATCTTGTCTATAGATCATCAGGAGGATAGTGAAAAGTACAAGGCAGGGAATAAGGTGTAAGAAGACTGAAATAGTAGGAAAGGGTTAGGTAATGAAGGGCTTTAAATGCCAATCAGAGCATTTTGTATTTGCTTCTGTAGGCAACAGGCAACCAGGAGTTTATTGAATAAGAAGATGACATGATTGGACCTGCATTTTAGGGAAAACTGCTTAGTGGCTGAATGGAGAATACACTGGAGTGGGAGAGACTTGAAGTAATCAGATCCACTGAGCAAGCTATTGTGATAATCCAGATGTGAGAGGAAAATCAATAAGTAGACATGGTTGGATGAAAGGTAGGCAGCTGGGGGGACAGTAGATGATATGAAATCAGGTGAGAAAGGGTAGATTAGAGCCAGGTTGTAAAGTAAGTGAAATGCCATGCTCAGGAATTTGTATTTTATACTAGACAATGGGAAACCACTGTAAGTTTTTTAGTAGAATGATGACATGGTCAGGTCTATGCCTTAGGAAAAGTATTTTGGCATTTGAGTAAAGGATGAATTAGAAAGGAGAGAGGCAGAAAGGAGGGACACCAATTAGAAGGCTATTGCAGTAACACAGACAAGGGGTCAGGAATGCCTAAATTAAATTGGTCACCATATGAGAAGAGGGTGAGAGGGGATATATGTTGTAGAAGAAAATTTCACAGGACTCGGCAGTTGATGGGATATGAAAGATAGAGACTAAGAAGAACCAAAGATTTTTTCTAGTTTGTGAACTGGAGTGATCAGAAGATTATAGTACTACCCACAAAAATAAGGACATTTGGAGGAGAGGTGAGTTTAGGGAAGAAGAAAATGAATTCCATGTTAACTTGTCCAGTTTAAGTTGCAAATGGGACATTCATCTACAGGAGATGTCCAACAGACAATTGGAAATTGGGCCTAGAATTTATGAGAGATAGAATACTACTGGATATATAAACATAAGAATTACAAATGAACCAGATAATATTAACGAGGGAGAAAATAGAGAGAAAATGACCAAGGACAAAACCTTGGAAGAAATGCTTATGCTTAAGAGATGAAACATTGACTATTAGGCCCAAGAATGACTAATAAGGAAAAGCCAGACACTTAGGAGAATCAAGAAAGAAAAGTATGATTGAAGTCAAGGGATGATTAATTAAATGTCAAAAGTTGCTAAAAGTTTGCAGAAACTGAAGACTGAGAACTGAAAAAAGATCATCAGATTTAATGATGGAGATCACTGGCAACCTTCAGGAAAACCATTTCAATAGAGTGGGACTATGAAAAACTAGATTGCAAGGAGCTATACAGACTATTCTTTCTAGAGTTGAGGAGTGAAAGAGAAGGGATGATAATATGAAGGGATTAAAAGAACAAAAGAAGTTGTTTTGTAAAGACAGATTAAGACCTGAGATTTTTTATTGATTGCAGGAAAGAAGTCAGTAGATTGGGATAAGGGGTAGAGGGAAAGAAATAATCATTGGGGCAAGTTCCTAAATAAATTGGGAGGAAATGGGATCAAAGGCAAACATTGATGGATTAGTCTTGCCAAATTTTTTAGAGACTAAAGTAAGGATTAAAGATGCAAATAATATTTGATTATGGACTAGTGGAGATGAGGAACTCTTTACAGATGAGGTCAATTTTCTTAGTGGGAAGCAATGTAGTATTAGGTAGGTATTGGGTTAGGAATAGCACTGCTAATACTCCTCAGCATCTTCTTCCTAACTGTTTATTTTATTACCACTCCAATCTTAATCTTTAATAGTTCTTCTCATACACATCATAACTACCTATTATATTTATGATAACTGCCCAATTGCTTTTTTTGTAATTATGTTTTATTGTAACTTGACAATTGACAAATATGAATTTTCCAATTAAGAAAAACAGGATTCCATATAAATATGCAATGCTTTTTTAAATGGAAAGAAATTGCTCTAACTGCTCACTTGGGTTTTAAGAGAGTGAGCATCGGCTCACACTCATGAACGTGCCTAGTTGCGATGTTGGTGTATTTTTAAGGACAGAGATAGCCCACTGTAATGTGCCCTTATCAAACCACATATGGAATGTTCATTTCTGGGTTCTATATTTTACATAGGACTTTGATAAATTAGAGAGTGTCAAGATGACAAGTAGGATGGTAAAGGGTTAATTTCATATTATATTAAAGGAAGTGAGGATATTTAACCTGGAAAAGAGATAACTTACAGGGGAATTTGATATTTGTCTAAGTATTTGAAAGATTGTCATGTGAAAGAGAGATTAGACTTTTACTGGTTGAACTCAGAAGGAAGAACTAGGAGCAGCAATGGATAGAAATTACAGTTAGACAAATTTTGACTTGCCATAAGGAAATACTTCTTAACAATTAGAACCATCCCAAAGTAAAATACAATAATGTTATAATTAATGTTTTGTATCAGGGAGCAGCTCGTAATTGTACTTCACAATTTCCTCAATTTAATCTGGCCTATTTTCTTTCTTCTGGTGAATTATGTGCCTATCTCACTATTCCTCTACAGGGCCTGCTCTGATGACCTAAATCAGTTCAGTGTCACCTACAAATGAGAATGAGTGGAAGGCTTCACCACCTCTGTAAAATCCCATTACAACACACATAAGCACTGAAGCTGCCATTTTCTTCATGGCCATTATTTTGCTTATGATAGAATGAGATAGCACAACTACAGAACTTTGCAAACCATAAATGCCAGTGATTTTCATCTTTATCATCATCACTACTCATAAGAGTTGCCAGGAAAGAGAGACAAGTGTCCTGTGCATCCTATGATCCTATAATAAGAGATGTCTCTACAATTGTAATCAGGAAGACCCTGGTAGGGGTCCTTTTTCTCTTCTTCCTCTGTATGATCTCTCTAAACTCCTATAAGAGGGTAGGAGCCCCATTACCTTTTTTGATCCTTTTTCTTCTAAACAATTTAAGGATAACAGTAAATAAACACATTCAACCAAAACAGCAAAATTACTTTCTTTACCTCTTTACCTTCTCTCTGACATATTTGAGCTGCATTTATTTATCCTGGGAGCAGGGGGAGGAAAGGGGTACTCTCAACTGTGATTTCACTGGTGTAGAGAAAACCCAGTGAGAAAATTCCCTCTCCCTTTGCAGATCAACATTTACTCAATAATTTACAGTCTAAGAGAGTTGCCTAGAGCATTGAGCTGTTAAGTGAGCCCAGGCTCACAGAACCAATATGAGTAGGGAGAACTTGAACTCAGATCTTCCTTGGTCCTAGGTCAGTTCTCTATCTCATTCTACACATTTCTCTTTCCCACCTATGGTACTCAGGTTTCCAAATGTTGGTAAATTAAAGTCACAAGATTTTCCAATAACAGTATGCTGTAATAGAAAGAGTACTTGGCTTTGAATCAAGACCCAAGTTCAAATTCTGCCTCAGATATTAACTGTAAAAAGTGCCATTGAAGTCAAGGGTTGATTAATTAAATGCCGAAATTTGCTGGTAGTTTGCAAAGATTAAAGACTGAGGACTGAGAAAAGGCCATCATATTTAAGGACTGAGATCCCTGACAACTCTTAAAAAAGCCAGTTTAGTAAATGGGACTATGAAAAGCTAGATTGTAAGTGTGAGCAAGTTACAATCTTTCTGAGTCTCATTTTCTTCACAAGCAAACCAAGGATGATAAAACTTTTAGTTCATTTTCTCAGAAGTCCAATATGTAAAACTCTTTTGAACCTGAAAGGGTTAAATAACTATCAGCTCCCTAAGTTGAATGTGTAGCTAGCATTACCATTATACAGTCTGATATACATCCACCAAATAAAGAGAAACACACTCATGTCTAAGGAGAGAATCTCAAAATGAAAGGACAAAAGTATGCATTGGAAAAGACAAGAATGACTAGAAAACAATCAAAACAATCTTATCTGTTGCCACTAAGGCTCAGTATGAGAGAATAAAGCAAGGATTTGTTTTCTTTTGCTTTTAAAAAAATTTAAACAGACCAAGAAAATGTTTATGAAAATAAAGACAGTTTCTCCAGCTTTTTCAATTTTAATACATCATGGCACTGATAAGGGGGAAAAAAAACCCCAGGCTTTCCAAGGCTAATATTAAGAGTCACATGTTCAATTTAAATGAATTTCTGATAACTGTATCTATACATCTTTTAGACCTGGCCTTTCTTTTTCTCTCTGGTTTTGGACATAGGACTCCATTGAAATGTCCTTATCTGTCATAAAATTCCCTTGAGAAAGGAGTACAAGAACAAATGGCCCTCACCTACTTTTCCAGTACTATCTGTCGTTACTCCCCAATAAAAATCCTTTCTATTTTGTTCACTGATTTGCAGTTTAAAAAGCACCTTTTCATTCAATTTCACCACAATTGTGAGGCAGACAACATTTTTATCCTTAAATTTTATTTTTCTTTAAATTTAAAAAATTAAATCTTTAAAAACTATCATAAAATCAAAACATTCTTTTAATGTATTCCTGTCAATTGGCAACATCATCCTAATTCTGTTACTCTCTCTGTCTTGGTTCCTACCAAAATTCAAACCTTCCCCTTTGTTGTTGAGTTGTTTTAGTATCATTTGACTTTCTGACCTCATTTGGGGGTTGCTGGTCAAAGATACTGGAGGTAGTTGCTATTTTCTTCTCCAGCTCATTTGTGGATGAGGAAACTGAGGCAAATAGGTTAAGTGACTTGCCCAGGACCACATAGCTAGAAAGTATCTGAGGCTAGATTTGAACTCATGAAGATGAGTTCTTGACTCCTAGACTAGTACTTTATATACCGCATGACCCTAGGTACCTCTAACCCTCCTTTTTACTCTCTTCTCTTTTATGACACCTTCCCTTAAAATTTTAACTGTTAACTATTTAAATTTTCATTTCCTCAATAATATACAATTTCTATATTATCTTTTTTCTTATTTGTATCTTGTTTTTTAACTTTTTACTTATTCCTTATAATTTTAAGGCAATAAAGCATATACCTATTAAAATGTGATATTTTGAATTATTGGAGGTTCATGTCAAACAAAGCATACATATCCATAACTAGATTTACTACTTGGTCTTTCTCTAATAAAAATAATTTTTCCCTCAAAAAAATTCTAAACCTTTTCCTCAATGGCAGAGGTATTCTTCTAGATAGACAGATAAAGTATTTATCAATTTCTTACTGTGTGCCAGCCACTGCAGACAGAGGTGAGGAAACAAACATAATCAAGAGAATCCTTGCCTTCAAAGATCTTATATTCTAATAGCTGAAGACAATACACAAAGGAGAGATGGGAAATAAGGTACAGAAACTTGAAAGATCATAGTATGGAGATGGCCAGGAAGTGATGTAGAGACCTTGATGTAACTACCAAATTTAGAATTAGAAAGGACTTTCCTAAGTATCTCATCTAAACCCTTTATTTTACAGATGGGCAACAGAGACCCAGAAAAACTAAGACTAGCCCAAGGACATCAGTGGCACAGTCAGATTTTTTATTTGAACCCAATCCCTCTAACTTCAAATCCAAGGCTTTTTTTTTTAACTTTTCCACAGGAATTGAGTTTCAGTTCAAGTGAATTCAAGTGTAAATTAATTATGTAACTAAAATAACTAGCTATTGTGGATTTGGAATTTTGGATTCTTAGAGAATGTAACTTTGTTCAGTGACTCATTTAGTATTGACATCAAATGAAATGTAAGATAAGAGTGCTTATGTCCATCTAAAGTGTTCATTAATGTTATCAAAGATGTTTTATGCAGATAAAATGATTTCCCAACAATGATAAAATTTTTTAAATACTCCTATTTTTACTTAACAACATATTGATTATATGTGAATCCCTGAAAGCTAGCCACCCTAATGAAACCTACTACAATATAAAGTCATCTAGAATGAAAAAATAAAATAATTTAAAAACATATTTTCAAAACTATGATGTGTTATTAGATGCCTTGGACAGGTATTGTCCTGACAATACACTGGGCCCCAGGTGAGCAAGAGGATGATATAGGTTAGATCCCATGTGGGAAACTCAGTATTCTCAATGATACAAAACTATTTGTCAAAACTATTAATAAGCACATGAAAAAGTGCTCTAAATCTCTGATAATCAGAGAGATGCAAATCAAAACAACTCTGAGGTATCACCTTACACCTAGCAGATTGGCTAAAATGACAGCAAAGGAAAGTAATGAATGCTGGAGGGGATGTGGCAAAGTAGGGACATTAATGCATTGCTGGTGGAGTTGTGAATTGATCCAACCATTCTGGAGGGCAATTTGGAACTATGCCCAAAGGGCAATAAAAGACTGTCTGCCCTTTGATCCAGCCATAGCACTGCTGGGTTTGTACACCAAAGAGATAATAAGGAAAAAGACATGTACAAGAATATTCATAGCTGCACTCTTTGTGGTGGCCAAAAATTGGAAAATGAGGGGATACCCTCCAACTGGGGAATGGCTGAACAAATTGTGGTATATGTTGGTGATGGGATACTATTGTCCTAAAAGGAATAATAAAGTGGAGGAATTTCATGGAGACTGGAACAACCTCCAGGAAGTGATGCAGAGTGAAAGGAGCAGAGCCAGGAGAACATTGTACACAGAGACTGATACACTGTGGTACAATTGAACGTAATGGACTTCTCCACTAGGGTCAATGCAATATCCCTGAACAACCTGCAGGGATCAAGGAGAAAAAAACACTACCCTCAAGTAGAGGACAAACGGTGGGAGTAAAAACACCGAGGAAAGGCAACAGCTTGACTACAGGGGTGGAGGGGATATGACTGAGGAGAGACTCTAAATGAACACCTTAATGAAAATACCAACAACATGGAAAAGAGTTCAGACCGAGGATACATGTGATACCCAGAGGAATCACGCATCGCCGTTGGGGGGGAGAGAAAAAGAAAATGATCTTTGTTTTAATGAATAATGTTTGAAAATGACCAAATAAAAAAGGAAAAAACTATTAAAATTAAAAGGAAAAAAACTATTTATCACCACAAAAAAACTATTTTTTGATATATTCTCTGAATGATATTTTATTACTTTGAATCATGGAATAATAGCATGATCTTGAAATAATCAAAATCACATTCCATGGAAAGGGTAATGAAAAGACATAATCAATAAAAAATAGGCTCAAGAATGTTACCAATGATAGTGTACTTGAAGAGTGACATAAATGACATTGCCAAAGACACATACGGCTGAAAAAAAAGTGGTGAACTAGTCATCTAGCAAGAATAAGAAACAACAGATGGACAAGACAAGCTGAGTGCTATGCTCATATACCCAAGAAATTAAAATAACCAGAGGAAAGCTTCCAGCATGGAGGTTTTTTTGAAAATACATGGTGAAGAGTAGTACAGAATGAGAAAGCATAGATGACTTTCCATGTATCCTAGTAGAGATAGTATCCTTATAAATGAAATAATGGACCCATTAAAATATTCCCACATAGTGGGTAGATAGAATCCAAAGAAGGATTCATTTAATCCAATTTCCTCAGGTAAACTACAAGGAAAGAGAAGTCCAGTGAATGGCCCAGTTTAATACATTAATGGTAACTAAGGCAGAATGAGAATACAGATCTCTCCCATGCCTTTCCTGCTCTGAATGAGTAGAAGTGAAAAAAGTACAGAGGTCCTCAATGCCAGAAATTTTTTCTTTTCCAAAGTGAAAAGAGGCAAATAAAGAAGAATCTGTGAAGGGAAGAAAAGATTCAAAGTATTTCCTAGTGTTGGAGCTATAACTCCAAATGCACGGACAAATAGGAATCATTTAGGTAGTATGTACCTAAAGATGTTTACTGATATTTTTGCTATATAGATTCAAATTCTAACAATTCGCTTCATGTGATATATGAATTTTGATGATTGTTTTTGTTTTATAAAATAGTAACTTCATGCACAAATTTCATTTCCAAGAGATTTATTGAGTTATCAATATAGTAGAATCATTCCAGTACATGAGCCTTCAGTTTTCTCTTCACTATAAACATATGCCTTCACCTATTTTTCCTTTCTTTTCAAACTTTCTTTGAGAAATTGTTTAAAGTCACCATGAAGAGATAAATACTGGGTTCTCCCTTCACCCCTTTCAATGGCTCTGGTTACATAGTTAATTCATTGCAACAAGTAATTATTATTTTTTTCATTGTAAGTTATTTATTTAGTCACTTTAGAACATTATTCCTTTGTTACAAGAATCATAGTCTTTACCCTCCATTCCCTCCCCCCACCCTTCCCATAGCTGATGCACAATTCCACTGGGTATAACATGTGTCCTTAATCAAAACCTATTCCCATGTTGTTGGTGTTTGAATTAGGATGTTCATTTAGAGTCTTCATCCCCAATCATATCCTCTCAACCCATGTAATCAAGCAGTTGTTGTTTTTTTTTCAGTGTTTCTACTCCCACAGTTTTTCCTCTGAATGTGGATAGTGTTCTTTCTTGTAGATCCCTACAAGTTGTTCATGATCACTGCATTGCCACTAATGGAAAAGTCCATTACATTTGATTGTACCACAGTGTATTGGTCTCTGTGTACAATGTTCTACTGTTCCTTTTGCTCTGCATCAATTCCTGGAGGTCATTCCAGTTCCATGGAATTCCTCCAGTTTATTATTCCTTTGAGCACAATAGTATCCCATCACCAACATATACCAGCAACAAGTAATTATTAAGCAAGACATTGTTCTCAGTATGGAGCGTGCAGATTCATACATACTCTCTGCCCTCAAAGAAATAATAGAGAAGCACAACTTATATACAAATCAGTACTACAACCAAAACTGAGTAAGGAGAGCATACTAACACTTGGCAGAAGAATTGGAAAGCTTCACAGAAGATGAGACACAAGGTAAGCCTCAAAAGAAAAAGAAGATCCTGAGATTGAGAAGATCAAGAACATTCTAGAGATGGGACAGCTTGTACAGAGGCATTGACCAAAAAAATGAAGTGTTAAGTGCAGAGAATAGTTTATAACCTTGTCCTGAAGGTGAATAATATGAGATATGACTGGACAGGTAAGTGGGAGCTAAAATGTCAATGTCCCTTAATATTGGTGCTTTATTATATGGCAAAGGGAATCCATTGAAGGTTTTGGGTGCCAGGATCATAATACCTTGCTTCTCAGGAATACACATATACTTCCAATAAAAAAAGCCAAAGCTAGAGCAGAATGGCAAAATCGTCTATAGATTCATACAGGATTTGAGAGCTGTAAATATGTAAAGACATATTTCATTATACCAAGTCCAGCTGCTATAATCCCTTCCATTCCAAGTCAAGCGAGATATTTTACCATGTTAGATTTATGCTCAGCATTTTTCTCGATACCAATTCATGAAGATTCTCAGATCTTTGCTTTTACCTGGGAGAAAATGAAGAGGCCATGGACTCATCTTCCACAGGGATTCACTGATTCCCCAAGCCAGTCCTTTCAAATTTTGAAAAGAGACCTTAAAACTATTACATTCAAGGAGAGTAAAATAGTAATTTTGTTGATGATATCCTCCTAGCATCACCATCTGCTAAAGTGTGTTTAAGAGATAGCAAGATTCTTTTGACTGAATTATAAAAATGTGGGCATAAATCTCCAAGGCAAAATTATAGTGGGTTTTGCCTTGAGTGTAATATCTTGGATTTGTATTGTCAGAGGGTTCCAGAAGTATCACACAGAAAAGAATAGCTGACATACAGAAACTGATTGCACGTAAGACCAAGAAACAACTCAAAGCTATTCTTGTAACAACTGTTTTCTGTATACAATGGATACCTGGATATAGTGAAATAATTCAGTGTCTAACAGACCTAACCAGGAATGCTGAACCAGAACCTCTGAAACTAAAAGCTGAACATTTACAAGTCTTAACTAAGCTTAAGGAAGCAATTTTATCTGCACCAGCTTTGGGTATCCCAGACTATAAAAAATCATTTCAACTCTTTGTAAATGAGACAAAAGGTATTGCTTCTGATGTACTAACACAGACTTTAAGACAAAGTTACCATCCAATTGGATACTATAGTTGTCAGCTAGATCCAATTGCTGCTGGTACAGTTCCTTGTCTAAGGGGGTGCAGAAACTGTAGCTGTGTTAGTCCAGAAGGCAGCTGATTTAGTTTTGGGATGTCCATTAACTGTATGTTCTTCACATCAAATAGAAGCACTAATGAGGAAATTTCATACTCAAGCATATTCTGATCAATGAATATCTAAGTATGAAATGATACTCCTAGGAAAACATCAAGTTGTGAAGATGTAGTGTATTAAATCCAGCTACCCTTCTTTCTGATTTGCCAAAGAATGGTGAACCACTATATGAATGTTTAGAAGTAGTAGATCTAGTGGATATGCCTAGGATGGATTTAAAAGACACTCCAATTGAAACTCCAGACTTGGTTTTATTCACTGATGGTTCTTCATATTTGTGTAATGGAATTTGATGTACAGGTGCTACAGTTGTCACAGAATATGAGACACTGTGGTATGGATCATTACCTAATAACCTTAGTGCTCAAGGTGAAGAGTTAGTCACATTGAAGCAAGCATGTCTTCTGGCTGATGGTAAAAGTGCAAATATTTATACAGACTCTTGATATGCTTTCTCAGTTTTTCATGCTACAGGACAGATCTGGAAACAACAAGGTTTGTTACCACATTGGGAAAACCAATTGCTCATGCAGAAATAATAACTGAGTTATTGGATGCTATCCAGAAACCTAAACAGTTAGCTATAATCCATTGTAGAAGACAAACTTATGGCAAGGATTCAGTCTCTAAAGGAAATCATAGAGCTGATATAGCTGCAAAATTTTCTACCAGGAATGTCCTAGTATATGTCATGAACCTGTCAACTATTGAATCTGATAGTCTAGAAAAAGCTTATGTAAACACAGAAATTCAGAAATGGAAGGAGAAATTTGGAGCAAGGAAAGAACATGGAATATGGGTTACAGATAATGGAAAACCACTTTTACCAAAAGACTTATATATCTATTTGTGTCAAGAAATACACACAAAAGGTCATTTTGGTACTCAACCTGTAATTGATTCTGTGAAAAGGCAATGAATAGCTCCTGGAATAAGTACTGTGGCAAATAAGATCTGTACAAGCTGTTCTATTTGCCAAAAATTCAATCAAGAGGCATTCAGATAGAAAGGTTTAGGTGGTAGACATTTAGCATACTGTCCATTTGAGAGTCTACAAATTGATTACATCAGCATGCCAAAATCTGGAAGATACAAGTTTTGCCTGGTAATAGTAGACAGATTGACCAAATGGCCTGAAGCTATTCCATCAAATACAAATATGGTTAGCTTTGTGTTGAAAGTGTTGATTAAGGGAATTATACTTAGATTTGGAGTACCACTAACCATAGACTCTTATAAGGGATCTCATTTCACCCAAGATATCCTGAAAAGAGTCTATGAGAATCTAGGAATAATACCCAAATATCATGTTCCTTATCACCCACAAAGTTCAGGTCAAGTGGAGCATGTAAATAGGGAACTCAAGACTATGGTGGAGAAGATATGTGCTGAAAATCATCTCAAATGGCCAGATAGTCTTCCCATAGCTTTGTTTTACCTATGTAATGAGACCAAGAGCAGATTTGCATATATCATCCTATGAAATGCTCTTTGGACATTCTCCACTACAAGCAAAAACTTAGAAGACAGTCTATACATCACTCTTAGGTGGAGATTTGTCAACTTGCTTCATACTTAAGTGCTTTACAACAATGACTCAAAGAATTACATGATATGAGAGCATTAATTCAGTCTGGTCCATTGAATTATTCTCTCCATGATTTCAAACCAGGAGATGTGGTATATGTTAAAAATTTTGCTAAAACATCAGCAACAAAAGAGAGTTGGGTAGGTCCTTACACCATTGTGTAAATAGTGTGTATAATAGTTAGGATTGTAAATTAATTGTATTATAGTGTAAGTATACATGTAACATATATGTAACATATGTATAAATATGAAGTGTGCACATGTGTGTTTTTGTATGTGTATGCTATATGTGTATATGCATGTGTGTAAATTATTTACATAGCTCACTTATATCTATTGTTACACTTAGTTTGCATAAATGAGTTTAATGTTTTGGTTTAATTTCTGTGTAAAAACTTATACAATGTTGTGTTTATTGTAATTTTCAAAAAAATTTCTCTAAGTTTGATGTTAATGTATTACAATAGTTTTAGAATGTTCTGTATTAGTTGATAAAAGTAGCATTTATGGGGGCAGCTGGGTGGCTAAGTGGATTGAGAGTCAGGACTAGAGATGGAAGGTCCTAGGTTCAAATCTGGTCTCAGATACTTTCCAGTTGTGTGACCCTGGGCAAGTCATTTAACCCCCATTGCCTAGCCCTTACCACTCTTCTGCCTTGGAGCCAATACACAGTATTGACTAAGACAGAAGGTAAGAGTTTAAAAAAAAAAAGAGTAGCATTTATGAGTTTAATGTTTGCATGGAAGTTGTGTTCATCTTTTGCTTTTGATGTTATTTGCTTGTTGTACTTTGCTTATGTTTGAAATTTGTGCTTGTTCATTATTTAATTCCTTTTCCCCTTTCCTTGTTAAAATCCCTAGAATAGGTTAGTATTAGATAGATTAAGATAGTTTAGTGTAGGTTGTTTGTTATTTTGGGTAGATATTTTAGTTTAGGTAATTTGTAAGTACTTTAGATTGTGCACAAATGCCAAAATAGTGTTTTCAACATGATTTAGGCTTTGTGCAAAGGGGAGACTATCAAGGAAAGATAGCAATTGCAAAATGATTGGCAGGAGTTAGAATCTCATGTGCCTACTGGGTCAAGGTTCCAAACAGTTGAAAGGGGGTTTTCCCAACTACCACACTTTCTCTGGAGGAGCAGGAGGAGTAGGGGTGTAGCTGAAAAGATCCTGATCATCTATCAACAACTGGCCTTTGAGGATTTCAGCTGGGTGAGAGAATATATCTAGTTGACCTGCTAGACAGCCTGATTGGAGAAAGACCTCTACCCTGCTGGGAGCATCTGTGAACATCAATTGGGACTTCTGGTTTATCAAGGGCTCTTGTGTGAGACTCTTACCCTGTTGGATTTAATGTTAAGAAGCTTAGTTATTTAGATTTAGAATAGGTATTAGGGGGGTTAATATCTGGGATAAGTGTTAGCAGTTACCCCTATTTTCCTTCTATTCCCAAGCCCTAAATCCCTTTCCCTGTTAATAAAATCAATAATTTTTATATGTTTCCCTCTGTACTACTATCCTTTCCCTCACCCAATTAATGTTTGTAATTATTAAAACAGATCTCTTCCTTTTTGGTTGATCTCTTTGCAGTACAG
Source organism: Monodelphis domestica (assembly GCF_027887165.1). Taxonomy (NCBI): domain Eukaryota; kingdom Metazoa; phylum Chordata; class Mammalia; order Didelphimorphia; family Didelphidae; genus Monodelphis; species Monodelphis domestica. The sequence goes on from NC_077230.1 coordinate 163,780,021, forward strand.
ACCTAATAGCAGTATTTTAATGGTTCAAAGGGTAGGCAAAGTTTCAAATCATTCTCCAGGATGGTTTAACCCCACAGCTCCATGAGCAGTGCATTAGAATGCCTATTTTCCCACAACTGATCCAGTGTTTGTCTTTTTTCCTTTTATGCCACTATAGCCAATCTGATGGTACCTCAGAGTTGTTTTATTTGTATTTCTCTAATTAATAATGACTTAAAGCATTTTTCATATAACTATTGATAGCTTTGATTTCTTCTTCTGAAAACTGCCTGTTCATATCCTTTGACTATTTGTCAATTGAGAAATGGTTCTTTATCTTTATAAATTTGAACCAATTCCTTTGTATTTGAGAAATGAAAACTTTATCAGAGAAACTTTCTATAATTTTTTTCCCAGTTTCCTGCTTTCCTTCTAATTTTGGCCATATTAGTTTTACTTGTACATAGCCTTTCTCATGTCAAATTATCAGAATTATCTATTTTACTTCCTATGATCCTCTCTAGCTCTTATTTGATCATAAACTTCCCTTATCCATATATCTGACAAGTAAGCTTTCTCATCCTTGCCCAATTTGTTTATTATTATTATTATTATTATTATTATTATCACTTTTTATGTTTAAATCATGGACACATATATGTCATTGGTTTATGTCTAGTTCTGCCAGACTACTTTCCAGTTTTCCCGGTACTTTTTGTTAAATAGTGAGTTCTTGCCCCCAAAGCCAAAATCTTTGACTTTACCAAACACTAGGTTTTTGTATTCATTTACCTCACATATTATATATATAATTTATTCAATTCTATTCATTATCCAGGATCAGATTGTTTTGATTACCACTTTGTAGTATAGTTTGAGATCTGGCACTAGTAGGCTGCCTTCCTTCACTTTTTTTTCCATTGAATCTCTTGATATTCTTGACAATTATTTTCTTCCAGATGAATTTTGTTAATCTTTTTTCTAGCTCCATCTAATGATTCTTTGGTGGTTTGATAGATAAGGCACTAAATAAATAAGTTAATTTAGGCAACATACTCATTTTTATTATATTGGCTCAACCTATCCATAAGTGATTAATATTTCTTCATTTATTTAGATGTCTTTTTTGTGTGTATAGAATGAGTTGTAATTGTATTTATGTAGCTATTATCTTTTTATATGTTTATGTTTTGAGCCTCTCTGTCACCATTGTAGCTTTTTGTGGTCAGGTTCTTTTTTGGTTTTTGCTAATTTTTCCAAACTATTTCTTGACCTTGGACTTTATGTTAGAAAAGAGTCTGCTTAACTCTGAGGAATGGAGTGACTGTCCCAAACTTTAGTAATTTTTGTCCTGATATTTACACATAGATCTGAAGGCCTATAAGTTCTCAGTGTTTCCAAATTGGTGCAATCCAGATACAGGAGTGGTCAATTGTTTCCTGTTCTGCACTCAGGTTCTTGCTCAAATAAAGTCCCTGCTCACTGATGATCATAAATCCTCTCCACCCTAGAACTGTAATCTGTATCCAAGTAGGGCCTCTGTTCCCTTGTGACTGCAGAAAGTCCTCTCTCCCCTAAAACTGTGATCCAGAATTGGGAATATGGCAACAGAGTTGACAAACAGTGCCTTGTCCTTGACTCAGTACTAGCTAAGGGTCTCCTAAAATCTCTTTCTGACCAACTATTTAATTTCCTTACTGTATTTGGGTGAAGAATACTTCCAGTATCACTGATGTTACCCCTACTACCTCCAAGACCCACAGCCCCTACCACTTGGGCAGTACCATGTGTATCTCCAACTCCAATGTCCAAAGATCTCATTTTATGTCCTAATATGTCCTGGGCAAGAAAATGGCTCACTGTTACTTTTTGTTGATTATGTTGCTTAGAATTTGATTTGATGGATTTTTAAATGTTGTTTAGAGGTAAATTTTGGGATAGGTCAACACAAATGCTCACTTTATTCCACTATCTTGACTCCACCTCCCAGTTAGGTAGCTTTTAAAGTTATCTAGGCAAGAGAGGATGAAGTCTGAACTAGAATGGTGGCTATAGGAATGGAAGGAAAGAGAGAGGGAAGAGAAATGCCATGGAGGTAAAAAGGATAAAATTTGGTGAATGAAGAATTAAGGATGACCCCTAGGATGTGAAGCTAAGCTTGATTATGCCCTCAAGAAAAATAGAAAAGTTTTATGGAGGAAGGCTTACTGAGGTAGATAGTTAATATTGTGTTAGAAATATTGATCTTGAGATGTCTATGGACATTCAGTAGACGATTGTTAATATATGACTGGAGTTCTAAAAGGAGTGGGGCTGGATGGTATATTTGCAAATCAAGATAATACTTGAACTCACAAAAGCTGATCAAATCATCAAAAGAGATAATGTGAGAGGGGAAAGGATCAAACTGGATTATGATTCTATTGGTTTTGATCCAATGTGGTATTTCTTATGTTGTTGGGCAAAATTGTTGATATTCTGGATGACACAGAAAAGTTCACAGGTATACAAATCATTCAGCATTATACTGGTAATTTACAGAAATATGAACCAAAGTACTACACACATTTTCTAATAGCTCAAGTTTGAAGACTTTTCAGAAACTTTTGTTTTATTTATATATATATATATGTATATATATATATATATATATACACACAACATATTTAAAGAAATAAAATAATATTTTCTTTTCATTGTAAGTTAAAATTCTGAGAGGTTGTATGCACTTAATGACATAAGTCTATTTCTCCCGATCCTTATTTGGTAATTCTGATTAAACTAATTTTCTTTGGAAAAGAACAAAACTTTTGCCCAGTATTTATACTGTAAATTAATTCTTTGAAAAGTATTTCTTGTCTAATAGAGAGTTAAAGTATGTGGGATATTTCTGACAATTTTTATACAGAAAGTATTTAACCTATTACTTTAGAAAATTATTTTAAAAAGATAATCAACCCTTTTTTATGCAACTGAATCCAATGAAACTAAAAATCAGTTTACAAACATCTACACAACTCTATAGTGTAAAACAGTCTTCTTTTAAGAAAGAAAATAAGATGTCCACTGATTACCTGTGTATGGTTTTCAAATGTTTCTCAAATTCTTCAAGTTTCTTCTGGTATTCTGCTGTAAATTTTAAAAACTCCTTAAGGATTGAAGATTTCAAATCAGGGTATGGGCAACTCAAAGTTTGTAACTCCAAAGGGAGTTCATGATACTGGTCAATTCTTTCTTCTGAAAGATGATTTAATGCCTGCAAAGAAAAGCTTCCATTCATGTAATTTAAATGAATTAATTTGTTTTCCCTTAACCCCAGTCACAAATGAAGTGATACTTTCATTATACTTACTTCTTCTATTCCACAATACACAACATCATTTTCCAAAAGCATTTGTTCATTGGTAAGTCTTCTAAAAATGATCTTCAATTGTTTCTTTACTAATTCAACCTATTTGATATTTAGTACAATTTAAACACAATATAAATTATTACACTTTAACCAATGATATGCAACAGATTTAACTATAAATGAATATGCAAAGATAGAGAGCTATATTCCAAGTTGTCTAACCTAATTTCAAGTCTTGCTTCTGACATATATTACTTATATGGCCATGGGCCAATTGCTTAACCTTTCAGGGAATTCAGGCAACAAATTGTTATTTGCATTAGTCCTTTAGAAGAGACTTCCTTACATTAATGAAGGCATAGGTCTATATGAAACATATACATTTATACTTAATATATGGGTATTTTGACAGTACGTTAGATAGCGTATTGATACATTTTACAGTTTTCATATTCAATACATGGATTTCCCTTTAAAAGAAAAAAACTAGAAATGAACTATAAAGAACTTGCAATACCAATCTGCTTTTTGCTATTCAGAACAAAGTTGACAAATTAAATCTTTAAGATAAGTAGGCTTTAATATAAATGAGTGTTGGAATTGATGTCTATTTTGGGACATATGTATGTATACATACATATTAACTCATATAAGATATGTACATATGCAAATAGATATGTACATGTATCTTGTGTACCTATAAAAACATTATATATGTGTGTGTATAAATATGCATGCATGAATATTAAACAACAATGGCATTAAGAACCATTACTAAGAAGAATAGGGTTGTAAGAGAAGAAAGGGACAGCTAGAAGGCACAGTGGATGGAGCACCAGACTTGGAGTCAGAAGGACTTATCTTCCTGAATTCAAATATGGTTTTAGACACTGTGTGGCCATAATCCTGTTTTCCTGAGTTTCCTCATCTATTAAATGATCTGAAGAAGGAAACAGCAAACCACTCCAGGATCTTTGCCAAGAAAACCCAAATGAAAAATCAGGCATGACAGAAAAACACCTGATCAAAGAGAAGAAACAAAAAGAAGCTTGAGAACAGGACAAAGGAGCCTATCAAGTGTTCCTCAAGGAAGCTTTTGGGCATAGAACCCAGAAGTGGGACTTATATGCATGTATAATGTTTATGAAAACTCCTAGCAGAACCCAGCTTCTGTTCCAACAAAATCTGGCAGAACTACTTTGTTCCTAGCAAAGCCGACCAGGAAGGGGGGTGGGTGAGGTGTTGGGGAGGGGATCCATGCTTAAATATTCGCTACTGCCAACTAACCATTTCCAACCCCATTTTCTGCATGGATTTCCAGTTATAACCCCTGAACTTGGATTCAAACAGAGTATCTGTGCAACCCCACTCAAAAAATTAGGCCTTTGGAACTCTACGGAATCACAGAATTGGAGGCAGCCTATTCTACTTTGATACAGCCGTAATTGTCACTAGGCTTTTCCCCACTCTAACAATGAAGCCTAGATTCACCTCTTTGCTACTTCTGCCTATAGTGGTCTGTTTCTACCTCTGTTGATTCTCAGTCAAATGCTTTCTGCCATGTCCTTTCCCTGAGGTTTCTGTTATTTCTTCAATATAATCTATTAAAAAAATGTCTGTGCAACCATGTATTTGTGTCTTATTTTATGTCTTGTTGTTACACTCAGCTATAGTACATAGAAACAAGCTGTAAAGGAACTTCCAAGTGTCCTCTAGAACATGTAATCATCTACTGCATGCTTTGGAATATAGGAACAACTACCTAATTCAAAATCTCTAGAGTCCACAATTTCCTGAAGTATATATAATTAGATGCCTCTATCTTAAACATTAGGACAGAAGATGACAATATCTGTATTAAGATTTTCTAATCACAAACAAAAATATAAATCAGCATTTTTCAAATATATGTACAAGTCCTGACCTCTTTTAACATCTTGTGTGCATCCTGCATATTTTTTGATGAAGATAGTTTTGAACTGTCACACAGCACCTCAGATTTGCATTTCAAATCTTCCCTCAACTGGAAAACAGGTTCTAGTACATTCTGTAGATATTTATTCCAGCTTTCTGATAATGCAAGTTCTATAACAGAAAAACAAAATTTCCTCAATGAAGTTTATATTTTGCCATGTTTCTTTTCAAAAAGAAAACACCTAATACCAATTTAATTTTGTGATCATCCTAAGAAATACAAAAAGGAATTTGTATGTTTTCAATGCATACATAAAATAACCATGTGTAGGTTAAGATAATAACTCCTTCTAAAAATAGTGTAGGAAAATTCTCACCAAAATCCTTGAGATTGTAATGAAATTCATTTTCAGTGTTTTCTTCATCAAGAAAATTTCTTATCTCAGATTCTGTTTTATATCTGAAATAAAAAAGGTCAATTGTTAAAACATAATCAAATCAAAATTTTAAAATCCCTACTATAGATACAATATGTATATCCTAATATGATTTGGGTAAGGCTTCATCTGTCATACAAAGTATTTTGCAAACATCGCATTGGAAGATGCTTAATCCAAGTCAAAACATATCAAATAAAGACCATGATAAATTAGTGTTATTCAAAAATTTTTATCTTTTTTTCTCCACAGATCCCTTTGGTAGGCTGGTGAAGACTATGGACCCCATACTTAGAATGTTTTTTTAAACTAATAAATTATAATTGAAGGAAATGCTAAATTCCAGATAGAGGTTACTGAAAATTAAGAGGTTTGTCCCATTCAAGTTCATAGAACCCCTTAAATTCCATCTACAAACTAATAAGGGATCCATGCACCCCAGGTTAAGAATCTTAGCCTAACATGAAACCTTAGATAAGAGGATACTAGAAAAAAAGAAGCAGTGTTTAGAGTTGGGAAAAGAGCAAGAAGAAAGAATATAGACTGAACACATTAAAACAAGTGTCAAGGATAAGAAGCTTCTTTTTCTACAGCTTCCTGCTTCTACCTATCTTCCTTTTTTCCTTTTCTCCTGCCCAGTAACTTTCTTAAGTCTTTACTTTCTGCTTTTTCCCTCCTTTGTCCTACTCTGACCAGTGATTCTTATTTGTCATGTTCCAATGGTGTTTTTGTATTGCATGACTCCAATTAAAAACATTTATTCTTCCCCTTCCATCTTCAACATTACTCTTTTTCATATTTATGAAACTATACATAGATGTAAATTGCAAGTGGGATGACATTCTAGATTCAGTCCCCAATTTTGATGGTCCCAGATTTTGAAGCTGTCATGAATAGCTCTGCCAGCTTTGATCCACTACTCCTGCAGGGTAGGGGTAATAACAGGGAATAGAAAAGGAGGATGTTTCAAATCTGGCAAAGAACAGCTCTTCCCCATTAAAGCTGAAATCCTTATCTACCTCTATGGCAATATGTTCTCCCATAAAAAAAATCAATAAATCTGACTCATATAGTACTTGATTAGAGGATATTTTTAAATATTGAATGGTAGTATGTAATAATGAATAGAGAACTAGACTTAGACAAAAACCTAATTCAAGTCCCACATCTGGCACATACTGGTAATGAGACCCAGAAAAGTCTAAGACTCAAAGTTGCTGAAGTACAGAAGGAGCCTATGTGCTTTGGTAGAGGAGTAGAGAGTTTTCTCACAAGCCTAGTTTTTTTATATATGCATATGTCTCTACACATATATATATGTATTTTATTTAAATATCTTACTACCAATCATTTTACTTCAAAATATCCCTACAATCTCAGTTACTTCCTAGGCTCATTTGATTTGATCCTAGGCTAAAAGTTGATTATAGATGGAAAAAAAAAAAGGTGACAATAATATTGGCATTGAGATGTAGGTCTTCTCCCTAGCTTTCACTTAAATCAATTATCTGCCATCATCATCTTTACAATTTGAACTGTCATGTTTGACAAAATAAAACTTATGTTGCCAAACAAATAAGTAGGTATGTTGTGGTTTATGTTTCTTTTGAAAAAGGTCAAAGGGAATATGACTCTTGTAACCAAGTAATAATGTTTTAAATTGACTAAATAAAATTTTCCAAAAAAAAAAGGTCAAAGGTTGTTTAACTCCTTGAGAGAATTTTAAACTAATGCTCTCTTGTTGCATGTTGTTGTATGTAGTATAACAGAAAATTGTACAGGGGTCCTGGGTAGGAGACATAAGCCTTCAATTCAAGTACTGTGTGGATGATTCTTTTACTCTCTCTGAGTCTCAATTTTCACATTGATGAGTTGAAAAGTAACTGTCCTCTCTGCCTCACAGTGTTGTTTGGAAATATCAAATGGGATAATATATAAACATATTTGGTAATCTATAAGAGACTGCACACATGTCAGATTGTCATTTTA